>NC_133658.1:57493758-57793758 GCF_037893015.1 Macrotis lagotis
AGGGCATGGTGATGTTGACAGGCTATTCATCACTTCCAACATCCTTCCATGTCTATGAATGCCCATGACCAAAGACCCTCTCTCTCTCTCTCTCTCTCTCTCTCTCTCTCTCTCTCTCTCAAATGACTCCAGTCAAGGAGTGACCAAGGGGCAAAGAAGTAATAAAAAATGATGAGAGTTATCATGTGTATGTTATTTTAGGATTTGTAAAGTACTTTGCATCTGTTATTTTATTCAAGCCTCAGAATCCTGGGAAATCTGTTATCTAGCCATATTTGACTCTGTATAAACCCTATTTTTGCTGTGTGATTTTTTTTTTTGGCAAAGATACTGGAGTAGTTTGCCATTTTCTTCTTCAGTTCATTTTACAGATGAGGAACCAAGACAAGCATGGTTAAGTGACTTACCCAGGTTCACACAGCTAGTAAGTTTCTGAGGTCAGATATAAACTCAGGTCTATCTGACTCCAGACCCAGCATTCTATCCATTGCACCATTTAGTAACCTTATTTCTGGGAGATAGGCATTATCATCCCCATTTTATAGAAGAGAAAATTGATATTGAAAAAGTTAAGTGACTTGCCCAGGGTCACACAAGTAGAAATCTGAGGTGAGATTTGAATGCAGGTTTTCCTTTTTCTAAGTCCCACACTCTATCCATTCACTGACAAAGAAGTCTGAATGTAGTGGGACCACATTGGGCTGAGTGGGTGCCTGTCTCCAATGATACTCATGTTGCTTACACACACACACACACACACACACACACACACACACACACACACACATACACACATAACCTTGTGGAGATGGAAGGAGATGAAGCTACCACATATCCCACATAATCTTGTTCCCAATTTGTCCATTAGGAGGTATAGTGGAATTGAAGGAGGGTTGATGCCCTTAATCTCCCTCCCTCTTCTTAAAAAGTTGGTTCCATCCAAATTTAGTTTCTATTGCTCTCACTGTAGTTGCTGTTACCTGATCCAACTGACAGAACGAGGGTGTTAAGCCCTGCCCTCCTCCTCCACCTTCAGGCACTGTGGTTAGAACCAGAGGCATCAGTAACCCTGTGATTCTATATAAAGGTCACTGCAGGCAGAGAAGTGGGTGGGGGTGACAAGGGTTCTCAAAATAACCCTGGCATCAGTGATTACCAAGGGCGCCAGAAATCCCTGTAACCTGAGGCAGGACTGGGGATTTCCAGACAGGTGGCGGCCTCTCTATCTTAAGAACCCATCTGGACCAACCTCAGTGGGCTGAGCCAAAGCTACCCCTGGCATGGGGAGCCCCAGTTCTGGACAAACATCAAGACTGCTGAAGGAAAAAAATGCAGAAGCAGGTACAATTGTTCCCATCCTCAGGTATCCAGGACCCAGCTACAAGGTCAGCTTATTCTCCCTCTCAACACCTGGATCCTCTCTGTGAATTTGCATAGGTCATTTTCCCAGGGCCTCAGTTTCCTCTTCTGTAAAATGAAAAGATGTAATTATGCAGCTTCTAAGATCTATTGTGGTTCTAAGTTACTATGGTTCTATTTTTTGAAATTCCAGATTCTGAGATCACAATAAATGTGAACTGTGAATTAAAAATTCCATTTTGCTTTGGAAGAAACTTGAAGCTTTTAGCTTAACTGTACAGGACAAAGGACAAACATTTTAAGTTTGCTCCTCAAGATTATGATAAGGTCTGTCCAGAATGAGGAGGGTAAGTAGTTCTCTAGGAAGGTATAATGCCTAAATCTAGTCTTTCTCTTTTTATGTGTACCACCATACTGAGAAACTGGCACTAGATTTGGAGTCAGAGTCCTTGAGTTTCAAATATCACCTCTGACGCTTGCCACCTCTAGGACCTTGGGTAAGCCATGCCAATTCCCAAGGCCTCTTTGAGATCTCATTCAGTTCAAGGAGTATTATTCTTTAGCCTATGAAACAAAGATCACAGTTTTTCAAAGTTGTAAGTAAACTCAAATATTAAACTCTTCTGTAAGATTTCCAAGTGACCCAGATAGTTATTCAGCTGTCTCTAAAAGCATTCCAGTGATGGGGAATGTACTATCTTCCCAAGCATCCCATTCCAATTGAGAGAAATTATTATATCAATAACACATTATTAAATTGGGATCGAGATTTCCCCCCTCAATTTCTTCATTATTCCTCTTATTAAAATTGTCTCTGAAGGACAAGCCTGATTGATGAGATTGTCCCAGCTCCTGTGGAAACATGCTCTTCAATCTTGGGAAAGATCGAACCCAACTAGGAAATCAAATAGATTGTAAATAGAATCCAGTCTGGATGAGTTCTTACCCTGGAGAAATGAGTCCCTGTTCTTGTACTCCTTCATTAGAGTTTAGGATGCGCCAACTCATGAAGGAGGAAAACCAACCAGAGTCGTCTGGATGGAGATGGTTTCTCTGTCTACATTGCTGGGGGCAGTTGGAGCACATGATCAAGCCACGTTCTTCACCAGAATGGCTGAAGATTTTTTTTGTTTTTTTTTTTGTTTTTGCAAAGCAATGGGGTTAAATGGCTTGCCCAAGGCCACACATCTAGGTAATTATTAAGTGTTTGAGGCCAGATTTGAACCCAGGTACTCCTGACTCCAAGGCCGGTGCTCTATCCACTGTGCCACCTAGCCGCCCCCTGGCTGAAGACTTCTGACCCACTTCCTTGTTAAATGTCCACCAATCAGGGTTGATTTTCACTTTTCAGAGGGTCTTCCACTTCAAAAAGTATTTAAGGCTCCCTTGATAGAATGTAAACTTATTCTAAGTTAACTAGAAGATTTGAAGTAAAGACTATATCTTTTTTAATCTTTGTGAATTATAGGTTAGGGACATAGTCTCCCAGAATGTGACTTGATGAGTAGGTCAGATTCTCAGTACTTGGCTAGCCATTTCCCCACATTGTGTTCTAAGGTTCATCCTGAGAGATCTGGGGTAGCCTTCTAGTACATCAGTCTTGAGCCCCCATCAGTGTGCTCCTCATTGAATATAACTTGATATCAGTTTATCCTAAAATATACAATCTTTACACTTGTCAAATTCAAGTTCATCCCTTCACATTCAAAATTATAATTACTATTTATGAATTTCCCCTCTATATTATTTTTACCTCTTTATTCTTAGCTTTTAGCAACAAATATTCACTAAGTCAATAACGATCAGTTCAAAATAACCTCTCCAAAATCAGGGGTATACTCTCCCAAAAGTTCCTACAATGTCAAGGGGAAGTGGATTCAAGATTCAAAGTAAAGGAACAGTTCACAACTCTTAGTTATTCACATTCTTTTCTCCCTTTTGCAGGGTCCTCATAAAATTCCCTTAGTTAAGCCTGAATTTCTATTGAGTTTCTTCTCATAGAGTCCTGAAGTTTCCATGCCTTAGTTTATTTAATTTTTTCTCAGGCCACTGTTCCTCTTGAGACATAGTTACTCATATAGCTGAGAAGTCCAACTCTTCAGACTTTTTGAAGTTCAAAGGGTCATCCCCTAATAAATGGAAGGGGAATAAGAGGAAGGAAAGAAGACAGAGACTTTCTCCTCCTCCCTCTCAGAAACTTGGCTGAAGTTGCTCAGCTACTACTACTGGCCCCCCAGTGGAATGTTCAATTCCAAACTAAGTTTGCTGTTTTTAATCTAAAACCCACATGGCGTAACTAACTCTTCAACCAATGCCAATACACTTTCCGTGTAACATCTCATTTCATCCAATGTCTGGAGGAATTTTGCTCCTTCCAAATGAATTAAGGGCTTTTCATACTTAATTTTATGATTTTGATCGACTGATTAGAAAGATTCAGTATTCCCACTGATACTACCTAAGATATGGAGAATTTTGTTAGTTACTTTAAGCAAGGTTGGGAAATAATTCTTTCATTCATCAATCGAAAAGTCTGGACCTTCCATATTCAATTGGAGTGGAGTAGCTTCCAACCCTTACATTTGTATTCCTAGAACCTTCCAGTGTGTAGTAGATTTTAGAAGTAGGAGGGACTTTTGAAATCCTATCATTTATTCTTTGTTGTTATTTGTGTCTGACTCTTTATGGCTCAATTTGGGGTTTTCTTGGCAAAGATACCAGAGTAGTTTGTCATTTCCTTCTCCCGTATGTCCTTATTTTACAGATGAGGAATTTGAGGCTAACAAAATTATTGACTTGCCCAGGGTCACACATGTAGGAAGTGTCTGAGGTCAGATTTGAACTCAGGAACTCATTTCTTTGATTAGATCTTCCCAACTCCAGGCTCAGTGCTCTATCCCTAGCATCACTTATCCATGGCCTCATCTATTCTATTCTATTCATTTAATAGAAAAGGAAACTGAGATCCTATGAAGGAAAGTGAATTATCCAAAGTAACTCAGGAGGTAAACAAGTAAATTGGCACCTGAACCCAGATCCTCTGACTCAGAATCCAGTTCTCTTTCCCTGTACCAGGATAACCCTAAATCTTGGGCTGATTCTAGCTAAGAATGACTGTAATGGAAGGGGAAAAGTCTGGACTGAATCAAATGAACTTTCTTCTCTCCCCTTACTTCTCTCCCCAAGGGATTACTGAAGACGTTTTAGCTGAATGAGGTTGTATGGAGTTTTCCAACAGTATTATAGTGGGGAACCATGAAAAGGTTCATAGTGTTCATGGGTTGAATCTTTACAGTTAGCCCCTGAAGAGGGAACCCAGGAGAGAGAAGGAGAGAGTTCAAGGAGAAAGAGAAAGCTAGATACAGAGACAGAAGAGAGGAGAGAAATAAGGAGACAGAGTCACAGAGATGTAGAGACAGGGACAGAGAAAAGTTTCTGTGATTAGATCCAGAGAAGCCCTACAACATTTTGCAAAGATCACAAAATGTAGCAGCTTTGGTGATCTGCACAAGCTTTTTGACAGTCATCCTCTCTATTTCCAAGACCACCACCCTAGTTCAAACCGTCATCACTTTTCCCTTGGATTTGTGCAATAGCCCCAGTTCATTTTCCTAATTAGCCTCAAGGATCTCCCTTCTCCAACCCAATCTCTACACAATGGCTAAACTGATTTTCCTAAAGTGCAGGTCTGATCTTGTCATTCCCCTATTCAATAGATGACAATGACACCCTATTAATCAATATTAGATCTCCTGTTTAGCTTTTAAAGCCCTTTACAAACTGACCTCAACATACCTTTCCAGTCTTAGGCATTATTTATCTCTGCCCCACCCAGAGTACAGTAAACCTCGTCTTGTATTCCTTACATACCCATCTATATACCTTTACCTGGGTTGTCCCTTTTGCCTACATTGTCTAACCTCCTCATGTCTAACTCTTTGAATTATTGCTTCCTTCAGTGACACGTTCTTTTTTTTTTGCAAGGCAAATGGAGTTAAGTGGCTTGCCCAAGGCCACACAGCTAGGTAATTATTAAGGGTCTGAGACCAGATTTGAACCCAGGTACTCCTGACTCCAAGGCCGGTGCTTTATCCACTATGCCACCTAGCCGCCCCTCAGTGACACATTCCACATGAAATCTTTCCCGATGCCCTCACCTTTACTCCAAAAAAAAAAATTTCCCATTTGTTTTGTATATGTTTTGAATCTGAATTCTGAAGTAACGTATGCTTTGTGACCTGTGATAGCTCATTGGGGACAAGATTTTTTTTTTTTTTGGTATGCCCAATGTCTAAAACCCAGTCAGAGTTTAATAAATGTTTGCTGGTTGAATGATCTAAGGAAAATCTCCATGATATTACTAGAGATTGCCAGTTTTCTCAAAATCCTGTGATTTTGAGTAAGTTTTTTCTATAAATGAAGTAGGGGTATACTGGATAACCTCTAAGGTGTCTGGGGATGACACAGCGGATAGAGGGATGGATCTGGATTCAGAAAATCTTATCTTTCAGCTGTGTGATCCTGGATAAGTCACTTTACTTTGCCTCAGTTTTCTCATCTGTAAAATGAACTGGAGAAGGAAATGGCAAATTACTGCAGTATCTTTGCCAAGAAAACCCCCAAAAGGTATCAAGAAGAGTTGAACAGGGCTTAAACAACTAAATAACATGGCCCCTATTAGTTCTAGATCTATGTTCCTATGCTTAACGTGGGGACACTAGGTGGTCAAGTGGATAAAACACTGGATCTAGAGTTAGAAGACATGAGTTCAGAGGTGGACTAAGATATTTCCTAGCTATATGACCCTGGGAGATCACTTATTTGTCTCAGTTTCCTTATCTGTGAAATGGAGACAACTTCCTTAGGTTAATGTGAGAATCAAATGAAACAATCATTGCAAAGTTTTGCTCATAATATGTATCTAACACATAATATTATGTCTAACACATAATAAATAATCTATAAATGTTAGCTATTATTATTTACTTTTGAATATTCCAATGAATCTGTGATCTCTTCAATGTGGGCATTCCCTCCAATGATGCAGATTGCAAATCCATCCATGCCTGCCCATGTTGTGCTATTCTCATTTTTGCCCTTCACAGGGAATCCACCCAATCTAAGTTCTTTTCACATTGTGAGGAGAGCAATGGGTCATTAAGGATGTTCATCAGTATTTTCTCACTCTCCCCATATGATCAACCCATATCTTTTTTCACTCATACATTTTTTAGATAGCATCCCTTACCTTATGTCTTTGTACACTATTTGTAGTTTGTAATGTGCTGCAGGGTGCTTGTGTCTACCATAAACTTCTCCAGAACTTCTCAAGTGATCATCAATTTCACTTCTTCCAAGATGGTGGCTATGACTCAAAGACTTCCAGTAACACTGAAGAGTACTGGTATTAGAGAGTGGACCTTTGTATGAGAGAAAAGTTTTTAGTGTCCTGAAAAGAACTATGCAATTTCTAAAAGCCTCTTCTTGAAGACATCAAGGAAGGAGATCCCGCTACATCTCTAGGAAATCAATTTTTATACAGTTCAAATGAAATTTGAGGGCTATTTTGGTCTCATTGTGCTAACTGATTTGTATTGGCTAAACTTCCCATCTGAAATTTTTCTAAGAAATGCCACTATCCTTTCTTCTTCATTGTCTAATTTTTGAGTGTCAATAACACATTTAATTAAATTTCATAGAAGTTACTTTACTTACATTTTTGCTTTTAATTTAATCCATCTTTTCCTCATTTTTATTCTTTTTTATACCTTTGTAATAATTTGTTTGTTTGTTTGTTTGTTTTGGTTTTTGCAAGGCAATGGGGCTAAGTGACTTTATTTGCAAGGCAATGGGACACAGCTAGGTCAGATTTGAATTCAGGTCCTCTTGACTCCAGGGCCGGTGCTCTATTCATTGTACCACCTAGTTGCTTCCCACCTTTGCAATAATTGTGATCATTGCTCCAACAAGTCAGTGATCTGACTATATATAGATAGCTGATTCAAATTTGATCCTGTTATCATAATGAATCATTTTCTATAAGTTAAAATGTAATAAATTTCATTTTTTGTGATGTTATGTGGTATTCACCCTGTCCATTATCCTCTGATTCTGTGGTTGAAGAAAGTGTTCGTGTTGACTGTGTATGAGGTCTCTGTGTAATCTACAGATCTTTGACCTCCCTCCTTTCTTCTTCCTGAGTCATGTTTTATAATAGTTTTTTCAATGACTTTGCCCACTCTTAAATTAAAGTAACTGACGATCTCAGTATATGTTGATTTAATATAGAGGATCTCATTGAATTTTTGTTGAATTTTTCTATGTCTTCATTACCTGCAATAGACGTTAACATATGTCACTATTATTTTCATATTTTTTGTAAATTATTTATTATGAACACTGGTATATGTAATGACCAAAAATCTCATGAAATTATATTTCTTTTTGTTTCTGGATACATGATTAAAACCATCTCTACCAATTTATGTCTTTAATTTTCTCTCCAAGGAGAACCAGTAAATTGTCTTTCCATTTAGCTAGACTTCTGTCTTCTGATTTCAAGATGTCTACAATTGGAATTCCAACTGCTACATTCATGTTCATAGACATAGTGATCCTTATCACCGTTTGCTCCTTAATTTATCACTTTTCCAGTTTCTATAGCCAACCAGTCCATCTCTAGGTGGCAACTTGTCTTTACTTCTAGTAGCTGATTGGAGGAAAATAATTCCCTACTGCCTAACAAAGCTGGTTGGAAAAGGAAAGGCTTGTCTGCCTTGTCCTTTAGTATCCCATTAGGTTTAAGAAGAGGGAAACTCCTTAAGGGTGTGGCTGTTTTCCCATTTATTCCCATCTATAGCTTGAGAAGGAGAAATCTTTCAAAGCTTAGCTAAGAGAACTGACCCAAAAGCATAATGATACCTTAAACCCCACCCAAGGAGTGGCACTTATAGAGTAATTAGACTAAAATTCTGTCCAGCAGGTCACTTCTATTATGGAGTATTCTTTTTTTTAAGGTAATGGGGTTAAAGTGACTTGCCCAAGGCCACACAGCTAGGTAATTATTAAGTGTCTGAGTCTGGATTTGAACTCAGGTACTCCTGACTCCAGGGCTGGTGCTCTATCAACTGTGTTACCTAGCCACAACCTTATTGTTGAGTATTCTTTAAGAAGGCCAAGGTTATTGGAGGCAGTTAGGTGGTGCAGTGGATAGAGCATCAGCCTTGGAGTCAGGAGTACCTGAGTTCAAATCTAGACTCAGACACTTAATAATTGCCTAGCTGTGTGACCTTGAGCAAGTCGCTTAAGCCCATTGCCCCTTAAATGAAATTCTAAAAACAAAAAGGTTATCAAGGTTATCAAGACCTGAAGCCCAGAATCATTAATTAACCTGGATCCATGGTTTTCTCAACTCATATATTTTCCTCATACAAGTCAAGACTAAAATAGCGGGAGAGTTGTGCAACTTTTTGTTTGCAAATGATTTTGCACTCAATCCAGTCTCTGGGTTTGAGATACAATGAAGTGTTGATGGATTTTCTGCCTTTGGGGCTAATTTTGACCTGACAACTAACACCAAGAAAACAGAGGTTCTCCACCAACCAGTACTGTATTATTGAAATGAGGAACCATCAGCTGTGGAAAATGGAGAAATTTTGAATGCTATGGGTAAGTTCACTTACCTTAGAAGTATACTTTCCAGAGATGAATACACAGAAGATGAAGCTGACTCACATTTTGCCAGTGTGTGGGAGGCTCCAAAGGAAAGTGTAGGAAAGAAGAGATATTAGACAGACTACCACATTGAAGGTCTACAGAGCCATTGTATGCCTGTGAAACCTGGACAGTCTACCAACATCATGCTGGGATATAGAATTACTTCCATTTAAATTGGCAGATTAAGGTACCAAACACTGAAGTCGTTTTTTAAACTGAACTGCCAAACCATTCAAACTCTATCGCAGAACTCTGATGGTTGCTGTGTTGTTCAAATATCAAATGTCTATTTGCCTGAATGTTTTACAAAGGACTCATGCAAGGCGAGTGCTCACATGGATGTCAGAAGAAGTAATACAAGTTGCACTCAATGACTTTTTGGTTTATTTTTATTTTGGTTTTAGCAAGGCATTGGGGTTAAGTGACTTGCCCAAGATCCTTCAGATTCCAGGGCTGGTGCTCTATCCACTATGCCACCTAGCTGCCCCAATACTCAATGACTTTTTGAACAACTTTGGGATCAATTGCATGGCAAGAAAGATGTTGGCAGAGGGCCACCCAACATGGTATGCCTGCCTCAAAGAAGAAGTGAAGTTCTATGAGTGAAGCAGAATTAACGTAGACCAAAAAAAAAAGTAGATGTGCAAATTTAGAGTCAATTCCACTCCAAATGTTAAAATGGACTATGTGTACCCAAGTTGTAGGAGAGTTTTCTGAGCTCATACTGGTTTGATTAGCCACAGTTGGACACACTGTCACCCCAACATGGTGATGTCATTTTGGTTCTTTTTGAGCACAGACAACAACTTCCCTCTTAGGTTTCTGTAAGACTCTGATTTCTCAAACCCATGAATATTGTCTACTTTTATAGGAGACCAACCCATATTTCTGTGTACACTGCCATGATATGATCATTCTTGCATTGTTTCTGTTTAGTAAAATGTGTTGTGATAGAAAAGTTAATGGTGTCATCTTGATTTATTCTTTTAAATGGAAAATATGCCAGTGGGGGCTCAGTAGCTATAGTTGTGATTAGTATATATCTACCTTAATACCAGACTTACTCCTAAGACCCTAGGAGTATGTTAGAGCCAAAAGGACACTCTTCTGGGAAAACCTAATCTTCTAGCATGACTGCATGTTGGGGGAGTGAGCCAACCCACAAGTAGAAGAAAGACAAGTTGAGAGTCACAATGGGTCAGAATTCATGCATTACCAATCCTAAACATTAATGAGCTTAGCAATCAATGAAGATGTTATTCTACATTATCCTTGACATCCTTTCCAACAGTAAACTTAAGATTCTGTGATCTATTATCTGTTAAGAGGGAATATGGTGAAGTGAAAATGTTTAGATGAGAGTCTGAGGTTCTACTTTTCTGAGGAAAAAAATCTTGTTTTGGTGTTTAAGAAGTATGGTTCAGGGTAGCTAGGTGGCACAGTGGATAGAGCATTGGCCCTGGAGTCAGGAGGACCTGAGTTCAAATCTGGTCTCAGACACTTAATAATTACCTAGCTGTGCGGCCTTGGGCAAGCCACTTAACTCTGTTGTCTTGAAAAAACCTAAAAAAAAAAAGTACAGTTCAAATCCTAGTTTTATAAATTAACTACCAATGTGACTTTGGCCAAGTTATTGTAGCACTCAGGTTTCTCTAAAAATGGTGGACTTAGCTCTAAGAAGCCTTCCAGTTACATCATCCTGTGATCTATACATCTATGCTTTCCAGTTTCTAAATATGTTTTTGCATGATGTATTCATTCTCAAATTCAGTGAGACAATTGCAAAACACTTAGCAAGGGCCTGACACATAGTAGGTACCATATAAAGGCTAGCTAATATTTAATATTATTCTGTCGTTTGTGAAAATATATTCTTTGGATTGACAGAAAGCACACATCCTCTGGTCCTATTCAGCAAAGGAAATTAATTCAATATGGCAAATTTGTAAGAGGAAGAAAAAGATGTGTTTTGGCCCACTGATAGTGACAAGAGCACTTAATTTGGAGTCAAAAGATCTAGGTTCAAATTGAGATTTTTTTTTTCATTTCCTACCTTTGAGGCCTGTTCCTTGCTTTCTCTGCGGCTCAGATTTCTCTGTAAGAGTAGACATTCGGCTTAGATTATCCCCAAGTTCCCAGCTAATTCTAAATCCTAGGATCTTAGAACAACAGCGAATTCTGGCTCATGGCCACCATGAGGCTGGATGCTCTCAGATCTTGCCATTCCCTGTGGAAGAAGCTTTGCATCTGATCCTATTCCTTCCAAACCACACACAGTGACATCGCTCTACATAGTTCCAAGTAATTCCAGTTCAGTTAGTCTTCCTCCCTGGGTTCTGCAAAGTTCTTTTAAGAAGCCATCGTCATTGTTAGGACAACTGTATTTGACTGGTTATGGACTAGATTATCCCCAACCAGAGGTAGAAAAACAAACAAAAAAAACCCAACAAAAAAACACACAGAAAAAAAACCAATTCTTCCTAATATGATGAACACTTTATAAAAATTATCTCTTATGTATCTCTTTTCCTTAATCTTAATTCCTCATGCCAAAATTTACTAATTTATAAATATGTGTAACAAAATATGTATGTAAAATGCTAACCTGACTGTTCCCTGCTGAGGGGAGGAGGGTGGGAAGGAAGGGAGGAGGATGGAAAGGGAGTGTGGAGGAAAATTTCATAATTTGGAAATATGCATTTACAAATAGATGGAAATAAATAAATAGGCAAATAAAAAGATAAATAAATAGATAAGTAAATAAATTGTAAAAAAAAAAAAGCTGTCATTCTGCAAGTGGTTCCCAGCCTAACTCTTCCCTTGACTGTTACACTCGAAGTTCCTTAAATATACCTGGGCTGAAGTATCTTTCTATGGAGGTGCCCATTGATGGGTATAGTGGGTATGGTTCCCCCTGCCCAGCCTGGTGATCTGAAGTTGCACCCAAGTAGTAGGAACTATGTTAAGCTGTGCCCCCTCCCCAAAAACTGCCTGCAAAGAAAGTAGGTGTCACTACTAATATTTTAAGACTTAAAGCAAAATGCAGTAGAGCAATGGCCCTAGAGTCAAGAGGATCTGAATTCAGATCGGACCTCAGGTACTTTATACTTCTAGCTATGTAATTGTGGGCAAGTCATTTAATCTAATTGCCTCAGAAAAAAATTAAAAAACCCAGAAAACTTGGGGTAAACCCAGGTGGGACTATACAGCAAAAAAAAAAAAAAAGAACTAGGTCAGGAGTTCTTAACCCTGAGGTCCCCAGGATTTCAAGGGGTCTATGAACTCAGATGGGAAAAGGCACATCTTTATTTGAATACAATTGATTTCCTTTGTAATACTAGTTTATGTAGTTACATACACATACACAGTATATATACCTGAACATTTCTATTTCTTTCTCTATAAATAATACATTTATTTCTATAGATATACATATCTATAAATAACTGTAGGTATATAAATATAATATATACATCTAAATCTATAGATTTCTCTCAAGATCTATCTATAGATTGTATGTATATATATATATATATATATATATATATATATATATATATATATTTGTGTGTATATGTATACATAGATCTTTGGCACAGTGGAAGGATCACCAGAAAGACCCAAATTCAAATCCAGTATCAGATACATATTGGCTGTGTGACCCTGGGTAAATCACTTAACCTTGTTTGTCTCAGTTTCTAAAGAACACCAGGATCTTTGCCAGGAAAACCCTAAATAGGATCACAAAGAATAGATCACAATTAAAAAGTATGTCTAAACAAAAATAGCTAGAATCAAGGGAGGAAGTGTCTTGCAGAAAATGGGATTTAACCTGGGATTTGGAACAAGACAGGGAAGACAGGAAGTAGAGATGAGAAGGGGGCAGGGGTGAGAGGGAACAGAGACTGAGGTATAATTTGATCTCATGGGATCTGACTCCGATAAACCTCTTCCATTCAGATGGCCTAGCACAAGCGTCTTCATTTCTTTGGCCTGAATATCCTTATCCATAAAACCAGGAGATTTGATTTGATGCTCTCTAAAGTTCCTTTCTAGCTCAAAAATTATGATGCTATGATAAAGTTTGACTTTCAGCTTAATTAACTTTTTGAAAGAGTTATGTGAGAAAATTAAATACATGAAAATAACTATGACGAAATAAGAATATTCCTTGATGCAAATATTAGAGATTGATTTTTTTCTTATGTGCATGGAAATGATTTTTCCCCCCTTTTTAAAAGGGGGATTAGCTTTGGAGTCAGAGGATGTGGGCTTGAATGCTAGTTTCTACTATCACCTGTATTACCTTGGGCAAATCACTTCCCAATTCTGGGATTCAGTATTTTTCCCCCTCTAAAACAAGTCAGTTAAATTGTATGAAGGATTTCTAACCTGAGGTCCATAATACCCTCTTTTTTGGATATTTTCAATATCCAAATATCAATAAAATTGTTTTTTTGCAATCCTAGGTATTTTATTTTATACATTTAAAAATATCCTTCTTAGATGTTCATAGTTTTCCCAGATTGTTAAAGGGATATGTGATACCTAAAATGTTCAAATACCTTAGTTATATGGTCCATTAAGTCTTTTCAGCTTTGATAGCCCATGTCCTAAGGCTCCTCTCACCTCTTCTTTAGTCAAAGGTCCCTCCCAGCTCTGCTGTCCTATGTTTCAAGATCCCTACTAGATACTATTCTATATTCTAAGATTCTTTTCAGTTTTGATACTCTGTGATTAAACAGTTTTTTCTCCTACATTATATTGCAGAATATCTATTCACAGCAATTTCAAATATTCTGTAAAGCATAATCTCATTTGATTCTCAAAATAACTCTGGGAAATAGGTGGTGTAGGTATTCTTTTGCTCAGTAGCCTTTGGTGGTTCTCTATTGCCTACCACAGTTTTCATTTCTTTGACTGGCATTTAAGGTCTTTTGCATTCTAGGGTCACCCTATCTATTCAGGTAATTTTCCTGAATCAAACATCTGAATCAAACATCATGAAATTCTCTTCAGTCAACTCTAACTTACTTCCTGTTGTCTCTAAGAAAAAGAATCTATTCTTCTGGTTCATATTTAAAGCTATTCATAAACTGAACCCAACATATCTTTCCAGACTCATGGAAAAATTAATCCCTCAAGCGCACCATATTCAGTCAATGCCTCTGGTATGATAGGTACTATATTAAGAAAAAAAAGGAAAAAGACAATCTCTGTCTTCAAGAAATTTCTGATCTAATAGGGGAGTTAGCATGCAAGCAACTGTGTAAAAACAAAATATATACAAGATAAATTGGTGATAATTTTCAGAGGGAAGGGTAATCAATAAAGACTTCTTGGAGAAGTTGGGACTTGGAAGGAACTAAGGAGGTCATGAAGCAGAGATGTGGAGGGAGAACATTCCAAGCATGAGGAAGAAGCATTAAAGGTACCCAGAATCTAGATATGAAGTTTGAGAAACCACAAGGCTTGCTAGTGTCATTGGGTCACAAGGTACATGGAAGAACTGAGGGGTCTGAGGAGTCTGACAAGGTGGGAAGGGCTTTGAATGGCAAAGAAAGGATGTTCTATTTGATTCTAGAGTTGATAGGGAGCCAATGAGATTTCCTGGGGGGGGGGTGAGGTGACTTGGTCATATCCGTACCTTGGGAAGATAAATTTGACTGTTGAGTGGAGAATGGAACAAAGTGGGAAGATCCTTGAGGCAGGGAGACCAACCAGCAGGCTATTGCCACAGTCCATGGTCTTTTTTTCTATTCTGTATGCAGGCACTCCCTCTTATTCATTCAACAGGCTTTGAATAAATATTAGGTACCAGGGTCAAACTAAGAATAAAGAGGGGGAAAATGAAGTACCTCTTGTCCTTGAGATGTTTACTCTATATGGGAAAAAGAATAAGTGCAGAGAGACATAAATCCAAAATATGTAAAAAAAGTAAATAGTGACTGGTAAGGGTGAAGCAGCGAAATAGACTATAGCCATCAGAAGATGAGGAAAAGACCTGTTAACGCTTGAGCTGAACAGTGAAGGGAGTTCAACATTCCAAGAGGTAGAGATGAGTAGGAAATGCATTGTAGGTGTGGCAGGGACATTGAGGAAATCATATACCCTTGAAACATGGACTTATGTAATATTATGTATTATAATTATGCATATATGAGTCCTATCCCTCTAAGAAACTGTAAGCTTTTTGAGGTAAGAATCATGTCTTATTTAAACTGTGTTTCTCCTCTGGCCCACAATAGGCACTTAATAAATCTCCATTGTGGTTGATATTTATGGGCTTACAGGATTTGAAACCAGTAGAAATCTTGAAGAGCATCTAAGCCAGGGGTTCTTAACATGTTTGTGTGCCATGGCCCCCTTAGGCAGTCTGGGAAGCCTTCTTAGAATAATGCTTTTAACTGTACAAAAATAAAATGTATAGGATTACAAAGGAAACCAATTACACTTTTCCTTTTTTCCTTTTATTTTTCCAGTTACATGCAGAGATAGTTTTCTACATTCATCCTGTTGCAAGCTTTTGAGTTCCACATTTTTCTATCACTCTCCCTTCCCTCCCCCCTCCCCATGGCAGCAAACAATCTGATATGTTGTATATGTACAATCATGTCTAACATAGTCCCATATTAGTCTTGGAAACCAATTATATTGAAATTAAGATCTAAGGTTTTTTTCCCCCATCCACGTTAATGGATATGTTGACATCCATCCTTAGAAAAATTGTGGCTCTATGGCCCCAAATTAACAACTTTAAATTTAGTCCAATCCCCTCATTTTACAAATAAGAAAACTGAGGCTGATCAAAATGAAATGATTGATTCATGATCAGACAGTAAGCCAAAGAGCTTAACTCTGGATCCAGATCCTCCAGCCAAATCCAGTGCTGATATTGGTTGTATATTATTAGAACATAAACTCTTTGAGGACAAGAATTGTCTCTTGCCTCTTTTTGTCTCCCCGACACTTAGCAGTGTATCTGACATTATAATGTAATGCCCATTTTAGTGAGGGAGAAACTGAGCCTCAGAGAAAGTAAACAAGTCAAAGTCACTCAGTTTACAAAATAGTAAAGCTCGGAATGAGAGTCTCCCACAAAAAGAAAGTTAAACCAGGGAATGGACAACTTTGATGAGGTTGGCCTCTCTGAAATCACTATCATCTGCTTCATAGTCATCTGGCTGCTTAAATAAAAGAAGGGTCAAGTTACTAAAAATAAATAAATAAGTAAAAGAAAACCAATTACTTAATTCCCATCCAAGCAGTTCTGTTAGATTTATTTGTATATTCATTTTCTTTCTGTATCTGTCAGTGTCATAAATACTTGCAAGGGGCAGGAAAAAAATCTCCCAGACTTTACGTCAACAGAAACAGCTCTAATTGGCCTTGGAGCCTCATAATTCTAGGATTGTCTTGCCCATGTGTATCTAGGAAGTTTGCAGAAGCAAGGGTAAAAGGTGTTTTCATTCATAATTTGAAGTGGAGGCTTTGTTTCCAACCCAGAGTTGGCTCAACCTCTTTGCCTTTGGGCATTTAAAAATAAAAATGTGTGTGTGCAGAACTCTAACTTATCACTTTCTTAAGGGAAGGAGAAAATGCATGAATATTTAATTATGCAGCTGCCAAGAAGGGAAGGTAGGCAACAAAATGAATACAGAATTCAATTTTTCTTTTCAAAGGACCTGATTTCATGAACTCCAACGAGCCTCCCTGGACCTCCCACCCATCATCATTTTAGTGTGTACAAGGTATCGCATCTTTGTGGCTCTCTCATCTTATTTTTAGAAATAGTTATGTTCTTGGTGCTTAGCCTATGGTCTTTCTCATGAAAAGCAACTAATTTCAGGTCAATACCCAGCAGTAGACAATGATATTAAGTCAAACTCCTTTTGTTTCTCAGCATATTTTTTTCCTTTTTTAATTTTTTTTAAATTTAAGGCAATGGGGTTAAGTGACTTGCCCAAGGTCACACAGCTAGGCAATTATTAAGTGTCTGAGTTTGTATTTGAACTCAGGTCCTCCTGACTCCAGGGTGCTCTATCCACTGTGCCACCTAGCTGCCTTCTCTCAGCATGTTTTGTTAAGAATGTAGAAACTCATTTTAGACTTTGATCAAGTCTTGTGGTATAGAAGTGATCCTATATTATTTCATGCTTGTGCCAAAAGAACACACACTTTGGCAGATCCTAAGGAGCTGAAAAGATCTTGAACATGGACTTGAGATTGGAATACATATATGACTTCCAAGGTTCATAACTAGAAGATGAGCCTTGAGATCTGGGTTCAAACATTGGATCTATTTCTTATTAGATGGGTGACCTTAAGCAAGTCACTTCCAATCATAGTTGGCATTTCTAGCTCCATTTGACATGAGAATTACTTCCTTTAGATTCTGGAGGTTATACAAAGTGTTGAACTTTTTCTCTCTCAATAATCATTAAGGCAAAGAGGAGCTGAGATCTGCAGTAGTGAAGGCTGTCTGCACTCTAATGAAGTCACAGGATCTTGAGGCATTGGAGATGCTCACAGACTCTAAACATACCTTTAGACATGGTGTTTCCAGGTTAAAGAAGAGATGATCCTTAGTTTATGAGGATAGGACTTGATGCAACATAGAAGTCAAGCGATCTTTAAAGTCACATTGGGTAATTTCCAACTTGCAACATGAGAGGAAGAGGATATCCTTTGTGGGCTGCTGTTGATGAATTCTAGGGAAGACTCCCATTAGTGACCTCTCCATAAGTTGGAGGAGAGAGCAGGAAGAATAATTGGGGGGGGGGGAGGAAGTAAGGCTGAGACCAAGGTCAACACCAAATATGGAGAAACTCATGGCCTCAGCAACACATTTCATAACAAAACTACAAGTAAATGTTCTAAAATGAGAGTCTTCCTATCAGAATCAAAAGTTACTAATAAATATTGGATCTCATTCAAATGCTCACAGATTTAGCTCTGGAAGGGATGTTAGAAATTATAAATCCAATCTCTATCATTCTACAGATGATAAAATAGAGTTGAGAAGTCTAAAGAGATGTGAATTGTTTTTTTTTGTTTGTTTGTTTTTTTTAGTTTTTGCAAGGCAATGGGGTTAAGTGGCTTGCCCAAGGCCACACAGCTAGGTAAGTATTAAGTGTCTGAGGCCGGATTTGAACTCAGGTACTCCTGACTCCAGGGCCGGTGCTTTATCCACTACACCACCTAGCCACCCCCGAGATGTGAATTGTTTAGATCACACAGGCAATAAAAGCTAGGATTTGAACAAAGGTCCTTTGATACCATAAAAACTGAGTTTTGAAGCACCATACAGTGACCTTACCTGAGAAGTGGGGTGCTAAATAGAACTGGACTTAGTCAGAAGTTGTGAGTTCAAGTATTGGGATTGATACTTAAGGGTTATGCTACCATAGGACAATTGCAGCTCTCCTTGCCTCAGTTTCTCATGCTGTAAAATGAATGGATGAAGCTTTTCCTGCCCAATTCACAGAATGCTTGGGAACAAATCCAATTCATGTGCTTGTCATGGCATCACCACCCTGATGTCATGATCTTCTTTGAAAATGAAGGACAAACATTATTATTATAAACTGCTCAGAACTCTTCACAAGATCGCAGATGGCCAAGCTTGATTTGCAACTTTCAAGGTCTAGGATTTCATCAATGTGAGTGCTCATTCTACCAGGATAAATCAAGACCCCTTAATAATTATGCTTTCCTGCCTCATCACTGCCTCCTAGAATCCCTAGCTTCCTTCAATGCCCTCCCATAGGAGGAGGCCTTAACCATTGTTACTAATTCTTTTTTCCACAAAAATGAATTTTGTATTTACTTATTTATGAGTATGCTGTTTTCCCCCTAAGAAGAAATAAGTTTCTTGAGGTTTAAGACTGTTTAATATCCCTGGTATCTCGCATAGTCTTTGGTATATAGAGATATAAGGGAATTAGAAGCATCCAAATTCCCAACTCCTCCATTTTACAGGTGAGGGAACTAAGACACCAAGAGGCTAAGCGTGTTGCCCAGGATCATTCAGCTAGTTATCTTCCAAATTGGGATTTGAACCCAGGTGAAAATGAATGAGTAGGCTGTCTTCTCCAACTGCTGTCCTCAACTGATGGCCAGCTTTCTGGTGCGGGGACCTTTTCAATATTAGCTGAACAGATCCTCAAAAACTCAGTCTATCAGGAAGACCTAGACTGGAAGTCTTTCCAGACTGGTAGGACTGCTAGTTCTTGAATTTCATTGGCATAATAATCTCAAGTATTAAATAATAACTTGTGTAACAGATCCCATAAAGCACATCAGGGGCAACTGATTTATGTTGGCACAAAGAGTGAGTAATTACTTTGAGTGATAATATCCATGTAAGCCAACTGGTGGCACTCCAAACGAGTTCCTCCAGCTCACTTCCACTGCGCATGTGCCAACAGGACCTAGCCTCCTGTCTCTAGCTGGGCAAGCCACCAGATGGCACTTCATGCTCTGAGCTACCAGCTTCATTAACTGGGCAGGGCACCATAGGGTCTTCCTGGTGTTTATAGTTCCCCCACTTTTTCTCTTTCGTTTCTTCCCAGATTCCCTATATAATCTGTTTTTTGTTGTTATTCAGTTGTTTTAGTCATGCCTGTCTCTTCATTACCACATTTGGGGTTTCCTTGACAAAGACAGAGGTTTAACATTTTCTTTTCCAGATTATTTTACAGATGAGGAAACTGAAGCAAACATGGTTAAGTGACTTGCTTGGGGTCACACAGATAAATTAGACCAGAATTTGAACTCAAGAAGATAGGTTTTCCTGACTCCAGGCCTTACCCTCTATCCACTGTACCACCAAATTGCCTATTCTATATAAACTAGGAATATTAGTATTCCAAATAATGATTATAATAAAATCAAATGGTTCTAGTCCCCATTCCCACAGGCTTTTAATTTTCTTTTCCAACTGCAGGTGGTCCCAAATGGATTATTCATTCATAAATTGATTAAATGGAATCTTTAGCACATTGAGAACAAAATAATTAACCATTTGGCTTTACAGTTCTTCAGTAGCAGACATCTTGCTGGTTCCTAGGAAGGTTTGAAAAGTCAACTTTCCCCACTCAGTCTTCTGAATCTGGTTTTTCATTGGCATACCTACAGATCTTTGTAAGGAAATACTTCAAATATTTAAATTCCTGCCCAAAATCAACTTGGTAGAAGGAGAAGTCACCACATCGTCCTTGGCTCTCTGTGTCTACTCTCAGCTCTAAGCTACCTGGTAGGCAAAGCTGGCACTAGATATCAGCCCTGGAGAGCAGGACAAGCAGCAGTCTCTGAATTTCTTTTTTTTTTCCTTAAGTTTTGCTGATGTGTTTTGTTTTTACATCACAAACATTTATAGATTACCCTTACTCCCCAAGAGGTCTCTTGCAACAAAATAAAGCAGCCAAGCAAAATTAAAAATAAAATGACCTCATCTGAAAGAGCATGCAACATTCCACATATATAGTACTTCCTATCCAACCTTTCTATTTTTAATTTTTTTTACAATTAACAAAAATCTATTTTCTCCTATTCCTACTCCTTACCCTATTGGGAAAAAAGAGAAAAATAAAAATAAATTATATTTATAAAATTATTAAAAATAAAAATAAAAATGCATCAATCAAGCAAAATACATTCCCTTAACTGGCCAAATTAAATACACACACACACACACACCACACACACCACAC
The DNA here is from genome assembly GCF_037893015.1 of Macrotis lagotis. Classification (NCBI taxonomy): domain Eukaryota; kingdom Metazoa; phylum Chordata; class Mammalia; order Peramelemorphia; family Peramelidae; genus Macrotis; species Macrotis lagotis. The sequence continues at coordinate 57,514,548 of NC_133658.1, forward strand.
ACACACACACACACACAAAAACATATTTCTTCCTTCCTCGCTTCCTTCCCTCCTTCTTTTCCTTATTTCCTTCTTTTCCTTCTTCCTTCCCACCATCCCTCCCTCCCTCCCTCTTTCTTCCTTCCTTCTTCCTCCCTCCTTTCCTCCTTTCCTCCTCTTTCTTTTCTTTCTTTCTTTCTTTCTTTGCTTTCTTTCTTTCTTTCTTTCTTTCTTTCTTTTCTTCCTTCCTTCCTTCCTTCCTTCCTTCCTTCCTTCCTTCCTTCCTTCCTTCCTTCCTTCCTTCCTTCCTTCCTTCCTTTCCTTCCTCTCTTCCTTCAGCCTGGAATGACTCTTCAGAATTTGTGCTCTACTGGCATCGCCTTCAAGACCTGATCATTTCCACATCATGATGAGATTGCAGCAGTCTCCCTCAGCCTGAGGACCCCTTCTCATAATAATGTTTTTAAACCAAAGGAAACACTCAACAAAAAATAATTACAAACACCAAATGGACTTCAGGCCTTCTGAATTTCTTCCTCTGATCCCTCCTACAACTCAGCTTCCTGGACCATAGATTTAGAGCCTTAGAGGACTCTCTAATCACCTCTTTTTCATCTTACAGATGAGATAATGAGAACCACAGGTGGCAGGTGATATGACCAAGGTGACCTTGCCAATAAGTGGCAGAAATGGGATGGCAGGGGGAATAATGTTGAGAGGACCATCTCCCGTCATCCTGCTCCATATCTGGCCATTAGGCCCAGATGGTTCCAGAGGAGAAAGTGGGATTGATGACTTTGCACAATCCTCCCTAAAATATAGTTCACTTGCATAATAGGGCATCAGTTCTTGATGTCATTGATCCTCTCCAACAATGAAAGACAAATAGTGACAACAGCAAACAACAAATAGGCCTGAGTTCAAATCCTTCCTAATGTAAGAATCTATTGAAGTCACACAAACATAAATGTAGGTGGCAACCTAAGCAAGTCAAAAGAGGAAGAGATGTTATTCATTTAAGTCTATCCACCTTCCATTCAGAGACCTTTCCTAGTAGCCCTAACTGCTGACAATCTTCCAGTCCATCAGAGCTCAAGCATTTATTAAGTACCTACTGTACACCAAGTATCTGGAATATCTTTACAAAGAATGAAATAATCCTTACAACAAAGTTATAATGTAATGGAGTCGATGATATGTAAATAGACAAATATATTTTGTTCAGTAGGGTCTGATTCTTTGTGAACCTTTAGGAGGTTTTCTTGGCAAAGGCTTGCCATTTCTTTCTCTATCTCATTTTACAGATCAGGAAACTGAGGCAAACAGGGATAAGTAACTTGCCCAGGATTACGTAGTTGGTGAGTATCTGAGGCAAGATTTGAACTAGGTCTTCCTAACTCCAGATCTAATGCTGTATCCATGAAATCACCTAGCTGCTTCATAAGTATATAAAATATAAAGATAAAAGATAAAATAAACAAATAAATATAAAATATAAAGTGAATAAATGCAAATATGTACAAAGCACATAGTTAAATGTAAGTTGGTTTGGGACGGAAAGTACTAACAGTTGGGAGGGAGCAATCAAGAAAGGTTTCGTGCAGAGGATAGCAATCAAGTTGGATTTTAAAGGAAAGGGGGGAATTCTGTGAGATGAGAAAGTATATGATAGGGGTGGAGGAGGAAGGAGTAAAGCAAAACCTCAGAAGTGGAAAATGCCATGCCTTAGAAAAGGAACAGAGACAAGTCTAGTTTGGATGGAATGCAGAGGGGGAAAGGAAGAAATGTTAAATGGGACTAGAATGCTAAATTGGTGTCTAGTTATGAAAGCCTTTAATAACTAAACAGAGGACAGCATATTTTATCTTTTTTTTAGGTTTTTGCAAGGCAATGGGGTTAAGTGGCTTGCCCAAGGCCACACAGCTAGGTGTCTGAGGTCAGATTTTAACTCAGGTACTCCTGACTCCAGGGCCGGTGCTCTATCCACTGTACCACCTAGCCGTCCCCATATTATATCTTTTCAAAAAATTTTTATTAATGTTTTACTTTTCCAAATGTATGTTATGAAAGTTTTTTTTTAACATTCATCCATATGCCTATGCATTTTTCTAAGCTACAAAATTTCCTTCCATCCTCCCTTCCCACCCCCCTCCCCTTTGCAGCAAACAGCCAGGTTAATATTGTACATACATATTTTTGATAAACATGTTTACAGATAAGTCATTTTTCATATGAGGAATTAGGATTAGGGAAAGAAATATGTAAGAGATTTTTTTTAAAAGGTGAATGTAGTGTTCCTCAGATTCTGAAGGATTTTTTGTTTTGTTTTGTTTTTCTTCCTCTGAATAGACATATTTTATCTTAAAAGCAAAAATAGTCAGTGGAATTGATTGAGTAGAGGGGTAACATGATCAGATGTTTAATTGAGGAAAATGACTTTGGCAGCAGTGTGCAGGATGGACTGGCAAAGTTGGGGTATTAAGGCAGGGAGACCAGTGAAGAGACTTTTGCAACAATCTTTTCAGGAGGTGATGAGGACCCGAAAGAAGGTGGTAGCTGGGCAGTGGAGAGAAGGGTTTGGATCTGAGAGATGCTATAGACTTGGTAACTGATTGGATAAGTGGGGTGAGGGAGAGTGAGGAATGAAGGATAATGCCAAGGTTAGGAACCTGTGAGTCTCAATGTAAGGTTAAATAAATGTCAACTGTTATTATTTTCACATTCAAAGGGCACAAAGTCCTTTCCCAAACTCTGAAATCATGACGGCCTTTTCAGATGACTATTCTCAACAGAATATTACTTTTCACCCGGAGACGGCTTGGACTCTTCAGCTAGACTCCTTTGGGCAATCTCCTAGCTGAACTCATGAGATCAGAAATCAGAGATACAAAGAATCTTAAAGCTTGTATTTTTGTTGTTGTTCAGTTGTTTCCAGCTTGTCATGACCCCATTTGGAGTTTCTCGGCAGAGATTCTGCAGTGGTTTGCCATTTCCTTTTCCAGCTCATTTTACAGATGAGGAAATTGAGGTCAACAGGATGAAATGACTTGGCCAGGATCACATAGCCAGTAAATATCTGAGGCTGGATTTGAACTCAGAAATATGAGTCTTCTTGATTCCAGGCCTAGCACTCTATCCATTTTGTCACCTAGAACACTCTATCCATTTTGTCACCTAGTAAAATATAAACTCCTTGAAGGCAGGATGTGTTTTGTTTCTGTCTGTACATCTCCCTTACTTGCCCTGGAACATATTAGCCACTTGAAAATGTTTGTTGAATTGACCCCCCTCCCCCCATTTTACAGATGAAGACACTGAGATCCAGAAACTGGCTTACTCAAGGTCATACAGTAAATTGGGACCAGAATCAAGTCCTTTGATGTCTAATTGAGTTCTGTTATTACTGCATCATGATGACCTCAACTGACCCAATTGTGGCTACTATGCTTTTAGGTAGAGTTGTGCAAATATCATTTTTTCTTTCTTTTAAATTTGAATTGATTTTCTTTTTTGTTTTGACATCACTATTTTTGGAAAATATCTTCCCTGACCAGTGGAGCTATCCTTTGTAATAAACAGTAAAAAGAGAAAGGGGGGGGGGGGGGAGATAATTTAGCAAAACTAATCAACAGATCAACCAAGACTGGCAGTATAAGCAACAAATACTCTACATAATTCCCCAACTCTGCAAATGAAGGGAGAAGGGTGCATTTTCTCTCTGGTCTAGAGTCAAGCTTAGTTGTTATAATTATTGTAGCATTTAGCTTCTTTTCATTATTGTATTGTTGGAGTCATTACATTTATTGTTTTCCTGTTTCTACTTACTTTACCCTTAATTAGTTAATGGAATTCTTCCTGTGCTTCTTTGAATTCTATATATTCATTGTTTCTTATAACCCGGTCATACTCCATTACATTGAAGTACCACAATTTGTTATGTATTTCTCCATGCATGGGCATCTACCTATTGCCAATTTTGCTACCACAAAAGTGATATTGTAAGTATTTTGGTATACATGGTATCTATCATCCCATGGGTTTCTCTTTTCTCTCTATATTATTCTACTTAGTGATTTCATCAACTTCAGTGGGTTTGACTATCATCTCTATGTGTATGATTCTCAGATCGATTTCTCTCTTGTGCTCCAATTTCACATCATCAAAGACCCTTTGGACATCTCAAACTAGATATTCCATAAACTAACATATCTCAAATATAATGCATTATTTTTTCCTGCTTACCCTCTCGCCACCTTCTGAACTTCCTTATAGTTATCAAGGGGACAACTATCCTCTCATTCATCCAATTGTACAACCTGTTTCTTGATCATTTCCTCATTCACACATTCAATTAGTTGTGAAATTTTACATTTCTTTCTCTCCATCTTTTATACACTCCTCTACTCCATTCATTTAGGCACCACCCTAGTTCTGGCTCCCTTCACCTCTTGCTGATACTGTTGTAATATCCTATTGTATCTCCCTATTGTCATCCATCTATCACTTAGCTGCCAAAGTGATTTTGTTTTAAGTTTTTTTGCAAGGCAATGGGGTTAAGTGGCTTGCCCAAGGCCACACAGCTAGGTAATTATGAAGTGTCTGAGGTCGGATTTGAACCCAGGTACTCCTGACTCCAGGCCGGTGCTCTATCCACTGCGCCACCTAGCCACCCCTCTAACTTCATTTTAATCTCCTCTGTACACTCTATGATCCAGCTATATTGGCCTGCTTGCTGGTCTTTACACACAACAAATCATCATCCCATATCTTCTCATGAACCATTCCCCAGTTTTTTTCTTCCTTTTAATTTTGACCCTTAAAATGTTGACTTCTTTTAACATTCAAGTTAATGCCACCCTTGATACCACCTTTAGCTAGTACCATTGAGAATTATTTCTTTATCTTGAAAGCTCTGATTTATGTATGTTGTTTTCCCATTAAAATTCAAGGTCCCTGAAGGTGGGGGTTGGTTCCCTCTCCACAGCTCTCCTTCCCTTCCCTTCCTTCCCTTCTCTCTCCCTCCCTTCCCTTCTCTTCCCTCTACCTTCCCTTTTCTTTCCTCCCTTCCCTTCTTTTTTCCATCCCTGCTTAGCACAGTGTCTGCCCCAGAGCAATCATTTAATAAATGCTCATCAACAGAAGAATTGGTTGATTAGACTCCTTATCTAGGAGGATTTCTAGGTTAAAGAGTATGGAATTTAGTCATTTTTTAAAAACAGATTCCATATCTTGCATCATTTTTTTTTTTTGCAAGGCAATGGGGTTAAGTGGCTTGCCCAAGGCCACACAGCTAGGTCATTATTAAGTGTCTGGGCAGAATTTGAACTCAGGTCCTCCTGACTCCAGGGTGCTCTATCCACTGCGCCACCTAGCTGCCCCCTTGCATCACTTTTCAATGAAAATTTGAAAGAAATACCTGTGCTAAGGAATTTATTTAAGTCCTTTGCAACCTTCTTTATTAGATGTTATAAAGAATTTGAAAAAAGCGACTGATTGTTAAAATAACAACTATTAGAGTGTATTAATGTTGGGCATAGAGTCAAGAAGACAAAAATAAAGTCTTATTTTGACTTTTTCCTTTCATCTTATTTTCCCCCTCAATGAATATTTATTTTCTCAGAGTACTTAGGTGAAAAAATTGATAAAGTATTGGACCTGGACTCAGAAAAATATCTTCCTGAGTTCAAATCTAGTCTCACTTATGACCCTGGGCAAGTCATATAACCCTATTTGCCTCAGTAGGAAAGGAGACTCAGTAGAAACTCTAGTATCTTAACCAGGAAATCTCCAAATGGGGTTAATGAAGAGTGGAATTTAAATGACTGAATAGCAACAAAATTTCTCTTTTTCACCTGCCCCATCACTACAGAAGGAAAAATATGAAGGAGGAGGGGTGGGGGGAAGAGGAAGAGGAGGAGAAGAAAGAGGAAGCAGAAGAAGAAGAAGAAGAAGAAGGAGAAGAAGAAGAAGGAGAAGAAAGGAGAAGGAGGAGGAGGAGAAAGAAGAAGAGGAGGAGGAGAGAGGAGGGAAGAGGGAGAAGAAAGAACAACATTTTGGTAACTAATATCCATAATCAAGCAAAACCAATTCCATATGGCTTTGTCCAGCATGCCTCATTTTGCGTATTGAGTCCACCACCCCTCTGTCAAGAAGAAGGTAACAACCAATCCTGGTTCATCACTGTGGTGATCAGAGTTCTTAAATCTGGCTGAGCTGTTTATCTTTACTACGTGGGTGTGTTTGTACACTCTGTTCTCCTGGACTGTGCAGCTAGCTTTATGACCCTGCCCAATCTGTATTAGCAGAGGGAGGGCCCCCACATTGACAAAATCACCTTCCTCCTTCCACTCCTTATAATCATGTTAATGGCATTGCACTTGCAGGGCCCTTTACAGCTTACAAAAACACTCTGCATCCATTTTCTCTTTGAGTCCTAACAACAACCCTGTGAACTAAGTATTCCCATTCCCTTTTTATAGGTGAAGAAATAGACACACACAGAGTTTTTAGTCATCCAGCTAGTGAAGGTCACCAAGGGGCCCAAGTCTTCTGCCTTCAAACCTATTGCTCTTACTGATAGGTCATATAGAAAGGTCTTTTATTGTTGGGGATGGTTTTTGATTTCCTTTTTTTCTTTTGATTGCATAGATTTATTCTTTTGTTAGGGAGGAGGTGGTGTTGGCCCACTGAGACTTCAGCAAAGCGAAAAGTCTGGAAAGGCTTCAAAAGGTAAAAGGGAAAGTCTTTAGATATAAAATAGATATTACCTACCCTAGAAAGAGAGGGAGGTTTGAACCCTTTCATTTTATATGAAGAGGTCAGAAGGGCTTTGAATGGGCCTCCTGAGCACAGATTGAATTCACATCTTTGTCACTAATTTATTTTTATTTATTTAAGATATATATTTATATAGGAGTGTGGTAAGTAAAAAAGTGACTGAATTGAAACAAATCACCCTAAGGTAAAATGTAGTAGAAGTTTTTGAGCAAGAAAAAAATTGGTTGAAAAGAAGCATGCCTTGTTCCCTTTCTTGCTTGGAGTCAGAGGTCCTAGTTAGGGATGAAGTTTCCGCTGATCCTAAGCTAGGGGTCATTGCCTTGGGTGAAGGAGCAGTGCAGCATGATATCTGAAAAGAACAATACTATTTCAGCTGAAGAGAGCTCAATGGCACTCCAGTCAACAGCAGATTGGTTCATCCAGTTGAGAACTGGAACCCTGGAAGAAGCGAATACACTAATGTAGAGATACCTGGGAAAAAATCAGCCTGGCTAAATATGGCAGTGACCCACAATAAACGTCTAAAGTATACCCTGGGATAAGGACTTCCAGTCCTATAGTTCCAGATTAGTGAACTACTTTCACTTACTGGAACATCTCTACATATCATGAACTTTCAATTTGTTTCCATCTTCCTCCCCTTCAGATCTCTAGGTGATTTGGTGGAAGAGTGTAATTCTTGTGTTAGGAAAAATACTTTATAACCATTTTTGCTATGGCATTTCAATGGCTGCATTTGCTACAGAGAGGTCTACCAAATGATTTTAAGGGGGGGGCACATTCATGAGGATCCCTATCCCTGGAATCCTAGCCACCCTTCAGGGAACTCATTTGGCCGGTGGCAGTATGAGTCAAGCAAGTTAGTCCAGGTGGGATATAATAGTTTAGGATAATGATCATCTTATTTTATTAACTTATGAGTCCTATAATAACAGATTAGTTATTTATGACGGAGGCAACAAAGTATAGTGTGGAGGCATCAAACTCACTGCCCACCCCAGGGAAAACTCCAGAGTGCAGCCAAAACCAGGTGAAAATGTAATAGGGAAATGTTTAGTAGATAAATAAAAATACAAGACAACACAAATAATGCTAACTTGTGATTTTCAAAGTTAGTACGCAACTTCCTGGTATTCTCTCCGCTGGTACAGTGGATAGAAAGGTGACTTTAGCATCAGAAAGACCTTGGCTTAAAAGTCTGTGTTGTGTGGCTCTGGGCAAGACACATTGCTAGTACTCTTAGGCAAAACAATAAATTTCAGAGGAGTTGCCCATAGGTACTAGTAGGAGGAATTTCTTGGGAATGAAAGCACAATTCTAGTTAAATAAATATGTGTGTAATATTTTAAAATGCTCAAACAAAAGCATTCACTCATAAAATGTGGATGACTGAAATTTTGGAGTGAACAATTTAGCTAAGAACAACTTCCTCTAGTGAACAGAGAAGTGACCTCAGACTAAGGACAACCTGGGTTCATCTCCTTCATCTGACACATACAGGACAGTGTGACTTTGTTGTTGTATAGTCATTTCCAGTCATATTTCACTCTCCCTGACTCTTTTAGGGGTATTTTTGGCAAAAATACTGGAGTAGTTTACCATTTTCTTTTTCAGCTTTTTTTTTTTATCAGTGAGAAAAGAATCTAGGCAAACAGGGTTAAGTGACTTGCCCAGAGTCACAGAGCTAGTAAGTATCTGAAGGGGATTTGAACTCCCATCTTCCTGACTTGGCCCAGTGCTCTATTCATGAACTAACTGCTCAGGAGTCTCTAAGCTAGTCACTTAACTTCTCAATGTTTTAGACTACTCCTGAACAGAGAACAGCTAATTAATCTGCCTTAGCAGAGTAAGTTTCCTCACTAGGGAGCTAGCACCCAATTATACCACAAGAGGCATTCTGGTGAATTGCCAGGGTTCTTAACCTCATTTATGTCCTGGACTCCTCTAGTCTGGGGACCACTCCCCAGAATCATGTTCTTAAATATAAATGATAAAATACATGAGATTATAAAAGGAACCAATTAAATTGAAATACACTTATCAAAACACTTTAAAAATACAAGTTCAATTGCCCCAGAAGAGAGTGGGACTAAAGCTTGACTTAGATGCTTTGTGAATGTGTGAACCAGGGCAAGTCATTCAACTGAGACACACCCATGATAATATGAAAAAGCTGTGATCTGCACTGGTGAAGGTGCTTCCTGCAGTGATGAAATCAAACATCCTTGATGTATTATAACAGTTTAAAAATTAAATCTAGCCAAATTAATAATACTGGCAGAAGTGTGTGTACAACAACACTTATTTTGACTAATTTCTTCATTCAAAAATATTTTGCTTATGATTTTTTTCCTCAAAAGAGAGCTGTCCTTTAGAGAGTCTGGGTGATATAATGGTGAGGACTTTGAAGTTGGAGTCAAGAAGCCAAGAATCTAGTCCCATTTCTGCTATTATGGAGCTGTGTGACTTTAGGTAGGTTGATTACTTTTTCTGGGTCTCAATTTCCTCCTTTATAAAGGGAGAGAGTTTTGACTAGATAATCTAAGGTTTCTTAAAGCTCTGATCTGTGCTCTAAGGTCCCTTCCAATTCTGACATTCTCTGTTTTCAAGTCCCTCTCAGTTCAGATAGCCTGTGTTCTAAGATTCCACCCAGCTCTGACATTCTCCCTTTCTGAATTCTAAGGTCCTTGCTAGGTCTGACTTTTTTTTGTTCTAAGGACTCTCCCATTACTGACCTTCTCTGTTCTAAGGTCCCTTCCAGCTCTGACATTCTGAATTCTTAGGACCCTCCCATCACTGATCTCTGCTCTAAGGTCCCTCCTAGTTTCCACTCTTTACTCTAAGATTCCTCCTAAAATTCTTAAATTCTATTTTCTAAGAATTCTCTTCAGCTCTGAATTTCTGCATTCTAAATCCTTCCCTGCTCTGAGTTTCTATGTTCTAAGCCCCTTCTACCTTTGACATTCTGTGTTCTGTGATCCTTCCTAGGTCTGCCATTCATCATTTTAAGGTCCCTTCACACAGGACCTAAACTTTAAGATCCCTTCAGGCTCTCATATTCTATGATTCTATAAATAAATGCAGGCTTAGGGGATTAACTAGTTAAATACAACTCTTAGATTTTCTCACATTTTTCCGGACTCCTACAATGCATCAGTTTTCTCCCCATGCTCATTCCTAAGCCCTCTACTCCCAGAACACATCCAGCTGAGCTTCTTGGCCGACTTCCATTGTCAAACATCTTCCACTCAAGGACCCTCTGGCAAAAGGCCCTCATGCTGTCAGCCAACAGAAGAACTGGGCTTGTTTTGGAGACAACAACCTCCCCCAGACAACAGTCCTTACAGGGAGACCAGCGGCTGTTCACTGTCCCCTTCTTCCCAAAGCTTGCCTGGGAGAGTGCCATATTTTACCCATCAAGACTTGGAGTCCAGATGTCTCTGTGATGTCTAGGGCAGGCTTCCCTGGAGGTGAGGGAGGGTGGATTTAGTACAGGGGAGAGGTATGTAACCTCAAACTAGCAAGTTTGTGGGCTGCTTTGTGTACAGAGTATCTGAGATAAGCCGGTCATATGATGTTGTTCACAAAGTAATTCACCACACTTTGAAGTTTGTTTAGATTTTAAAGTGGAGCCTATTTTCTAGTATTTTGCAAAGGATAGATGGAGAACACATACATCCACGAAGACTTGGAGACAGATTCTGGTGCTTTCAGGGGGCTAAGGTCTGTTAAGAGACTGGGTCCCATCATTTTTCTATTGGTTCCTGATCTTGCTCCCTGGTCTATTTTCCTGCCTCAATATGTCTAAGCAGAAATACAGTTTCTTTATTTTTCCATACTCCATGGTTGTCCCCCATGGTCTTCACTTACTTTCATGAGGCTGAAATCTCTTGTCTGGCATTTTTTCATAGGTTTCTTATGTTTCCTAAAGCAAAAATCTTATCCATTTTTTGGATGATCTCAAGTGAATGATGAGATGTTTCTCGACTTCTGGGCACTTCAATAGACCAAGAGGGTCTAGAGCTAGAGATCTGGGTAGAAAACTCAGCAATTTATCCTGTCCAAAATTCTCTTTTTATAGATGAGAAATAGGCTCGGGGAGGGAAAGTTATTTGCCCCAAATCCCACATCTGATTGAGTAGGAATCAAGATTAGATTAGGTTAGATTAGATCTCAGGTCTACTAAATTCCTGTCCAAAATGCTTTGGATGAGGGAGAGTCCATCTGCCATTGGATCTAGGGGAGAAGGGCAAATCGTTAGATGAAGGGAAAGCATTTAGTAATCTACTCCCACCCCAGTGGGGCAATGGGGCATAGAAGAAATAGCCCCGAAGAGCACTTAATCAGTAACAACAGTGCTGTACAAAACAAAACAACTCTGAATGATTTGAGTCACTGATCAATGAAATGACCCATTCAGGTTTCCAGGCAACCAGGGATGATGCATGCGTGCTACCAATTTCCTGACGGAGATGTGGTAGACTCAAGTAGCAGAATAAGACAAGGTCAGTGGAGGAGTTTGTTTTGTTTACTATGCATGTTTGTTATAAGGGTGCTGTTTTGAATTTTTTTTTTAAATGGAGAGAGAAGAGGAAGGGAAAAGAAATGAAATAAATGAAAAATTCAAAAATAAAAATCTTTAGAAATAAGGAAAAAAAGATATAAAATTCCCAAGTTTATAAAGACTTTGGATTCTTATTTTGATTTACCTGTGAGACCAGGGACAAGTTATTTCCATTTTACCCTTCTTTATCTCCTGTCCCCCTGCAAGTCATTCTTCCTTTGTCTTTGTCACTCTACCTGTACCTCTGTTTCCCTGTCTTTAAAAGGAGAGGGTTAGACCTTCTAGAATTTGCTCAAGTCCTATTTAACTAAATCTTGTGAATTTTTCTGTCTTTCTTTCCTAATGACATCTTTGCCATCTGTATTCTTTTTTTAAAGTGTCATTAATGATATGACAGAAACTTCTGCTGTTTTTTTTTTCTACTCTGGAAAATTTGGAAAAATATTCTGTGGATATTTTTGACAGAAGATAATCCTCTGGGTGAGAAATAAGGACAAGAATGACCTCTTCTCTGCATTTGGTCCCTTTTGTGAAGTCAACTCTCTGACATACTAGGTGGTTGACTGAGGCACTCCAAATATTCTGGGCCTTGCCCACATAGATGGACTCTCTGCCTTCTTTTCTTGAGATCACCCCCCCACCCCTGCCCCTTGGACTAGTTTTCTTGCTCTGGGCCACTGTTTTTGCTTGCTGGGACATCATAAACATCTGCTACAGGCCTGCTGGTGGAGGCTGCCCTCCTGGAGGTTCCTGCTGCTGACAGAAACCAGTTATATTTTTTATTAACCACATGCTACATCTGGGAATACTCTTTAATCAGTTGGGTTGAGCCAGTTGGTTGGAGAACCTGAGTCAGAGCCAGGCTAATGGAAGCTGGGAGAAGTGAGTGGGGGTTAGAGGGACGAGAGAAGGAAGAGAGATGGGGGTGTGGCAGTGATAGACTGTTCCTTCCCCCTGCAAAGAGCTCTCCTCCCAAGGTGAGCCTTGTGACCAAGCCCGAGTTTCACTGGTGAACAGCACATCTGGATGCTATACACAGGGCAGATTGTGTAATTTGGCCTTGGACATGAGGTGGGGAGGAGAAGAAAAGGGAGGGCTGAGAACAGAGTGGAAGAAATAGTGGGGCATCCCATCGAGGTCTGCTTTAGGCCTCCATAATTCCCCAGTGGGCTCCACTTTGGCAAACTTGGGGATTATGGGGGGGAACTCATAGAATACTGAACTCGGGTAACAGTATCTTTAATTAGGTTTGGTGGGAAAGACAATGTTTTTCTTTAAAATAAGCTTTAGAAGTGTTAGAGAATTCTTTCTTCCTCCCTCCCTCCCCATCACTATTGGTTTCTTTTACCCCTCTCCACTTTCTCCTCTCTTCTGTTCTTTCCTCTTTTTCTATCTTTCTCCTTCCACTCTGTCTTTGACTCTTTCTCACACCTTTCTTCTTCTCCCCTCTCCTTTTCCCTACCTCCCCAACTCTCTTTCCCCTTACTCTTTCCATTTCTTTCCTTCTTTCTCCATATTTTTTTCTCTTTTCCCACATTTGCTAACTCTTGCTTAAAAACATGACCATGGGAAGTATAATGGAGTCCTTACCCCATTCCAAGGCAAGGCTTTCCTTTCTAGACTCCCCTACTCCCTATATTTTATTTTTCAAATTAAATTATATTTTTATTTTATTGTCATATTCACATTTAAAAGGGAACAGATTAATGTCTTCATACCTTCTATTTATATATATATATATATATATATATATATATTTAAATACATATTTACCTGTTGTCTCTCCCATTAGAATGTAAGGTTCTTCATAATATTCACCCCCAAAGGAAAAACTGATACCATCTGAATACAGACTAAAGCATGTAATTTTCCACTCCCTCTCTCTCTCTCCCTCCCTCCCTCCCTTCCTTCCTTCCTTCCTTCCTTCCTTCCTTCCTTCCTTCCTTCCTTCCTTCCTTTCTCTCTTTTATTCTTTTTTATTTGATTCTTCTTTTACAAAATGACCAATGTTTCACATGATTACACATGCATAACCTATATGAGATTGCTTACCATCTCAGGGAGAGGAGAGATAGAATCTGGAACTCAAAATTATACAAAAAAGTTTCAAATTGTTTTAACATGTAATTGGGGGAAAATATATAATAATTTTTCAAAATGTTTAGTACATTAGCTGGCCCATAGTAGAAATTCAATAAATGTTAATTGAATGGCAAAGAAAAAAAAGATTGTGAGTTTCTTGAAGGCAAGGACTATATTTTTGGTACTTAGGATTTGGAATAGTGCTTGCCAATAATGATGACAATAGCTTAGAAAAGAGAACGATGTGGGGAGGGGGCATTCAAGACAGTCTGATTCTTTCTTCTTTAAGAAGACAACAAAAAAAGCAAGTTTGATATGAGATGTGGTCCCAATACGCCCTCTCCCTTCCATTCTCCCCCACCTCATTCTGCCTTTCCCACTCTTTTTGCCTTTTAAAACTTAAAAAAAACCTCAACAAACAAAAAAACCCTTCTTGACATTGACATATTGCAGATGTTTTCTTATGGGTTGGAGGCTGGAACAGAAAAGGCTTCATATACATCGGAAGTGCAATAAATCATGTCGATGTGTTTCTCAGAAGACTTTCCAAGCTAAGTCATAAACATATCATCCTCACCGGGCTGGGATCTCTACCCTCTCTTGCCTGTCTGTCTGCCTACCTGTCTATCTGTCTCTTCCTACATCTAGGGTAATTTAGAGCCGTATGGACTTCTGAAGTCTACCAGATACTCATTACTTTATGACCTGTTTATTTTTTTCAAACATTGACTTTTCTGAAAATGAAAAACCTCAGAGTTGAAGCCTATAAATGGAGTGGTAAGCCAAGGGTGAAATGTTAGTTAATAGTTTCCCTCAAACCTCATTCACTGTATGATCTTTGTAACCTAAATATTGGACCCTAGTCCCTGACACCACCAACATGCATACAATCTTGATGCCATTGGTAATGAGGGTTTTACTCACAAAATTTCTTTGGCTCAGGTCCTTTACCCAGGGTTCCTCTTGGGAATAACAGAATTTGGTTCATGTCTCTCCCTAAAGGAAAACAAACCTCAATTTCCCTATGAGGGACAGGATCAGGATAGGGACTAGGGACTAGGGATAGGGAGGACAAATTCCCTATTCAGGCTAACAAGACATTAGATAAAGGACAGGTTTTATTTAATACAACCAAAAATATAGAACAGACTTCCACAAGAGTCCCTTAATGGTCAGAAAAATACTCCCTTCTTTTCAGAAGGCATCAAGCAACTCTTCCCTCTGGACCTGTAGTCCAGAAAATGATACTATTGAACACAAAGAAGAGATGTTCTTCAGTGTTTATAACTCCCCTTCAGCTTGCATGGCACTACTGGGTCCAAATATTTTGAGTCCCTGCTTCTCTACTCTTTTCTGGTCAAGGATCAAAATCTTTTCTTGAGGGACAGGATTTTCTTTTTGTCTGTATCAGCACCTAACACGTTGTCTGAAACAGAGGAGGAACTTAATAAATCTTAATCTAGGTGAATATATTGCATTTTCAAGTCTTCCTGTTCTTTCTATTGTCTCTGTCTGGTGCCAGATACTTTGAGACCAAAGTGGGTGTATAGACTTCTCTCCAGGTTCATGTGAAGCCCAGTGTCTCCCCATCTATGTTCCTCTCCTTTGATTCTGAGGGTGTAGAATATCTTCTTTGGGATTCCCTATCTCCTCTGAAAAGTTCAAGCCTAAAGGCCAATGAAGACGTGTGAACTTGATCATCCCCAAAGGTTCTATGCATTTTTCCTCCCAATTGCTATATAGCTGTGAACTTGAGATGCTGTTGAAACAAAGTTATTGATGAGACACTGAACTCAGGACAAGGTTGGTGAAAGGGGAAAGGAATTTTATAAATTAAAAATTTTATAAATTTCAAATATAAATTATATATTTATGATTTTACAAGTCAAAACTTGTAATTTTTATAAATAATAAACCATAATTTTTATAATTCTTATAAATTATAATTCATATAATTTTATAAACCTCATAATATTAATAAACTATACATTTTACAATTTTAATAAGTTAAAATTGTTATAAATTTAATAAATTTAAATCCATTTATGTAGCATCTACTATGGGTCAAGGCACCATGCTAAGTGCTTTTTACACTCATATGATCCTCATGACAACCTGAAAGGTAGATATTATTTATTTCATTTCACGTTTCAGGCCTAAGTTAAGTGATGTACTCAGGGTCATACAATTGTTAAGTGTCTGAGAATGGATTTGAACTCAGAGATTCCTGACTCCAGGTCCTTCATTTGCCTCTGATGATAAAATTTTCTGTCAAGGCCAATTCACACCTCTCAACCAGGGAATTCATACCAGATAGTAGGAGTAGAAGTGCTTAGCTGTTGTTGTGAGGGACCTGGTCTGATTCCAAGAGAGTTTATTTGCTGAATCATCAAGAATATTTTGAAGTCATTAAGGAAATTTGTTTTCTGTTAGTTTATAAAAGAAGAGTTTCTCCAATATATCATTCTAGCCACATCTTGTTAGGTATTCAATAGGTGCTAATCTATTTTGCAATCTACCATGATGAGTTACACAGTTTCTACCACTTCTTTGAATAATTTGCATTGATGTGTAAATCTTGGCCCCTTCACAATATCCCATCTGTAATTTGAGGTGGCAATGACCCGATCCTGGATTGCTATTCTAAAGTTTCATTTTATTAAACAAATTGTCTCTGTTGACACATTTTTGGTGGAATCCATGCAGCTGTCACCCTCAGAGGCCTTTTAATTCTACTCTTGGATCTTGGCCATTTAATGGGTTCCATTTAGAGGTAAACCTTTCCTGGCTCTATTTGATAAATTGCGTATAGCATACCTCTTGCTGTCCTTTACTATTGCTCAGGGAAATGATGTCTGTCTTTTCCAAAAGTCTGTCACTAAATTTTCAGACATTTCTCATATGTTCAATCAATCTTCCTCCTTTTTCTTGATCAGGAAGTGTTAATCTTTCCATAACTGCCTTAAGGGGATAGGCTCTAAATTTCACTAATAATATAGGTAACTGCATCTAGTGGCACAATTGTACTGGTCCTTACATCAGAAAGATTCTAGTTCAAATTCTATCTCAAGCATTTAACTATCTGTGTAAAACCTTGGAAAATAATTTAATATCTTTCCACTCAGTTTCCTCATCTGTAAAATTGGAAGAATAATTGTGTCTACCTCCCAGGGTTCTTGTGAGGATCAAGTGAGATTGGATTTTCAAAGTGCTTACTTAGCAAGCCTTTAAACTTGCTATAAAAGTGCTAACTGCATTTTATTTTTTATTTATTTTATTTAATTAAATTTAATAATTAACTATTTTGCTATTATTAATATTGTATAGATCTTATTAGGATATTTTCCTATTTATTCATTTTATAGTTTCAAAAGCATATTCATTACCTTAATGTTCTGAAGATGAGAATGATGATACCTCATGAATGAGAAAAGGGTCAACTAGCCCAGGAAGCTTTTTGGGGGGGGGCAGGGAAACAAGGCAATTGGGATTAAGTCAGGGTCAGGTTGGATTTGAACTCAGGTCCTCCTGACTTCAGGATCAGTGCTCTATCTGGCTGCCCCAGCCAAGGAAGCTTTTACTGGCTTCTATGGTAAATAATAGCTGTCTCAAACCCAGGTTTCCTATTTCTAAGCACAGGACTATTTCAATCATACCATTCTTTCTTCATGTAAGTTAAGATTCCTATACTTTATAAGTCAATAATTGTGACCTCTTTAGATGAGTTCTCTTTTTCCTTTTCACCTTAGTAACCAGTAAAGTCCCTTTAAAATACTCAAACTCCTGTCTCAGATTCCTTAAATCAAGTGAAAAGGGAGAACTACAGCAGTAATGGGCAATGACTAGTGACATTGCCAAGCAACACTAATGGGACCTGTGGTGCTGACTAGGAAACTGAGATTAGGGAAGACAGTAGGGGAAAAAAAAACCCTGGGGGGACTAGATCTTTCTGGCTTCCTTTTCTTCCTGGGATAGCAGTTCTTTAGTTCTAGAAAAATGCTAACTAGGCACTCTTCTTCTCTCAGAGGAAAAAAGTTCCTAGTATTCAGTGCCCACTATCATATTCTCCATCAGGATCAAACTCAGGCAAAATTATCCATCAGTCACAGAATCACATAAATTGAGATTTGGAATAATCTTTAGTGGACATGCAATCCCATTGAAATTACCAAGGAATTGCCACCATAAAAATCAGTGCTGGGGCCTAGGGTCAGGAAGATCTGAATTCAAATCTGGTTTCCAACACTAACTATTTCTGTAACCCTGGGTATATAAATTAACTTCAGCTTGCCTCAATTTCCTCATCTGTAAAATGGGAATAAATACCATCTACTTCCCAAAGTTGTCGTGAGGATAAAATGAGTCATTCTTTGTTAAAGGCATTGTAAATTGGAATATTCTCACATAAATATACCATCTTAATATATATATATATATATTTATATATTTATAAACACTTTTTATCTATGCTATTTCTTTTTTCTTTATTTTTTATATTTAATATTTATTTATTCTCATTTTGTACAAATAATGTTTTTTATACATTAATAAAATATTCTTGTTTAAGAGTAGACAAAATACTCTCTCCCCCCCAAAAATGTAGACTCACTTGAGTGATAAAGTAAAGGGGAGAGAAAAAAATTAATTAAACAAATAGTAATAATTGTAGGTATGGCCAGGTGGTGCAATGGATAGAGCACCAGCCCTGGAGCCAGGAGCATCCGAGCCCATATCCAGCCCCATACACCCAACAATCACCTAGCTGTGTGACATGCAAGCCACCCCAACCCCACTGCCCTGCAAAAACAAAAAAAGAAAAAAAAAGACCCCCCCAAAAATAAAATAGTAGGGGTGGCTGGGTGGTGGACAGAGCATTGGCCCTTGAGCCAGGAGCACCCAGGTCCAAATCTGGCCTCAGACACCCAAGGATCACTCTGCTATGTGGCCCCAGACAGGTCACCCAGCCGTATTTGCCCTGCACCCCCCCCAAAATAATAATAATAATAAAAAGTGTGTTTCAGTCTTTGTTCCAACACCATCAACTCTGTCGTGAGTGGATCACATTCTTTATGGTAAGTCCATTGCAAAAGTTACTTCCATATTTTTCCACCGTTGCCATTGCTGATCACAACTCCCTCCTTTTGTATTTCTCCACTACCATGTACTATATTTTTTCTCTCTCCTTTCACTCTGACTCTGCTGTAGGGTTGCTAAGTGGTGCAGCAGAGAGATCCCTGGCCCTGAGGCCAAGAGGCCCTGAGCCCCCATACCACCCCTTAGGCCCAGCATCCACCTGGCCCTATGGTCCCGGACAGGCCATCCAATCCCAGCCTCTTGTGAGAAGTAAAAAAGAAAATGTGTTATATCTGACCACTCTCCCCCCCATGGTCCATCCTCTCCTCCATCACTCACATCCCCAACCCTTCCCCCTGTCACCCCCTTCTCCTTCTTACTCAAGATGTCTATACCCCATTGAGTATATATGCTGTTCCCTCTCCTAGCCACCTCTGATGAGAGCGAAGATTCCCTCATTCCCCCCTTGCCTTTCCCCCTTCCATATCATTGCAATAGCTCATTGTAATAAAGAAAACTCTTATTATATGAAATATCTTGGCCTTTTCCCCCTCTCCTTTTTCTTTCTCCCATTACATTTCTCTTTTTTTCTATTGACTCCATTTTTACACCATGTTTTATCTTCAAATTCAGCTTTCTCCTGTGCTTCAACTATAAAAGCTCCTTCTACCTGCTCTATTAACTGAGAAGGTTCATATGAGTATTATCAGTGTCATTTTTCTATGCAGGAATACATGCAGTTCATCATCATCAAGTCCCTCATATTTTCCCCTTCTCCTTCAATCTCTATGTTTCACCTGAGTCCTGTATTTGAAGATCAAACCTTCTGTTCAGTTCTGGCCATTCCAACAGGAACATTTGAAATTCCCCTGGTTCATTGAAAGTCCATCTTTTTTCCTTGGAAAAGGACATTCAGCCTTGCTGGGTAGTTGATTCTCGGTTGCATTCTAAGCTCTTTCGCCTTTTGTTATATTATATTCCAAGCCCTACAAGCTTTTAATGTAGCTGCTGCTAAGTCCTGTGTGATCCTGACTGCAGCTCCATGATATTTGAATTGTGTCCTTCTGGCTGCTTGTAATATTTTCTCTTTGACTTGGGAGTTCTGGAACTTGGCTATAATATTCCTAGGAATTGGTTTTTTGGGATCTCTTTCTCGGGGGGATTTGTGGATTCTCTCTATTTCTATTTTGCCCTCTGCTTCTAGGATATCAGGGCAATTTTCCTGTAGTAATTCTTTGAAAATGATGTCAAGGCTCTTTTCCTGATCATGACTTTCAGGGATTCCAATAATTTTTAAATTACCTTTCCTAAATCTGTTTTCTATTTCAGTTGTTTTTTCAATGAGATGTTTTACATTTTCTTCTAATTTTTCATTTTTTGGGGTTTTGAAGTATTGAGTCCCAATTTCTCGTAAATTCATCAATCCCCCAGTTCTATTCTTTGTCTGAAGGATTTGTTTTTCTCAGAGAGTTTTCTTATCTCTTTTTCCATCTGGCTAATTTTGTTTTTTAAAGCATTCTTCTCCTCAGTAACTTTTTGAACTGTTTTATCCATTTCACCTAAGTTGGTTTTTAGCATGGTTTTTAGCAGCATTTTTTTGGATTTCCTTGACTAAGCTGCTGACTTCATTTTCATGTTTTTCCTGCATCTCTCTCATTTCTTTTCCCAGTTTTTCTTCTAACTCCCTTGTTTGATTTTAAAAGTCTTTTTTGAACTCTGTCATAGCCTGAGCCCAATTTCTGTTTTTCTTGGAGTCTTTAGATGCAGGAGCTTGTGCTTCTTCATCTTCAGACTGAGTGTTTTGATCCTTCTTGGACTCATATGCAAAATATTTCTCAATGATCTTCCTCTTATTTCTCTGCTCGCTCATTTTCCCAGCCTGGGCCTGTTTTGGGGGTGCTTCCTGGGCTTTTGGGACACTCCCACAAGGGTCTCAGTGTGTGAGGCTCTGTCCTCCCTCCTGGTCTGTGAATGACCATAAGCGCCCCCCTCTGCCACGGGGCTGAGGTGGGGGGGCCCTGCTGTTCTATGGGGGTGCTAGACTGTGATCAGGATCTGAATGTGGTCAGAGCCCCAGAGTCCTGTTCCAGGGGCAGAGCTCTGCAGTCTCTATTTCTCTCTCTCTCTCTCTCTCTCTCTCTCTCTCTCTCTCTCTCTCTCTCTTCACTCCCCTCTCTAGGTTCAATGGGCTCATGCCCTGGGGACTCCCGCTTACTGGCTCCACCTGCTTCTGTTTCCTGGATCTGGGCTGCAGTGCTCACTCTGGCAGAGGTCCCCTGCTGTTTCCCCAATTTGTGCCTGGTGCTCCCCGGGGCGTAGGTCAGGAAACTTGCCAGCTGCTGTGAGCCCCGCTCCCAGCACCCTGGGGCTGTCTCCAGCAGGCTGAAGTTCTTTCGCTCTGGTGGGCCACCCCTCTGGAGGGCCACCCCTTCGACCCCGGGGAACAGAGCCTTTCTGCTCTTTTCCAGGTTACCTTGAGTAGGAGCACTGCCTCCCTGAGTCCCTCTGTGAGTTCTGTCCCTTGAAAATTTAGTTAGAGTCCTTAGTTTCAAAGATTTATGAGATAGAGCCTAGGACACAATCCACTCTTGTCACCATCTTGGCTCTGCCCCTCTATGCTATTTCTTTTGAATAAATATTCCCATCTAGATAGAGGCAACTATATGGCTCAGTGGATAGAGCATTGGGCCTGGAGTTAGGAAGTTCTGAGTTCCAATCAGACCTCAGATACTCACTAGCTGTCTCTTAACCTCTCCCCTGGAGAAGGAAATGGCAAAATTACTCTGGTATCTTTGCCAAGAAAACCCCAAATAGGTCATGAAGAGTTGAACATGTGAACATGTTTTAGTGGACATGTTTCAGTGAAAAACTGAAAAACAATCCATCTAGAACAATATTCTAATTATGGGTATCTCAGTCTCATAATAACATTGAGATCAACTTAACTTTCTCATGTTAGGCTAGTTTGGTCTATTTATAACCTAACTTTTGGGCATATTCTTTATGAATTTCCAAGTGTCTTAGCTACTCTTCTTCTTCTTTTTTTTTTTTACTTTTTATTATTATTAATAAATTTATTTCTTCTTCTCCTCTCTTTTTTGCAGCTACTATATAGTACCTAATTTGAGAAAATTACAGAAGTAACATTCTCCCCCCCCCCTTACATTTTAAAGTTGTTTTGATTATGTTTTTAAGAGACTTAGCAAATGTATTCTTTCCTGTCATTGTCAAGTATATTCCCTCTCTGGCCAGGAATCTGTCAAAGCTATATTGTAATACATGATCCAGAAATCCAAATCCCATTCTTAGATGACATCTTAGCAGACTGTTTACTTTCTAAATTAATTTTTCTTTTTTGTCATACTTATCTTCAATAGTTAAGAGCAAGGAAAACACAATCAGATCTTTCATTTCTTGCCCAAGACTTCAATAAGGTTTAGTAATATTTTTTAGTTTCTTCTGGAAATGTCATTTGGGTCTATATGAGTAATCAGAAGTAGGTAGTTTTCATTTGTCTTGATAACCAATACATAGGTATTTATGGAACCTACCATGTAGCCATCACAATGCTAAGTACTGAGGGGAACAAAAGCCTCAATTGAAACCTTTCAGTGATACCTTTTTTGGTGTTTTTATTTTGCATGGCAATGGAGTTAAGTGACTTGCTCAAGGTCACACAGGTAATCATTAAGTGTCTGAGGCCAAATTTGAACTCAGATCTTCCTGACTCCAGGGCTGGTATTCTATCCACCTAGCTGCCCCTCAGTGATACCTTTATCTTGGTTCTTGGAAGTGACTTCTCAGACTCTCCTTCAACTAGGCCTTACCTAGCCTTCCCCCTTCAAGTCAATAACATGCTTTAGGTAATGATCACATTTTCTCCCTCAACCCATCAAAATGATAATCCTACCTATGCAAGACCTCCCAGTCAACCAATTAATCAACAAACCCTGTATTGATTGCCTACTAAATGGCTCTGTGCTCAGTGCTAGAGATATAAATTTAATAAATAAAGCAATCCCTATTCTCAAGGAACCTACATTATAATGGACAAGGCAACCAGAACACGTAGAAGTCACAGCAGTCTTGTAATGACTATTCTTTTGTGGTGAAGAGTTGCTCTTACATGGATGCTGAAGTTTCTTCCAGCTTTGAAATTCTACCTCCCTTCTCCATTAACCCCCTAACTCTCCACCCATTTCTTTCCATCTCTTGTCCTGGGAATAGTAGTCAGGCTAGTAATACCAATGCTTCTAAAAAGAGACAATTGCTCTACACTCACCATTTTAAAATTCTCTTCCTAGTCACCATTTCCCTTTTTGTTTTAACTCTCCTTTTTAGATTTTTTTTAAGGGCAGAGATTGTCATATGTACATATTTTGATCTCCTAGTACAATATTTGGTACATGGTAGGTACTATGTAATTTTTTTCTTTCATTTATTTATTTCTTATTCATTCCATAGTATGCTTATCCTTAAAACATGGAGAACTTGAGGGCAGAAATACCATACAATTCCAACTAGAACTCTGGGTCAGTAAATACTTGGGGAGTGATCAGATTCCCCATAGCCCAGGGATTGGTGAACTACATCACAAAAGTCAAATCTGAATTGGCTTAACTTATGGATCCTACAAAAAGAGGTGGTGTGCCAGATTTGGCCCTTGGGTCATAGTTTGCCAACCCCGACTGAATTTATGCATAGTACTAAATTTATAGCTTCATTCCCACCTACCAAAGTGAATGCCACAAATCGTCCTTTACTCAATCCTTGTCGAATTAAACTGAATAGAAGATGGTGGGGATGAGGCACTCAGGAGATATCAGACTTGAAGAGCATGCACTTGAGTTCAGTGACAGGGCCTGGTGTCTGAAGCCCTGGTCCTATCATCACTGGGCATGGCTTCTGAGTTTTTTTGGCTCTAAGCCACGGTGTCTATGACCCTAAACCTTTTAGCACTAGGCATGATGATTGAGCCTCCATCTTTTCAACTCTTTGCTTTATAACTTAGTCAAGATTCTTTGAGACTCACCATAGCTGACAAATTCATCACCCTGAAGCTAAGTCATTGATGAGCTTTGCTAGACAGGTCCTTGGAAAGGATGACTAGAATTTATCATTGGGTCCATACTCATAGCAGCACCTATCAGAGCAGATATTCTGTTGGCACAGGCTCCAAGAAACCAGGGTTATCTTTTAGCACCAAGAACATATCAGAGTAGGATTTTTAGTAGAAGAAAATGAGTAATACAAAACATTTCAGTGAGGAATAGCAAGAAGACTATGATAGTACATCAAACATCAGAAGCAGCAGCAGAAGAGGCTTCTGCCCTCAAGTCCTCATTAACTAGCTGGAAAACCTGAATAATTCTCACATCTTCCCTAGGTCTCAGTTTACTACCATGTAGAATTACACACATACTCATATGTGTAGGACTATGTTGCAGAATTCTAAACACATATATGTGGAATTATAGTATTATATAAACACATATGTAGAGTTATATTACAGGATTACATATACCCTCACATATGTAGACTTATATTGTAGAATTATGTTTACCATATGTAGAATTATATTATAGGGTGATGTATGTGCTCACATATGTAGAATTATATTAAAGGATTCTATAAATACTCACATATGTAGAATTATATTATAGAAATTTGTAAATAGTCACATGTGTAGAATTATATTGTAGGATTATGTATCTACTCACATATGTAGAATTACACTACTGAGTTATATAAATACTCACATATGTAGAATTATAGATTATATACAGTCACATGTGTAGGATTTTATTGTAGAAATATTAGAAACACTGACATATATAGGATTTGATTATAGGAAGGAAGGAAGAAGGGAGGGAGGAAGGAAAGGAAGAAGAGAGGAAGAATGAAGGAAAAAAGAAGAGAAGGAAGAAAAGAGGAAAGGAAGGAAGGACAGAAAGGAAAACCAACCATTGTAATAAATCTACATAGTCAAGAAAAACAAATTTCCACATTGACCATGTCCAAAATTGTGCTTCCAAAATGGTGTCTTGTTGCTTTCCCCTCTCTTTCCAAAAGGGGTAATATTCTTCATCATCATTCCTTTGGAATCAGGGTTGGTCCTTGCCTTCATCAGACATCTTAAATCTTTCAAGAGTTTCTTGTTTTTGCGGTGTTGTTGCTGTCATAGAATAGGTTCTCCTAATTCTCTCTTCACTCTACAATACTTCATAAAAGTCTAAGCACTAGGATGCTCTATTTACAGTAGAAATCTGGTCTGCCTCATTTTTAATAGACGAGGACACTGCTCAAAGTCTCAGAGATAGGTGTTGGATGAGCTGCATGCATGGGAAATACTGCTTCTAAGTCAGATATAATAGCAATTAGCATTTATTTGGTGATTTAAGGCTTATCTCATTTAATTATCACAACTATTCAGTGACAAAGGTTTTGGAAGATCTGAGCCTGGAATACTGATTCTAAATCAGATATAATAGTAATTAGGAATTATTTGGTGATTTAAGGTTTCTCTCATTTAATTATCATAACTATTCAGTGATAAAGATCTTATTATTTCTCCTATAGTACAGATGAAAAAACTGAGTCTGAGAGAGGTTAAGTGACTTTCCTAGAGTCACAGAGACAATAGGAGTCTAAGACTGAATTCAAAGTCAGGCCTTCTTGATTCTTAAATCCTATCCACAGTCTATTACTAGTCACCTAGCTGTGATTTATGATTTTTATTATCTCAAAAACTTCTTTTCAGCTCAAACATAATGGTTCCAAATTTGAACCACATCTACTGAATGTGCAGCTGCCCCATCTCCTCCTGATGAAAGACTCATTCAAAGCCTTCTATCCTTTGAGGGAGAGCAACCCCTCTAGAGATTCAAGGAAACCCCAAATGTCATTTCAACTTTTTGTTTCTGAATGGAAGCTTAACTTTAGAAATATGGCATTTGTGCCCCTGAAGACATCATTTGTCTTAGGGAATCACTGGCAGTCTTCTCTCTGTCCTTGAAATGAGACCAGTCCTTCCATCTGATTCCTCAGGCTTTGACTTTCCATTTTAGCTTGGGATCATCAACCCTCCAGAAAGGGTTAGGAATTATCACAGGATTTAAAGGTTTGGGATTGAAAGGAAATGAGAGATGGAATGTATGTCTACTGGATTGTGCTTTGGATCTGGAGTCAAGATTCCCAGGCTTCAGATCCCATCTCAGAAACTCCAGCTCCCCACCCAGAGCATTTTCTCTGTCTGTCCCCCCATGCCTGGAATGCCCTCCCTCTTTATCTTATATCCTGACTTCCCTGCTTCTTTTGGATTCTAGCTAAAATGCCACCTTCTGGGGCGGCTAGGTGGTGTAGTGGATAAAGCACAAGCCCTGGAGTCAGGAGTACCTGGGTTCAAATCCAGTCTCAGACACTTAATAATTACCTAGCTGTGTGGCCTTGGGCAAGCCACGTAACCCCGTTTGCCTTACAAAAAAAATAAAATAAAATGCCACCTTCTGCAAGAAATCTTCTTTGATCCCCATTAATCCTAGTGCCTTCCCTCGGAGATGCTATTCCCAATATATCCTGTATCTGTCTTGCTTGTATGTAGTTGGATAAATGTCTCTTCCCTGTTAGATTGTGAGCTTAGATTTCTGGAACAGTGTTTAATAAATGCTTCTTGTATGGTTGATGATGTTGTTGTCTGTCCTTCATTCTTGAAGGCCATGACATCAGGGAAGTGATGCCATGACAAGTACATGAATTGGTTTTGAGCAAGGGGGTGCTGTAAAATGTCACCAGCCTCACTTTCTTCTCCAGAGCCATCATGGCCAGATATGAATCAGGACAACTGGAGATGATCCTGGATGTGAGGCAGTCAGGGTTAAGTGACTTCCCCAAGGTCACACAGATAGTAAGTGTCAAATGTCTGAGGGTGGATTTGAACTCGGGTCTACTTGAACTTCAGTTCTCTATCCACTGTGCCACTTGGCTGCCTCAGTTGATTGAAAAGGTTTGAATGCCAAACTGAGGAAGTTCATCCTATGTGGAATGGTGAGTCATTGATGGTTCTTGAGAAGTAGCATCATTGAATCACGAAGAATGTGTTTGTAGGACACTTACAAATACCGTTACCCAAGGCTGCTCCCCATCTTACTCACCCAGGGATCAGCCAAACCCTGACTTCCTGGCCACTGGAATTCCCTGCAGCTACATCCCTAACATGTGTCAGGGAGTTTACCTGGATGTTTTTCCCTTAGGAATCCACCAGGACCTACCAGCATCATTTTCCTGTGCTTGGGGGTCCCTTGCTAGCAGGAAATAATGCATTGTAATGTTGGTTTCCAGGATTTCCTGCAACAGCCCTGTGGGCTGGACAAGGCTCTGTAAGATTTCTCCCCAGAGACCCCAGCAGGGGCTGTGGCCAGATTAAGGAAGGGCATCAGGAGAGGCTTGCTTACCCGAAGTCTTTTGAGGCAACACAGATGGAACTAGGGGAAGTAGAAGTTCCCTCCTTAACCCCAGCAAACCCGAGGCCCTAGGAAGGTAGGCGGGTAGGGGGCAAGGGGCAGTCATTGTGAACTTCCTCCCAACCAGGGCTCCCAGCTGTCGTTGTCAGTCATTGGAATTCTGCGCTAGGGCAGCCTGGCTGACGAGTGGAGAAGGACAGTTATCGCCATATAAGGGCTTTCCCTGCCCTGCTCAGTTGTGTAAGAAGAGTCTGTGGGCTTGGGCAGCCAGCATCTGTCCCTTCCGGAATGGAGTTAAACCCAGGCCAGAAAAACTTAAAATTTCCCATAAGCCAAATACACTGAAGTGTTTTGGATGCAGGACTTCCTTAGTGTCTGTGTGTTAGACTCTGAGGATGCCAGAGCTGGGATCAGGGGATTCTGGATTGAGCAGGGACCTTAGAAGTCATCAAATTCAATTCCCTAAACCACATTGAAAATCAGAGTGATGAAGGTTTTTCCCCTGGTCACACAGTTAGTAAATATCTGAAGTGGGGATGGGGGCAGCCAGGTGGTGCAGTGGATAGAGAACCAACTTCAGAATCAGGAGAGCCTGAGTTCAAATCCAGACTCAGATACAATACTTACTTAACTGTGGGTCCTTAGGTAAGTCACTTAATCCTATTGCCTTGCAAAAAAACAAACAAAAAAGTAATATCTGAAGCGAGATTTGAACTCTGCTCTGGGTAGCATAGAGTACCAGACTGGGAGTCAGGAAGACTAATTTTCATGAGTTCAAATCTGGCCTCAGGAACTAAATAGTTGTGTGATCCTGGGCAAGTCACTTAATCTGTTTGCCTCAGTTTTCTCATCTATAAAATGATCTAGAGAGGGAAATGGCAAACTACTTGAGTATGTTTACCAAGAAAACTTCAAGAAGGATCACAAAGAGTCAGACAGTGAACAACAAAATTCATTGCTCTATTTGTGAAAAGATTCTTACTCTTTTTTGCATCCTGGATCTCTTTGACAATCTGGTGAAATTTATGACCTCAGAATTATGTTTGTAAATGTATGAAATAAAATATTTAGAATAAAAAATCCAGTTGTATAAATAAAGGTGTTACTATATATACATATATATATATATATATATATATATATATATATATATATATATATATATATTTAGGTTTTTGCAAGGCAAAGGCTCAGCATCAGTTCATGCAAATCCTTCCAGCTTCCCTGAATTCCCATCCCTCCTGGTTTCTAATAGAACAATAATGTTCCATGACATAGAGTTTGTTAAGCCATTCCATAATTGAAGGACATTCACTTAATTTCCAATTCTTTGCCAACACAAACAGGGCTGCCATGAATATTTTTGTACAAGTGATGCTTTTACCCCTTTTCATCATCTCTTCAGGGTACAGACCCAGTAGTGGTATTGCTGGATCAAAGGGTCTGCACATTTTTGTTGCCCTTTGGGCATAATTCCCAATTGCTCTCCAGAAAGGCTGGATGAGTTCACAGCTCTACCAACAATGTATTAGTGTCTCAGATTTCCCACATCCCTTCCAACATTGATCACTGTCCTTTCAGGTCATACTGGCCAGTCTGAGAGGTGTGAGTTGATACCTCAGAGATGCTTTAATTTGCATTTCTCTAATAAGTAACGATTTAGAGGAATTTTTCATATGATTATGGATCACTTTGATTTCCTCATCTGTAAATTGCCTTTGCATATCTTTTGATCCTTTATCAATTGAGGAATGGCTTGTCTTTTTGAAAATTTGACTCAGTTCCCTGTATATTTTAGAAATGAGTCCTTTGTCAGAAATACTAGTTGCAAAAATTGTTTCCCAATTTACTACATTTCTTTACTATATATATATATATATATATATATATATATATATATATATATGTATATGTATATTTTGTAAGGCAAATGGGGTTAAGTGGCTTGCCCAAGGCCACACAGCTAGGTAATTATTAAGTGTCTGAGACTGGATTTGAACCCAGGTACTCCAGACTCCAGGGCCGGTGCTTTATCCACTGCGCCACCTAGCCGCCCCCTACTATATATTTTTAAAAATAATAAATTGACCCCCAAAACTCCTGGGATAGAATGAGTTGCAGCTGTCTGTCCCAGGCAGTTAGACATTCCCCATCTTCTCACCAGCTGCCTAGCTATCACCCTGGCAATCTTCCCCCTTTCTCTCAATCCTTTCCCCATTTCCTGGCTGTTGTCTTTCTGGGTATCCCAATGCTTAACACGGTTGCCAGCACATTTAGGTGCTTCATAAATTATTTTTTACTTCATATTGACTATCAACATTCGAAGCAATATTCATGATCATGATTATTATTACTATTATTAGATGTCTGAAGGAGCAACATAAGAGGAAAAGTGGGTTCAGGAAAAGAAGACTGGGGTCTATGCAGATCACCCCGAACTCCTTTGTATTTTGTCAAGATTAGACCCACTGGGGAGAAGAGAAAAGAGACCTGAGTATCACTGAATATACTGCAATAACCATACATCTTTCTTTCCTTTTTTTTTTTTAAAGTCCATGACTCTGACTAATGACCTAGAAACCAACTGTAAAATTGGTCTGGTCCCTCCCAGGGTCTGCTTCAGCAAAGGGTGACAGTTATTCAGATAAACAGCAGCTTTGAAGGTCCCCTCCCACCTGTCCCCCACACCAGCTGACCAGAGATGCCTCTCCTACGCTGGGGGAGGGGAGTGGGCCTGCACCACCAGGGAGACAGACACGATGGATCCAATGAGCCAAATGTCAAGAATGAATTGGCGGCAGCTCCCCTTGGACTCGCCACACCATTTATAGGGCTCTTAGACCATGAATCATGAGGATACAGATGAATAACGGAGAGGTTGGCAGTTAATCGATCCAGCATGAGATGGATAAGCCTCCAATCGCCTGTTAGGTGAGGGCCTGAGAAAGGGGGTTGTTTCTCTCCAAGCCTCTTCTCCTCTCTAACAGCCACCTTGGTCTCACTCGTCATGGCTCCCTAGCCCACCAGGGAGAATTGCAGGACAACATCAAAGTTTAGAGATCAATTCATCCATCCCTTTCATTTTCTTGGGGAGGAACTCAAGGAGCTTTCTGTATCTCAGATAGGCCCTTTTCTGCATTCTTTGAGTCAACCTCCCCATTTTTCTTTTTGCTTTCAGTCAACTTCTCCATATTGTGCCCCTGTTCTGTACTGGGTGCCAAAGTAGAAACAATAGAGGTTTAAAGTAAAGATAGGAAATAGGACCTGCCTCAGATGGGCTTATAATCTTCCCCAAACACAAAAGAGAGGACACTTTAGGTGGAATCTAATTAAACCCCTGAATGTGTGTGTGTGTATGTGTGTATAAATTCATATATATATGTAAATACATACACACACATATATGGAGAGGGGGTGGGGAGAGAGAGAGCACAGGCAATAAATGCTATAGGAAATCACCATACTATCAGCCAGCCTCCGAGCTAAGTTCTATGAATACAAACAAAAAAAGAGAGAAGCTTACTATTAGATGGGAATGATGACATGAAAACAGTTATGTATAAACAAGATTTATTGTTATTGATCAGTTGTGTCCTACTCTTCATGAACCTATTTGTGGTTTTCTTGGCAAAAAAAAAAAACCCAAAACAAAACCTTTTCCTTCTCCTGCTCGTTTTACAGATGAGGAAATTAAGGTACATAGAGTGAAATGACTTACCCAGGGTCAAATAGCTCGTTAGTTCCTAAGAATGGATTTGAACTTAAGTCTTCCATACTCCATGTTCAGCAGTCTGTCATGCTTCTGTCAGCACCTCAATACATATGAATAAATTGGAGCTGCTCAACAGAAGGAGGAGTGGCAGATCATATGCCCAGAGTTATGTGAAAGAAGGGAGTCGAGATTTAGGCCTTGAAGGATGGGTAGGATTTGGATGAACATTGAAAAGATGACAAAGATAATGATAGAGAATGAGGAAGAATGAATTTGGAATCAAAGAATGTGGGATTGAATACTCACTCTGATAAAAAAGCTTAATCAGTACTTGTAGACTGACAATCTGTGCAACTTTGGGAAGATCAAACTTCATCTCTCTGGGATTCAATTTTCTTGGCTCTAAAATAAGTGATGGACTAGTTGACCTATAGCTAAGTTCCTTTATAGTGTCATCATTGTCAGAGCACATTGTGTTGACTGAAAAATTTACATGAGATAATCAATTCAAGGATATCTGTTCCTCTTCATGTTTAAAAAAATTTTTTTAGGTTTTATTTTTTTTGCAAGGCAATGAGGTTAAGTGGCTTGCCCAAGGCCACACAGCTAGGTAATTATTAAGTGTCTGAGGTCAGATTTGAACTCAGGTACCCCTGATTCCAGGGCCGGTGCTGTATCCACTGCACCACCTAGCTGCCCCCTCTCCTTCCTTGTGTACTTCCATGCTATACTTAGTATTAGCTGCTCCAACATTAGATTGTTGCTATGAACATCACTCTTGTTTAGCCCTTAAGACTAAATTATACTGGGAACTATAGCTTAATCTGACAGAGATTTTGATTTACTCCTGTATATCAAGAAATGGAACTGTCTTCTCTTCCCAAAAGGGATCTTTTCTGCAGTATCTATTAATTATCTGCTCACATTGGTCCTATCTCTCCCACTGGGGTACAAGGATCCAAAATAAGGCAATGTCTCTACTGGAAAAAAAAAAAACAAAGTGCATGTTGGTTGGTAGGTTGGTTGGTTGTTGTTCCTGCTCCAACAGGACCCAAATGACATTCTTATGTTGGGGTCAAGGTATAATGTGTATGATAGCAGATGATCAGACCAATATGAGCTTGGAAGGTTCTACCACAGGTTGGGTATAAACAGTCTACATGAACATTTGGAGTGGAGATTTGTCTAAAATTGAGCACCTCACATTTCTTTTGAGCTACTGGGATTCTATTTCATTCATTCAGCACACTACCTTTTCTGATGCAGGTATGCCATGGTCCTTTGCCAGTATCTCCCTGCCACACAATCAAGTCCAAAGTTCTTTAAAGAGATCCTAAGAATGTCCCCTGTATCACTTCTGACCACCATGTGAGTGCTTGCCTTGTATGAGTTCTCTGTAAAATAGTCTTTTAGGCAAATGTACATTTGGCATTTGAATAAAAGTGGTCAGCTCATCAGAGTTGTGCTTTCTGGAGTACTTTGCTTTGCAATTTAATTCAACAAAGGACCACCACAGCGTCCAGTGTCTTCTGCCAGGTGATCTCCAGAATCTTCTTAAGACAATTCAAATGGAAATGATTTGGTTTCCTGACATGATGCTGGTAGACTGTCCAGGTTTCAGAAGCGAAGCACAATTGCTTTGTTGGTAAGCAACCTCACACTTTCCTTTGAAGCCTCTTAACCACTGAGCTAGCTTTGGCAATGTGTCTAACATCCTAGCATGGCTAGGGAATCTCTGACTTACTCTTCAAAGTAGAGACTACATCTCTCCTCTGAAGTACAAAGGATAAACCCTCAAAGAGTTGGGAAGGTTTTTCCCCAATGCTATTGGCTTAAGATCATACACTGGTGTGTTCTATCCAATGTTGACCACCAGTGATTAGCACCCTAGTCTCTTTTAACCAATTCACATCAATTAGCTTTTTATAAAGGGATGCTTATTGCAAAGAAAAGTATAAACCATTTCTCCCCTTCCAACTATGGCAATATCCATCCAGTCGCCTCTATCTCTTCAGTCCCTGGATCACACTTAAAGGAATTTCTACAAAGCATTTACTGATCAAATTCACTTCAGAACATGACATAGTCAATGGATAAGTAGCCTTCTCTTCCTATTACACTGGGTTAATCAGATTACACTTCAGTACCTTGGCCACCTCCTCACACATGCGCAGTCTCCTCTGGTAGGATATTAGCTCCTGGGCTTCTGATGCTTATTTTTCTGATCCCTTGAAGTTCAAAACATCGTGCCCTTTCCCATTCAATCGGGAGGAAGAGATATAGTAGAGACATGTCATTGAGATTTTCTTGAAGTCAACTCCCCAGCCTTTGCCATTTGGGCTGGCAGTGAGTAGAGCATGCTGAGCTTACCCTGGGGATGGAATTCCATTGGCCAGGCTCCCATTACACAAGAAATAGATAACATTGTGAAGTTTAATGGGGGTCATAATGGGGCCATTTCCACATGTTATTCAATTCAATTTAATCCAATATTTGTATTTATTAAGTGCCTACTAAGTAAGCCTATACTCTGCTGAAAAGTAATTTAGAGCTAGCAGAGACTTTGAAGATCAAATGGACCAAGCCCTCACTTTAGCAGATGAGGAAACAGTCCCAGATAGTTTAAATGCCAGGATACATGAAATGAACTTTAAACTGTAGGCAATGGGATGTCATTGCAGATTCTTGCACTGAAGACTGAAATGATGAAAATCATATTTCAGGAGGATGAATGTTTGTTAAAGTCATTCTGTGGTGGTATTCAGGATGGACTGACTCAGGTAGACATTTGAGACAGGAAAAATTATTCAGCATGAGGTAATGAAAGGGGATGATGTCAGTTCTACCATAGAACAAGGGAGAAGAATACCAAAGATATTTCAACTAAAGAATCAATAGGACTTGATGACTGAAAGACAGCCTTGCCGCTTCCCCTTCCCACCAGGTCTAAACCCTTGACTTGTACTCCCCAGTCCTCCCAGAAGCAGGAGTCTTGCTCTGGACTTCAGTTTCTATGGGTTATATCCTCCAAATCATACCTCTCTGATGCCACATCTTGGGCCTCTGACAGGTCAGTCATGTTGTCATATTCTATCTGCCTGCAGGGACCCTCCCCATTACATTTCCACTAGCAGTCTCCTCCACCTAGGGTGCTATACAATTCTTGCCCTCCTTCTCCTCTGGTATACCAAACATCTTTTCAAATAGTAGCATAAATGATTGGGAAAATGCAGAGGACCTGAGTTCAAAAACTTACTAACTTGATTACAATTTCTTCCTGTTAGCCTCAGTTTTCTCACTTGTAAAATGAAAGCTTTACTTCACTACCTAAGTCTTATGATCCCATTGCCATCCTCAGTCATAATAATCTTCTGGTTGTTCAGTTGTTTCTGACTCTTTTATGACCCCACTGGGGTTTTCTTAGCAGAGTTACTGGGGTGGTTCACCATTTTTTTCCCTCCAACTTATTTGACAGATGAGAAAATAGACAAGCAGGGTTAAGTGACTTGTCCTGGGTCACACAGCTAGACCCGATTTGAGCTCAAGTCTTCCTGACTCCAGGTCTAGCTGCCTTGTGGGCACTTAAAGGTCCATCTAATTTGAACCTTTCATTTTAAAAATGAGGACACTGAGATCCTAAAAATCAAGTTAATTGCCCAAGGTCACAGCTAATGACAGGCCTGGGATCGACCTCATATCACAGGATTCAAGGTAAGGTACAGTGTTTTCTAATTCTAAACCCAGTCTTCTTTCCATTATACCATACTGTCATTCTGAAACACAAGAGTTAACAGCAAAGGGAGATAAACATACAGAGAGGAGCAGAGAGCCAAGAACAAAATCTCTGCAGTATCCATAGAAGAAGAGAATGTTAAAGAGGGACTGGACAGCCATACCAAATGCTTTTGAGGGGGTTCAGGAGGATGAGAATCCCTGGTCTGGCCATTCAAATCCATTGTACTATGTTCTAGAGACACAAAGGCTCCCTCCTGAACTCCAGCTCGTCATCACTAACTGTCTATGGGATATTTCCAACTGAAGTAGCTATGGGGCACAAGGCTCGAGTTGAAGTCAAGAAGACCTGAGTACATATTCTGCTCTAAACTGTGCTTTGTGACTCTGGGCAAGTAAATTTACCTCTATTGCCTCAGTTTCCTCATCTATAAAATGGGGTTGATAATAATAGCATTTGCCTCCCACAGTTGTTTCAAGGATCAATTGACCAAATATAGCTAAACCTTAACTATTATATATAATACATATATATATAATTTATATAGTAGATATTAAATTGTATTAGATACTAAATGAGATAATATAGGTAAATTTTAGATATTGTAAAGCTTAGATTACTGTATACATGTTAGCTATGTATATTTTTATCCAAATTTAGATATGTTTGTTAAATCCTTACTACATATCAGGCATTATGATTGGTGAAACAGATAGAAAGGCTCCCTCCTGAACTCCAGTTCCATATTACTATCTACCTATTTGATGTCAACTGAATGAACAAAGGAATGAAAGAACAAGTGAATAAATTAATTTTTTAAAAAAAATTCAGGGGTAGCTAGGTGGCACAGTGGATAGAGCACTGGCTCTGGAGTCAGGAGGACCTGAGTTCAAATCTAGCCTCGGACACTTAGTAATTACCTAGCTGTGTGACCTTGACAAGTCACTTAATCCCATTGCCTTGCAAAAAAAAAAATTTTCATTTACTTCTCTGTACCAGATATTGAATGGAAAGCAAAAAAGTTAGTCCCTTGAGCAGCTTATATTTTAATATGGGAAGACAACTCATAGGGAAGTGGTGGGCAGGGAGGAGTCTTCTAGGCAGGGAAATCATAGTGAACAATCAGAGTCATTGATTGACATAACCTTTCCAGGAATGGTGGTATTGATTTGATTAATTTTCTCAGAGCTCAAGCTGGAAAGGTTTGTGGGGGGGAGGGGAGAGGGCCACGCATATAAAGTAATAAAGCATAAAAAGGATCTGCGAATGGGGTGGGCCTGAGACCCAGCAAGAGAAGATAAATACCCACCAATCACATGTCTTGTGGGCATCTCACACCCTACCTGTCAAACCCAGAACTTGATATTTTTTTCCATAAAACTTTCCCCTCTTTTTTAACCCTTCTGTTTCCTTAGAGGATGCAGTCATCTTTACAGTAGGTAATTCTGAAGCATTGGCATCGTCTCTAATGCTTCTTTCCCTTTAACTCCTCACAGCCAATCATTTGCCAGTTCTTGCTGAATCTCCTTCCCCAATATGTCTCACATCACCCCCTCTTTCCATTCACATAGCAACCCCCCATATTCAGGCCCTGTCATAATCATCTGAACTGTTGAGGTAGTCTCCTAATTAGTGTCTCATACAAGTCTCTTTCCTCCAATCTGTTTTCTGCATAGTTCCCAAAGGTATATTCCTAAAACATAGGTCTGGCCATGTATCTCTACTGCTTTAGAAAATCCAACAGCTGCTTTTTATATCTTGGATCATCTATCTATCGATCTATCTATCTATCTATCTATCTATAGATAGAAAGATATATACACATTATCTTTTATATATTTTAATTTATTTTTATTCTATATTTAAATATATTTTTATTCTATATTATATATATAATATGTATATATACACATATAAATTCCCATACATTTAAGCATGTACACATATTGATTGATGATGAGGTTTTTCCTCTATTCTTGAAACAGAACATAACATCAGGGAGGTGATGACAAGCACGTGAATTGGATTGGAGTGAGGAGGGGTCCCAGTGAAGTCACCAGCTTCACTTTCTCCCATGGAGCCATCGAAGTCTAGTGATCAGATATAAATTAAGACAACTGGGGATGGCTCTGGGTGTGAGGCTCAGAGTTAAGTGACTTGCCTAAGGTCACAGATAGCTGGAGTCAAGTGTATGAGGGAGAATTTGAATATCAGGGTGCTTTATCTATTTCATCATCCCAAGTACACATATATATACACATATATGCACATATACATGCATATGATAATAATGTTTGTCCTCCGTTTTTTTTGCAAGGCAATGGGGTTAAGTGGCTTGCCCAAGGTCACACAGCTAGGTAATATTAAGTGTCTTATTTGAATTTGGGTCCTCCTGACTCCAGGGCTGGCGCTTTATCCATTGCTGCCTTGTCCTTCATTATTTTTTTTGGCAAGGCAAATGAGGTTAAGTGGTTTGCCCAAGGCCACACAGCTAGGTAATTATTAAGTGTTTGAGGTCGGATTTGAACTCAGGTCCTCCTGACTCCAGGGCTGGTGCTCTAGCCACTGCTGTCCTGTCCTTCATTTTTGAGGACCATGACACCAGGGACGTGATGCCATGACATGCAAGTGAATTGGATTTGAGTGAGGGGGGGCCTGAGCTAAGTCACCAGCCTTACTTTCTCCCTTGGAGTCCTCTAAGTCCAGTGAACATATATGGATCAGGAAACCTGAAGATGACCCTGGATTCGAGGGAGTAGGGGTTAAGACTTTCCCAAAGTCAAACATCTAGTAAGAGTCAAGTGTCTGAGGTCAAATTCAAACTCTGGTCCTCCTGACACTAAGCCCAGTGCTCTATCCACTATACTATTTAACTGCCCACATCCATGCATGCATGTATGCATATGCATACATATGTGTCTATGTTCCCATAGTTGCCTCTCCATTCACCTTACTATAGTGTTCTTCTCTCAGTCTGTTTATGTCTCCCTCTAAGGGTCCTGGGGGTCCTTGAGGTATTGGGCATCTCTTCTTTAGAGATACTGGCTATGTCCCCTCTTGTTAGTGACCAGAGAACGGCAGCCCAGTTTCACTGAATGAATAAATTCACTTTTATCATCAATCCACTTTTATCAAGGAATATGAAGCTATAGCAAGAACTGAAGTATAAATATCTCCCCCGTCCCAACCACAGTACTTTAGAGGCGTTCTCTCCACCACATAGTCTTTGGGGGAAAGCAAACTTATATTTTCTGTAGGTTCTCCATAATCTTGGTGCTATTAAGTTCATACCTAAAGGTGGCATTGCTGTCTGGTGAGTCCTTGTTTTAGCTACCATGGGCTATGGCCCAAGGGTTACTCCAGGATCCCCTAGTGGGGTGGGCTCAATTTGGACTCAATTCCTAGAAGACCAGACTCCTAGACTTTAGGTGGCTCATTTTCTTGACCTTTTGAAATTCACAAGGTCATTATCCCCAACCTCCTTCATCTAAAGCAAAAGAACAAGTGTTGAGGCAAAAAATGAAGGTCCAAATTCATGGAGTCGCATACCTGGAATAAGAAAGGGCCTAAGGTTCCCTGCTTCTAGGATAGTCTCAGGAAGAAGTCTCACAAAGAGAAAAGGTCAAATCAAGAGAGGTCAGCTAAAAAGAATTATCAACACTATGGCTGGCAGCTTGGTGGCCCAGTGGATAGATCACCAGACCTGGAGTTAGAAAGATCTGGGTTCAAATGTGCCCTCAGACATTTACTAGCTGTGTGACCCTGGGCAAATCACTTAACCCTGTTTGCCTCACTTTTCTCACCTGTAAAATGAGCTGAAGAAGGAAATGGTAAACTACTCCAGGATCTTTGCCAAGAAAACTCCAAATGAGGTTATAAAGAGTTGGACATGACTGATCAAAAACATGGTAGCTAGCACCTTTTGAACTCAAGCCCCATGCTGTTCCCACAACTGCAGCCAATTCAAGAGTCTGCTATTCAGCACATAATTAGCAGCCTGGAACTGATGACAGTGTGTCTCTGCATGCTCCACATTTTTTCAAAGTACCTCTATTATGCATCTTCACGACTCTCCCAGAAGCAGACTCCCTGGTCTCTTTGCTTGGGGGAACTGCATGGGCAGAACTCAACGCATGCTCAGTGGCCAATCTTCTGTTCTGTTTTTTGAGTCTGGATGTCCTTTATCCACCACAGTCA
Source organism: Macrotis lagotis (assembly GCF_037893015.1). Taxonomy (NCBI): domain Eukaryota; kingdom Metazoa; phylum Chordata; class Mammalia; order Peramelemorphia; family Peramelidae; genus Macrotis; species Macrotis lagotis. The sequence goes on from NC_133658.1 coordinate 57,553,124, forward strand.
TGAAGTACATTCTCATGGGCCTGACCCCACTGCTCTTTGATACAGAAGCCTTGCCCTTTCTAGCCTGGGCAATTTGTCCCTCCCTCAAGAGCCCAGTAGTCTCATCCTCTTGAGACCTCCCATCTTGGTGTACTGGTCTCATTGCAGAAATTTGATTAGCTTTAGCTCTAGTGAAACTCAGACCTCTGGAATTCAAGTGAACTGCATTATCTCACCATCCCCTTTACATAATATTCTGCCTCTCATCTCTGCTCCTTTGTACAGATTACCCATCCTGTGCCCTTCACATAAGCCTCTTAGCATCCCTACCCCCTTCAAAGTTCAACTCCATACAGGATGCCTATCTTGACCCCCCAGTTCCCAGGGTCTTCCTCCTTGAAATTATTTTGTATAAAATTTGCATTTAATTTTCTATGTATCTGTTGTCTCTCCTTCTCTCTCTCTACCCCATGGGATGGGGGAGGTCACTCTCTTGACCAGCTCAAGGTCAGGGACTGCTCCACCTTTGTCACAGGCAAAAATCAAATAACTTTTGCCCTCAAGTGGTTTATAATCTATTAAACATACACAAGTGAGTATAATCCAAAGTGTGGAGTAAAATCTGTCAAAACAGCCCAGGAATATTTGGGAAGGGAGATACACTAATAGCTGTGAGACTTAGGGAAGTGTGTCCTGAGGAGCCGAGCTGGGAAGGACTCCAGAGGAGATTGCTAATGGAGTGGTAGGGAGGGGGAGTGGGGAGCAGAGAGGCTGGAGAGTGAGGAGTTAAGGGGTTCCAGCTTCCCTCAACCAGTTCCCTCCCCTTCAGTATTTTTCTTGCCTGCTGACTTTTTCCTTCTAGCCAAACCAAACTCCCAGCCACTGGAAAATCCCTGCCCTGCTTCTCTCACTTGGCCCTCCTTGCTGCTCAGAAGGCCACAGGTCAGCCCACATCCTGCTCCCACATTTGACAGTTCCTGTACAGCCTCCCCTAGCTGGCTGCTGTGGCTCCCAAGTTCAGACTCACATTCTGGCAGCCTCCCACAAGATCTCAGTGGGTTTGCTTCTTGCCCAAACGAAATCTATTTTAAATCCAGCCAAGCGGAGGGAGACGAGTCTCCTGTAGGAGAGGGCCAAGGGCAGTTTCCTTGGTTAATCTCTGCTCATACAATGTGACATCCAGCCCTAGACTTTGGGGTAGAAGACTGCTGTATAGCCAAGGGGAGGGGCTGTTGGCCGTTGAGAGAGCACCGAGAAATGGTGCATTGCTGGCAAAAGCATCCCTAGAGGATTGGGAGGCCTGAGCTGTTCATTCTCATTCACATTTCAAAAGCATTTTGGTGTTTTTTATAAAGCACTTTCCTCCCCACAATCCTATGGGATAGATAGTGCAAGAAAGATCTCATTTTACAGATGAAGAAACTGAGGCTCACTGAGAGTAATAATTATAATTAATAGTGCCAGAATCACCCCATTTTATAGATAAAGAAACTGAAGCTCAAAGAGGTTAACAAAGTTAATAATGCATTTAATAGTGCATTTTACAGATGTAGAAACTGACAATCACAGAGGTTCATAATCATAATTAATAGTAGCAGAAAGAATTTAAAGAGCACTTCAAGGTTGATGAAGCACTTTGCCCATAATAGAATCTTATAACAATCCTGTGATGGAAGTACTATGGTTGTTCAGTTGTTTCTTCAGTCATTTCTGACTCTCTCTGATCCCATTTGTATTTGGGGTGGGGCAGATATCCTAGAATGATTTGCTATTTCCTTCTCCAGCTCATTTTACAAAAGAGAAAACTGAGGCAAACAGGGTTAAATGACTTGTCCAAGGTCACGCAGCTAGTAAGTGTCTGAGGTCAGATTTGAACATGGAAAGATGAGTCTTCCTGACTCCAGGTCCAGAACTTTATCTTTCTAGCTATTCAAATGCTTTTAGTATCTACATTTTATAGTTGGGACTTTTTTTTTGGTCAGGCAATGGGGTTAAGTGACTTGCCAAGGTCATACAGCTAGGTAATTATTAAGAGTCTGAGGCTGGATTTGAAATCAGGTACTCCTGACTACAGAGTCGGTGCTTTATCCACTGTGCCACCTAGTTGCCCCATATCTCCATTTTATAGATGAAGAAACTGAGGATGAGGAAGAGGAAATGAATTGCCCAGGGTCAACTCATTAATTTCCCCAGGAAATAATTGAGTTTGTAAAAGTTGAGATCACATTACCTGTATGATGTTGTATAATTGACTTTATCTCTCTGGGACTCAGTTTCTTCATATTTTAAATAAGGGAGTTGACCTGGGTGATCTTGATTAACTCAAGATCAATGGACATTGGAGGTGAGGGAGATGACCTTGGGGTGGGAGTGGGGGTGGGGGGTGGACATGAAAAGAGAGCTCAGAGGAGGCTTCCTGGAGAAAGTGGCCCTCAAGGTGGGCTCTTAAGAAAAGGAGGGACTTTTCCAGGAGGAAATAGAGCATTGGGGCAAGATCTGTGCCAGACCTGGGGAGCAGCTGAAATCAAAGCAGAAGTGTGAAGAGAATTGGAGAACAGGGGGCAGAGAGCAGGCTGACTCAGTCGAATCCTGGTTATTGGAAGGGCAGGAACATAAGACTTGTCCAGTGGACTGGAACTCCTCTTCCCTCTTGCTGGGTCAAAGAGTTCAATGCTCAATTACTTTTGTCATGTTCTTTGTCTTCCAACTAGACTGAGCTCCCTAAGATCAGGAACTATTTTTTAAGCTCTGCTTCAGACAGGGTCCAGCAAAAGGTTAGGAGTAGATTGAACATTATAATATACGAATGTTATGGAGTACTATTGTTCTATAAGAAACCACGAATGGTTGGACTCTAGAGAAGCATGAAAAGAATTATATGAACTGATGCTGAGCTAAGGGAGAAGAACCAACATCAACAATAATGCTGATCAACCTTGATGGATGCAGCTCCTCTCAGCAGTTCAGAGAGCTACTACCAACCCTGGGAGACCCTGTCATGGACAATGCTATCCACATCCAGAGGAAGAAAAACAAAACAGAACAAAAACAAAATCTGAATCTGAATGAATATTACATTCACTTTATACATTTCTCATGTTTTTCCTTCCTATCTCATAATTTTCTTTCTTTTCCCTTAGTCCTAATTCCTCATACAGAAAATGACTAGTCCTAATTCCTCATACAGAAAGTGACTAATCTGAAAACATGTTAAACACAAATGTATATGTACAATATTCATAAGACAGTCTACCATTGGGGAAGGGGGTGGAAAGGGAGGGTGGATATGTATATGAATGAATGTTGCAAAATTTTTATAACATGTAATGGAAAAGTAAAATAAAATATCAATTAAAAAAGGGATAAACAGAAGATGCTCATTAGATGACACATATGTGTTTGTACATGAATAACATCCATGGCACTTAAGAGTGGACAATAGGGAAGACAATAGGCTTTAAAAAGCCAAGGTCTCCCACTGCTTCCAGGGCCATCTCTAGTTATCCTGATCCATATCTGAGCACTATATCCAGATGGATCCAGAGGAAAAAGTGAGACTGGTGACTTTACTCAGTATCCCATCATTTAAGTCCAACTCACTTGCATGTCATGGCAACACCTTCCTGATATCATAGTCTTCTTCCAGAACAAAGGACAAAGGACAAACAACAACCACCACAAAGTACATGTATTAGGTTGAGGTTTTTTTTTTAAAGCTAGAAATTATCTGGTCCAACCCCAAAGAGGTAACAGTACCTTGCTCAAGTTAGTGGTAGAATTGGAATGTAGGTTTTCAAGGGACAGCTAGGTGGCACAGTGGAGTCAGAAGGACCTGAATTCAAATTAAACCTCAGACACTAGCTGTGTGATCCTCAGCAAATGACTTAAATCCAACTGCCTTAAACAATTAAAAAAAAAGAATGTAGGTTTTCTAACTTCTATTATTAAAGGATTTAAACCTTAGAGATCATCTAGGTTACTGGGTATTAAACTCTAATAGAAACAGGAGTCATTAAGCCATCCATAAGCATCTCCGTGGGTCACAGAGTGACTTAGAAAAACTATATATTAATGTTATCTATATTTTTATTTATTTTGTTAAATATTTCTCAAATAAGTTTTAATCTGGTTTGGGCCTAGTTCAATTTTTTTTTTGTTTTTAAATAGATAAGGAGAGATATAAAGTATCTGGCCTACCATCCTACAGGAAATAAAGAACAGAGTCAGGATTTGAACCCAGCCCTTTTGAATCCAAATGTAGAGCTTTTTTCTACTACACCAATTTTTGGTCCTAGTATGAACAAATCAAGGCAGCTAGATGTCACAATGGACCTGGAGTCATCTGCTGACTCTACTTCTGAATTCAAATCTGACCTCAGATACTTACTGTATGATTTTAGGCACTTAACCTTTTTTATCTCAGTTTCCTCATCTGTCAAATGAGCTGGAAAAGGGAATGGCAAACTATCCAGAATCTCTGCTAAGAAAATTCCAAATGGTATCATCTTGAGACTGGAGTCAGGAGGACTTGAGTTCAAATCTCTCCTCAGACACTTAGCTAAGGACAAGTCACTTAACCCCATTGCCATGCCAAAAAAAAAAATGAACAGGGCCAGCTAGGTGTTACAGTGGACCTGGAGTCAGATGATTCTTCTGAATTCAAATCAAGTCTCAGACATTTAATACTAATTTAGCTGTGTGATCTTGGGCATTTAACTCTTATTTGCCTCAATTTCCTCATCTGTCAAATGAATTGGTAAAGGAAATGGCAAACCAGTCTATCATCTCTGCCAAGAAAATTCCATAAGACATCATCATGAATCAGACATGATTGAAAAGGGGCAACCAGGTGGCACAGTGGATAGAGTACCAGCCCTGGAGTCCTCTTGAGTTCAATCCAGTCTTAGATATTTAATACTTACTTAGCTATGTGACCTTGGGCAAGTCACTTAACCCATTGCCTTCTAAACAAAAGCAAACAAGCAAAATGACTGAAGAGGGGCAGCCAGGTAGCACAGTGGATAGAGTACCAGCCTTGGAGTCAGGAGGACCTGAGTCCAAATTCAGTTTCAGATACTTAATACTTACTTAGCTGTATGACCTTGAGCAAGTCACTTAATCCCATTGCCTTGCAAAAACAAAAACAAAAACAAGCAAACAAACAAAAACAACTGAAGAAGGGAAGCCAGGTGGCACAGTGGAGTACTGGTCCTGGAATCAGGAGGACCTGAGTTCAAATCCAGTATCAGACACTTAATACCTTACTTAGCTGTATGACCTTGGGCAAGTCACTTAATCCCACTGCCTTGCAAAAACAAAAAGAAAAAAAAAAGGAAAATGGCCATACACATACACAAATGAATCAGTTAATTCTAGGTAGCTCTATTTACATATCTGTAAAAATACCACTCAGCATCAGTGATAACATCATCAGCTTAGTTATGTTCATCTGACACCATCTGGGGAATTTTAGGTCAAATAAGTAACAAACTTAAAAGAACTTTAAAAAGAAGTTAGAATCTGTTGTTCTGAGGCCAGATAGCCTTATGAAGAATTTCCCATTGCAGGGAGTCGGTGGGAAAGACACCAGTTCTCTATGTATTAACCCCAAGGACGGAGAGGATGGACTGCAGAAAGTCTGCTTCATTCATTCCCCCAAGAACTGGTGGATGCAGAATGATTGATGCAGATGTTCCAACCAATGAGCAAACGACCTGGGGTGGGGAAGTGGGGTGGAAAGCAGTGGATAGAGGGGGGGGGGGGCAGACTCCAAATCTCTTCTGTTTTCTTTTCTCCCCTGGTTAGTCTGTTGGCAGCTTGTCTAGTTGGGGATGGGGATGGAAGTGGGGATGTGGGGGTGGGGAAAGGACTTCATTGGGCAGCAATTTTTTTTGAAACCATCAACATAGTTTCCCTCATTTTCTCCCCCTCCTGCTCCCACCCCCAACCTCCTGACCTTGAGGGATGTTAGAAGGTGTCATGTCAAGAGTGTTTCCCGAGCCAGCTTTGGAGGGGGGTGAGAGGGGGTGGGGAGGGCCTTCTCCTTCCTGAAGGCCGCCTGCCAAAAATAACAGCCGACTCCAGCAGGTCGGCACAGGAAGAGAAAAGACTGGAGTCTGATTTGTAGTCAGACACTCTGAGAGCCAGAATGCATTTTTATTGAAGAGGCCTCCAGAGAGGCATAAACCTTTCATGGAAAAAAAAAAAATTGCACTCAAGCCATCTTTTTTTTATTTTCAGATAAACTCCCTCTTAAGTTGTTCCCTCCTCTAGTCTCCACCCTTGACCTCTGTGGAGGGAAGCCCCCTTTCAGTTCAATCTGTTGAAGCTTAGCTGTGGTTAGTGTTTTCTGTTTCATCAGGAGCCTGGGCAAGGGAAGCTGTTTTTTTAAGATGGGGAGGCCAGGAGGAGAGGCTTGAGGGATAGGCTGGCAAGAGTGTTGGGTCTTGAGCCAAGGGACCCAGGGTCAAATCCCAACACTGCTGTTTATGGCCTATAGGACTCAGGACCAGTCACCTCCTCTATTTGTGCCTCTGCCCTTATCTGTAAAACCAAGAGGTTGGACTAGCTGACCTCCCAAGGAACATCCCTTTCCAGTTCTGAGATTTAGGATCTTCCCGAGTTGTCCCAAAATGGTGGCAATGACATCAGGTCTTGAGCACCCAGGCTTTCTCATTCCTCTTCCTTGCCCCCAATCTCCATGTCCTCATACGCCCCCAGTCCTTCCCACCACCAAAAGCTCTAGCCAAGAATAAATCACAATCTACATTTGCAGTGAGCAGCACCCTTCTGCTAGGCCACTTTGATATTAGCAGGTCCTCTTGCCAACTCCCCCTTAAGGTGAGAAGTTGATGATGCCAAAACTGGAGGTGGGGAGGAAGTGGATCCTCAAGAGGTCACCAAGTCCAGTCCTCTGTCTCTACCTTTCTCTGCCTGGGACTTTGCTCCAAGTATCCTGGGCAGATGGAGCTCTGAGTTATTTTTAGAGATTTACAGCAAAGCAGATTCCACAGCTCCCCCAGGCACCTCTTCTCATTTCTACCATTAGCTCTCCTCTTATAGATAGGAGTACTTAGACCTGGTCCAACTAAGAGATTTGGCCATGGAGAGTCCTCAGAATGAGGATTAGAGCCTCACATTCTGGCCTGGCCTCTCAGTCCTGAGTTGCCTCAGGCTGAAATTTCAGAACCTCCTTTTTCTCATCCTTTGCTTGCCTCACATTGCCCTCAATCCTCTTCCCCCCCCTTCCCCTCCAACACATCCCTTCTTTTACTTTGCTTTCAGTTATGTCTACAGAGCCCCTAGTTCATGAAGAAGAACAGATTAGGAGGTCAATTGAACTCTTTTTTTTCCTCCTAAAATAAAAAATGACAGCAAAAGTATATTATTTTTCTATCCTTGCAATATCATGGAGACCCAGGATCATCATTATTATACCCAGCATAGAAGACTTGCATCTGAATAACAAGTAAAATCGGTTACTTAAAAGCTGGGTGTCCTTGGACAATTCAGTTTCCTTCTCTGTAAAACTGTTAAACTAAATGAGCTTACAGGTTCTTTTCCACTCAACTTCCTATCTTCTAATGGTTCATTTGACAGAGGAGGAAACTGAGGCTCAGAAAGATCACATGACTCACCCAATTTCATATAGCCAGTTAATAGTATTGCTGCTTTCTGAAACCTAGGCTTCCTGACTCTTAGTTCAATGATCATTTAGCTTCATTCATTCTTTCACTCATGGAACATAAGATTATTAAGTATATGTGTTTGGTCTTATGCCAACCACTATAAAATGATATGAATAATAATTCCTATTATAACTATGAATCAAATATTCATATTAATAACAAGAATACATAGGAATTATAATTTTTATTTGTGTCCTGCTCCCTTAATCTCCCAGGACTCACCTCACTAATCTTTTCACTACATTACAAACATAACCTGGTTGGTTCTTTCCTTATACTCACTCATGAACTCTTCCTTTATTATGCCCTGAGAGCATTGATCCTTTCAAGATAGCATCCTAAAGTTTCCCACAGCACTTCACAGAATGTTTATATTGAAATACTGCAAGAACCTCTATGTGGGCTCCACTGAAGCAGATCACAGTTCCTCTATTACTTAGTAAATAGTCTTCATGGGGGTTTTTTGGAGGCAACTGGGGCTAAGTGACTTAATCAGGGTCACACAGCTAGCAAGTATCTGAGGCCAGATTTGGCTTCAGGGCTGGTGCTCTATCCATCCACCCAGTAGATGGTCTTCAAAGAATTGTAGTGAGTAAAAAATTCATCATCCAATGGCCAACCCAAGGATAAGCCTTTCAAAACTTAGAATGACCAATTCAATTAAGTAAATGTTTATTTAAGTGCTGTCTACATACAAAGGTATGGATGTATAAAGACAAGAATGAAAGATAGTCTCTGACCTCAAAGAGTTTCCATTCTACTGAGAAATGTCCTACATACATAGATGATACAAAATAATTGCATTAGGGAGAGAGGGAGGGAGAGCAGGAAAGGTTTCCTGTAGAAGATGCCACCTAAGTTGATCTTTGTAGGAAGATAAGGATTCCAAAAGAGGTGAGGAGGGAATGCATTTCAGAAAGGGGAACAGTTGAACACAGAGGTGGGATTAATTAATCAATGGTCATTTATTAAGCACTAGTATGTACTAATTTCTGGAATGGATATCAATCAAATAATCAACAAATATTTTTAAGATACTTCTGTGCAGGCAATCTGTATGAATACAAGTATATACAAAATATATGAAAAATGAATACAAGATAATTTTGGTGGGGAAGAATAGAGTAGGAAGAGGAGAGATTGGGGAAGAGAGATTGATTAGAAAACCATTGCAACAGTTTCAGGTGATGTAATCTGAATGAATGTGGTGGGCACTAAATAGATGTGAGAAATTTCATAGTGATAGACTCAACAAAGATGGCAGCTGAGTGAATATTCCAGCTCTATCTTTCCCTAAATTATCTTGCATTTACTTCTCTATGTACATGTTGTATCTTCTAGTGGATTAAGAGGAGCCAAGGTTGGGTCTAAGGTTACTGTAGCAATAGACAGTATTAAGGAGACTGGGGAAACAGTGTCAAAAACTATAAAAGGTAGCAAACAAAGGGAAGACTGAAATCATACAAACAGAAGGAATACTGAAAATAGGACTTTGGTTTTAGCAATTAATTGATCACTAGTAACTTCTGAGATTTTCACTAAGATGATGGAGTCGCATTGAAAGAGGTTGAGTGAGCAAATAGTAAGGAAACACATGTGACTAATTGCTATAGAGGACAATCCCTGCTAGAGGTATAACAAAGAAAGGGAGAGAAGGGGAAATACAGCTCGAAAAAAGTGGAGAAGTGATGAAGGATAAGATAATATTGATAAAGTTTGTAGGCAGCATGAAAAAAAGATGGTGAAGAAGGAGAGACTGAAGATGAAGGACAATCAGTTCCAGAAGCAACTGATTCAAAAGCAAAAATAGAGAAAACATCCTTAAAAGAAAAGCCTCTTTAGAGCAAAGGAGAATGGGGGTAAAGGCGTAGATGGTGTGGAGATGTGGTGGAGGAGAGAAAAGGTCAATTATGACAGATGTCTTCTGTTTTCTCAGTCAAGTCCGAGGTTGGAGTGGTAGGAGTTGAGGAAGAATGATGGAATGGGGTTGTCCAAGGGATTTGAAGAGAGAAGAGTTTTAGAACAGCCCCTTGTGGGTATTTTTGGTAGAAAGTCAATTGGAAAAGATAACAAGGATCTTTGAGGAGCAGGGAGAGCCCACTTAAGGTCAGAGAACTTGTAATTTTCAGGGGACCTAAGCAACAGGGTTGCTCAACTTCCTCCAGAAGCATTCCAACACTTGGGAGCAGAAGCAGAGGGAGCAGAGGTGATTCAAGGGCAGAGGACTTCTTGAATTCCCATCTCTGACCTCAAGAATGACCTTCTACATTGAACTTTTCCTGATCCTTTCCTCTGATCCCCACCCTACCTGCTAATGCCTTTCCCCAGGAATGTTCTTTAATTTGTGTATATATATATATATATATATATATATAATATATTATATATATATTATATATGTGCAGAGAGAGGGGAGAGAGAGAAAAGCAGAAGGAAAGAGAAACAGAGAGGAGGAAGGAGGAGAAAAAGAGAGAAGGGAGAAAAATAGGAGGGAGGAGGAGGAAGACTAGGGAGAAGGGGAAAGAGAAGAGAGATAGAGACAGAGACAGAGAGTTAGAGGCAGAGAGACAGAGATAGAGACAGAGTCAGAGACAAAGACAGAGAGGAAGAAAAGAGAGACAGAGACAGACAGAGATAGAGACAGAGATAGAGACAGTCAGAGATAGTGAGAGTCAGAGAGACAGAGATAGAGAGAAAGAAAAAGGAGACAGAGAGAGAGAGAGAGGCAGAGACAGAGAGAGAGAGAGAGAGAGAGGAGAGAGAGAGAGAGAGAGAGAGAGAGAGAGAGAGAGAGAATTTCCTTTAAGATAGGGACCATTTTCTGTTAGTATCCCTGATGCATAAGTGGCACAGAGGCTAGTTGACACATCGTAGACATTCAATAAATGCTATTTGATTGATTGAACTAATTAACTCTAAAGTCCACACTTAGAAATTAATAAAGTGAGAGAAGATCAGGGATGATGAATTGGGAGAACAGAAAAAGATAGAGGGGCTGGCCATCTCAGTGAAGATAAAATATAGGTTTACGATTTGGGACTCTTTATCTGAAATCCATGGACTTCCAAGATTTCAAGTGATCCATGAACTTGGATGGGAAAAAATAGCCTCTCTATTTATACCAAAGATAATTTAACTTTTCCTTCATGATTTCCTTTAGCATGATTGAATGAATGTCCTTAGGCTTCCCCAGACTGATAAAGGGATCCCAGCACAAAAATCCCTAGTTTAAGGAGAGTGAGACAAAGAGAGAGAGAAGGACAAGAGAAATTTGATTAAAAATGAGGAGGTCCTATGGAGGTAGAATGATTATAATTGATATTAAGGCAGAAAGTATGACTAGCTCTGTGGGTTTTGCTCAAGTAAATTGGAAATCGGAATTGATAAGGAAAATGAACCAGAAGGCCAAGATTGTCAAAGGGATATTAGAATGAATAATCCCTGTTCTAGCACCTTAGGCTCATCTCAGCCAAGCTTCTGCTTCCCCATCTATAAAATTAAGATAGAAACTCTGGAATTACTTACCTCCCAGTAAACTTATAGAATTTTTCCTTTGAAAAACTGTATAAACAAACAAATAAACAAACACAAAAAATTCCCACAATAAAAATACAAATATTTTGTAATTTGGACATATGAGCAATTAGAACATAGAACACTAGAGCTGGCAGGGGACATATAGGAAAGTCAACCCAACTCTTTTAAATTTTATGATATGGAGATTCAGACCCAGAGCAATTAAGTCACGAGTCAACTGAGTTAGGAATCAGAACCCAGGTGTGTGTGTGTGGGGGGGGGGGGGTGTAGGGAGGTAGGAGGGGCCAATATCTGATTCAGTATCTAAGGAAATGGGTTTGATTCCCCAGTTCTGTAAAAATCTATTTATTGTTTAGAGAACATCTATTTCCACTCTTATTTTCAGTCAGGGAAACTGAGCCCCAGAGAAGTTAAATAATTTGCCTAAAGGTGGAATAAGTGATTTATAACGTCTCAAAACCTATGGTCCTCCTCACTCCATGTCCAAAGTTTCTCCTGACCCAGCCTCCGTTGGGCAGAGGTTCTGGGTTGTTTTCCAATAGCCTCAGCTGATGTGTGAAGAACCATACTTACCCATGGTCCCTTGGGGATGGAGGGCATATGGTGGTTTTGGGGTCAGGGATGCCATCCATGGCTCCGATGAGTCACAGCTTGCCAACCTACACAAGGACCAAACCCGTAACCTTACTGTTCTTAGTTTCAGCTCTAATTTTCCAAATTATGATTCTCTCACTTTTTGTGGGCCTATTATTACCACTGGGCACTTCATAAATCAAGATTAAACTAAATATAAAATTAGCAAGGACTAAAAACAAGAGTTTTGGGAGAAATAGATACTTCCAAAGACTAGTCATGTTATCAGACCACTTAAAATAGGAGTGAGCATTCAAAGACAGTCAGAAACAATTTTAAAATAGACAGCACACTGCAATAGAAGGTTAGAATGGGCCACCTAGAATTCTATATTCTAGGTGGCATTCTAAAACCTCAGCAGTGGGGAACCTGATATATCAGCTGAAATGAGAGTTCCTCAGAGTGTCAATCAACTCTTCTTTGCTCCTAACTTTCTTCACTCATGCTTTCCTCTGAGTCCTGAAAGCATTGTCCCTGACTTTTTTTTGGCCATCCCTCAAGACCCAACTCATGTTTACTTCTCTCTCAGGAAGCTTTTTCTCTGATCATCTCAGCCACAGGGATTTCTCCCTTCTCCAGTTTCTGTAGGTTCTATACCAATGACCCCTTTAGGTACATAATCTTGTGTGGACTTAGTGCATCTCTTGAATTGCTCATTTTATCCTTTGTATCCTAATCATGCTCCCCACCAAATGCTATGCTCTTATCAATCAAAATTTGTGTCTGTTTCTCAGAGAGGAAATTTGGTTTAATAGGAAAGATCCCGAATATGGAAGCAAGAGATCTGACTTGAATTTTAGCTCTTCTACTTATGTGCCTCGTGACTTCAGCCAGGATACTTCCTTTCCTCCATACCTCAGTCTTCTCATTTGCCTAATGGAGATAATTCTTAACATCTGATACAGTACTCCATCCATAATAAAGACTTAAGAAGTGCTCGATGACTGATTGATTACCAGGCTCAATGGATTTTTAGCATTTCCCTCTCACTGCTAATGCCTTCCCTCTGAGACTACTTTCTATCACCTTGTATACATCTTGTATGTGCATAGTATATTTGCATATTTCTTTATTCTCTGAGAGTAGGAACTTGTATTGGGAAAGACCTAGTTTTTAAAAGTCAAGGTTTCCCACTGGGTCTAGTATCCAGCCATCCTGATCTATATCTGGTCCCTGGACCCAGCTAGTTCTGGAGGAGAAAGTAAGACTGTTGACCTAGTACAGCATCCCCTCACTCAATTCCAACCCACTTGCATGTCATGGCATCACCTCCCTGATGTCATGGTTCTCTTTGAGAAAGAAGTACTTTCTTTTTCTTTTTCTTCTTCTTCTTCTTCTTCTTCTTCTTCTTCTTCTTCTTCTTCTTCTTCTTCTTCATCATCATCATCATCATCATCATTATCATCATCATCAGTGCTTATCATAGTTCCTGGCATAGAGTAAGGGCTTAAGAAATATTTGTTTATAAGACACTAATGCATTGCTCGTGGAGGTGTGAATTGATCCAACCATTCTGGAGAACAATTTGAAACTATGATCAAAGGGCTATAAAGCTACCTACTCTTTGATCCAGCAATACCTCTGTTAGGCCTATATCCCAAAGAGATCACAAAAAAGAAGGAAAGGACCTAAATGTACAAAAATATTTATAGCAGCTCTTTTTGTGGTAGTAAAGAATTGAAATTGAGGGGATGCCCATTGGTTGGGAACTGGCTGAACATGTGGTAAGTGAATGTAATGGAATTGTAATATTCTATAAGAAATGATGAGCAGGCAGATTTTAGGAAAACTTCAAAAGACTTATACAAACTGATGCTGAGTGAAGTGAGCAGAACCAGGAGAACATAGTATAAAAAGAACAGCAATATCAGCCACAATAGACTTAGTTCTTCTCAGCATACAATGATCAAAGATAGTTCCAAAAACTTGCGATGGAAAATGTCACCCACATCTAGAATGCTGACCAAAGTATACTAATTTTACATTTTTTTTACTTTTTTCTTTTTTTCTCTCTTGTAGCTTTGCTTTTTGTTCTGATTCTTCTTTTATAACATGAGTAATTAATTAATTAAAGATGATTGTGCATATATAACCTAAATCAGATTGTTTTCTGCCTTGGGAGGGAGAGGGAGGAAATTTTACAAAAATAAGTGTTGCAAACTATACATGTAATAAGAAAAAATAAAATATTACATAAAATATAAAAAAGAAATGTTTGTTTACTAAGTTTTTAGGAGGTAACTTGGAGATGTCACCTACCTTTTCTAAGTTTCGCTATCTTGAAAAGCTTGAACCTTGGTGATTACTACGTTCTCCTAAGGCTTGAAATCCTAATAATGAAAGAAAGAATGAATGAATTTTAATTCAATCAGAAAAAAATAAAAATCTAGGACTGAGCTGGGTAATTCCCTGACTCTAAGTCACTATTTTTTTTTAGCACTGAGACAGCTCTCACTGAGATTCCTAACTACAGTCTCTCAAGTCTCTGCTCTTGTTTCTGCCTCTGTTTCTCCTGGCTGCAACCAAAGTTAAACTTCAGAATTATACACATGGCAAGGACAGAAGGAAAGAACAGATGGCAGGTTTACCTGTTGAATGAATGGCTCCAGAAGAGAAAAATCAACCCCTCGGGGTCACTCCTGGTTCTTTATGGCTTTGGCCTCATTCCACCTCAGAATCTCAGCAATGAACCAATGCCAGCTTCCTGCCAACCCACTGACAGTGACAAATGACTCACCAAATGACTTTATGTCCATAACTGTGTTTTGGTCCCATGCTGCCCAAGAAGCAATATTTCCAGTGAATCTTTAGTGTCCAGGGCAGGTGTTGACAAAACCTTCTTAAGAAACCTACAGAGTGTGTTTGTGTTTGTGTTTGTGTGTGTGTTGTGTGTGTGTGTGTGTGTGTGTGTGTGTGTGTATGTATCTAAGGTCTAGAAAGAAAAAGGGGGGCACTTGGATTGCTTTCTTAAATTGGAGCAAGGAAACCTGTCTTCCTGAACCATCACTCAGGCTGAGCTTCCCTCATTTGTGAGGGAGAGGATGTCCTGCAGAGAACCAGACAGCTGGCAGGCACTTACTCTGGTTGGAGAGAGCAACATCTCATATTTATTCACTTTGTACATTACTTGTAAGAGTGCTACGAGATGAATAGAGCAAGCATTACTATCCTTGTTTTTGAGGAAACTAAGGCAAAACAGAGGAAACTAAGTCTCCCTCTTTTTTTGAAAGTAATTGGGGCGCCTGGGGTCACAGAGTTACCCTGGGTTAGTAACACACAAATATTAAGTGTCTGAAACTAGATTTGAAACTCATCCTCCTGGTTTCAGGCCTAACTTCAGTGACTCAAGATCATACAACATTACCATAATAAAGATGATGATGCTAAAGAGATGGGCCTTTGTTTCAAGGAGAAGATAGGGTCATTAGAAGAATGCTATGGTTTCCCAAAAGTGATCCAGATGTCTCTCTTCTTTCTAGTCTATTGTGATTTACAGGGAAGGTGCTGTCTAAAATAAATGTGAATTTGCAAGTATATATGGATATCTGTATATATCTATGTGTTATACATTCACAAATATGTAAATGATAATTTATGTGTATATATATTTCTTTTTAAAATCTATTTGTGTACATGTATATCTTATATGTGTACATAATACTTTATTGTGTATGTGTAATATTCTATATCTATATGTGGGGCATGTGGGCAGCTAGATGGTACAGTGGATAGAGCACAGACTGGCCTTGGAGTTAGGAGAACAGAAGTTTGAATATGGTCTCAGACCCTTGACACTAGCTGCATGACCCTGGGCCAATCACTTAATCCTGATTGCTTCATATCCAAGACCATCTCCAGTTGTCCTGATTCAAATCTGGCTATTGGTCCCAGGTAGCTCCAGAAGAGAAAGTGAGGCACAGCACCCCGACATGTAAATCCAGTTCATGTGCTTGTCATGGAACCACCTCTCCTGATGTCATGATCTTTTTCAAGAACAAAGGACAAACATCATCATGATGATATGGATAATAGTTGTATATGTATATATATATATTCTGTGTGTATATATAATATTTATATGTATAGTGCCTGGCAAAAGATAAGTCTTTAATAAATACTTTTTCATTTCTATGTATATCTAATCTAAACACATATACAAAATGTATGTCTATGTATGAATATAAAGTGTTATATTGTTTAAATATGTCAACTGCATGCAAACACACCTACTTTCACATACATAAATGTATGATTTTCCTAGGGTTGCACAAGTAAAAAGTGATTGAGGTCAGATTTGAATTCAGGTATTCCTGATTTCAGACTGGTTACTTAGCCTAGCTGATCCCATGACTAAAAGTCAAAGAGAAAGTTATAACCTAAATAGTCTGTAGAGAAAGTTTCCTTACCCGGGAGGTTCCCTCTACCAGTGAAATCACAGGTCTAGTCCCTTTTTTATCTAAACATATACATATGTCTATATCTCAGTCTATGACTATGTCTGTCTTTCCATGTCCATGTCCATGACTATATCCATGTCTATGACATATCTATGACTATGATTATGTCTATGCCTATATCTATAGCTATATATGTTAATACACATGCACGTATGAATTTTATATGAATGGAGACTTATGAATGGTTGGTAGACATTTACTATATACTCACTCTGTGCTAGTAATGCATGTATATATGTGTGTATGTATCCAGATAAATATTTTTGTATATGCATAACTACCACAAGAGTTATTTTGATCTAGTCATCCACACAGGAACAAGCAACAAGAAGATTTATTGTCCTCAATGCTGTACAGTTAAATGGGCAGCTTATAGAGCTTTGTCTGCTGGTGTGTGCATGCATGTATACATATGTATGCTTAATACAAAGAGGTGATGACCTCATCACCAATTCTTCAATTTAGTTTCTGACACTGGTGAGCATCTTTGGCAAATATGTACCTCCCTGTTATATGCTTCATCTGATATTAAGGATCGTAAGGTCACCAGAAAGGTTATTTCTATCTTTCAAAGAATGATATATTTTAATATGTTGTAGGGGAGGCACCTTGCTAGAAGAAAGCCTTGAGGGGGGCATTGTACTGTACTGAATCACATGTTTACTTGCTTTTTAATAGATGACAAGCAATAAGTATAATGAGATCTTCTATTTTCTGTCTTTCATTCAGTAATAACGGGTAGTGTGCACTATCATTTGGGAAAACCTGCCTTTCCTATTCTAATAGGATGTTTCTCAAGGATGTTCTCCATTCCTGGATAGATTATTTTTTATAATGGAAAAGTGGACACTTTTTTGTTAGTTATTGATGCCAATTTGGTATTAATACCACACCTTCTGTATCTTTTCCTCCTTGAGATACTTTTTAGGATCTCTCCTTCCAATGCCCTCTCATTTAGGATCACCTTCTCTTCACCTTCTTAATTGCATCACATAAACACAGATCCTCAACCTCCATCCCCTGGGTAGGCTTTGTCCAGTTCAGTACCCGTTTTCATTATTAATCTCTGTTCTCTTCAATGCCACTTCTTTCCTCTAGAAGAATATCTGGATAATGGATAACTCCTGTACACAATGATAAGTGTATTCATCTCTCAGCCACACCTCATCCAAAGTACTAGATACATCCTAGGAGCAACTTTAAGCATTAAACTCAATAGCCAAGCATCTCTGACATCTTGGAAGGGAGAAGCCTCCTGAAAGACTATATAGACAAGACAATCTGCAGTGCAGTTTAGCTGATACCATTCTGTCCAAAAACACCCTCAATAATGGACAAAATCATTCACCTGTTTAAAAGCAAGATAACCCAGTTCAGCATAGACCTTCCCTTCAAAGTCTCTGGGACTGGTCCCTTACTGGTGACCTCCCAGTTCATCTTTCTGACAAAGTGGAGAATTCCTGGTATAACCTTCCCTTGCTCCTTTCCTCATTTACTTTTCTTGCATTTTCAAAGCCTAGTCTGGTGCTCTCTCAAAGTCTGACCCTTTCAACAGGAAACACAGAAGTCTTTACCTGTCTGGAATTCGAAGCTGTACTCTGCAATGATATCTCCGTGGTCTCTTTGCTCTCCTCTTTTGATCCTGTTTGATCCCCACTTCCCATCCCCCTTCCTCCTTCTTTTTTCCTGCCACTATCCTCGTTCCTATTTTCTTCCTCTGACAGAATCATGAAATCCTTTTGCTGCATGGGTTTGACCACTTTCTGCCTGAGGCATGAACCTTTTTTCTGACATTGTTGATAAGCCTTTCCCCGCCTCCTACCATCTCTCCCACCTCCTCACCCCTAACTCTCTTTTTTCCCCCCTCATCTCACATTTATCCTGCCAGTTAGTTGTCAATCCTGGGTCACCTGCACTCCTCCTCCTCCTTTACCCCTACTGCTAAACAAGCACTAATTATACAGACTTGCCAAGCAGGACTGCTACACATCCATGCTGACTAATCACAGCTGGACTCTGGAGCTACAGAGAAACCCTTTTCTTTCCTTTTAGAATTTCTTTTATTTTTCTCTTACAGACTCCACCATATTTACCCACTTTAAATCTACTTTCTCCTCAGTCCTCCAACAATCCTTTCCATCATTCTTCTTTTCAGTAGATGACCTTGCTTCCCCACTTCCAAAGAAACTCAAGGCCATCCCCTTTCCAAACACTCTCCTCCACATCTCAAAAACCCCTTCATACCCCCCCCCCATTCTCTCCTCTGCTTCAGTTTCTGAACAAGAGTTATCCTTTGTCTTTGTTAAGGCCAACCCCGTCTTCTTACTCCCGTGATTCTATTGCCTCAATAACCCTTCTAGGGATTTACCCAATTCCATCATTCATTGTCGAATTACCGATTTAGTGGTAGAAGACATGTTAGATGGCACTCATTTAACCTCCTCATTTTACAGATGAAAAAACAGACCCAGAGGGTTGACGGACTTGTTCAAGGCCACACAGGTTCAGAATGCAAACT
This sequence comes from Macrotis lagotis, assembly GCF_037893015.1. NCBI lineage: Eukaryota > Metazoa > Chordata > Mammalia > Peramelemorphia > Peramelidae > Macrotis > Macrotis lagotis. The sequence goes on from NC_133658.1 coordinate 57,571,936, forward strand.
CGTAGGTCTTTGACTCCATATTAAACTTGACTTTCCATTGAATAGTGCTGCCCCATTCTCTCATCTTCAGACTAACTATACTACTAACTATAAGCCACAGTGGTGAGTGCTGAGCCTGGAATCAAGAAGACTCATGTCCCTGAGTTCAAATTTGGCCTCAAATACTTAGCAGCTGTGTGGTCCTGGGCAAGTCACTTAACGCTTGTTTGTTTCTTCATCTGTCAAATGGAGTTAGAGAAGGAAATGGCCAACCACCCTGTCTCTTTGCAAGAAAAGCCCATATGGAATAATAAAGAGTCAGACATGACTGAAATGACTGAATAACAACAAACTTACTGTCTATAAGCAAACCTCATTCTTCCTATCCCCCCAAAGTATTCACTTGATCCTGCCATTTTTGAGTCATTCCCTATTTTTTTCTTTTCATTTTTAAACACCTAAAAAGAGTTATCTGCTCTTATTGCCTCCATTTACTTATCACCCACTTTTCCACCACTTGTTATCCAAGTATTAATCCTAGCACTCTGCTGATATGATTCTCTCAAAGGTAGCAGGAATTTTTTTAAAGATCGTTTTTATAGATTTTTTAATAATTTACTCAAATTTACTTAAAATCTTTTTTATAGATTTTTTAATAATTTACTTAAAAGTCATAAACATCTACACAGTTCAAACTATAAAGGACAAAAAAGATTGCATATTGACCTTGAACTTGTAGGATTCTTTTTTTTTAGGTTTTTGCAAGGCAATGGGGTTAAGTGGCCTGCCAAGGCCACATAGCTAGGTTATTATTAGGTGTCTGAGCTCAAATTTGAACTCAGGTCCTCCTGACTCTAGGGTTGATGGTCTATCCACTGCGCCACCTAGCTGCCCCTGTGCCACCTAGTTGCCCCAACTTGTGGGATTCTTAAAATTTAACAAGATAGATTATATTCACTCTTTTTTCACCTTCTGTTTATTTTTTTAATGTTTCACTGGTATCCTTTTCTTTCTTTTTGTTGCATCTCTATCAATACTCACTAATTCAGCTCTCCCATATTCCTTTTCCTTGTAGCAAATAAATATGATTTAAAAAAATGATCAGTCATTTCCTACCTGCCAAATTTCATGGTCAGTCCTCAGAACAATTTGAACTCCTTTCCTCCTGAATACTCATTCTTTCTTTGGGAAGAGGAATTCCTGGACCATGTGGTATCTGAATCTGAGGATCAGGAAGGAGAAGAGTTATAAAATGCTAGAAAAAATCCAGATGCTCTACTAGTACTGTGAATTTTATGAAATGTGAAGTTTCAGGTGAAGTTGTATCAATTTTCTGTTGACCTGAAAGCTTTTCACTGGCTCTGTGTGTGTGTGGGGGGGGGGTGAGGGGACATGGATATGGGCACATGAGGGGAGGGCTATCCATGGTAGCACCATAAATCTGGAGGACTCAATAGATCCCTGAGGAAGGGTGAAGCTCACCAGGGGAACAATTCTAAGCTGCTTTGCCAGGGGATGCAAGGACTCATCACTGGTTCATTATGTGTTAAGAGCAAGTAGTCATCACCACGGTCATCCAGCTGTGAAAATTAGACCCTCATGAAGGACTGCTGTTTTTGGGGGGGAGGTAGGTGCCTCTGGACTTAAAGAATACATTATTCAATGAACTTAACAGATGCATATTGACTCTGAAGGAATATAAATTGATGGAAGGTATTCAAGAGCAAAGACAATGTTGTTTCTGCATTGGGCAAGCTGTCTGATAATGTGGAGTCTCCTCTAGATCTTCTCAGAGGATCCCTGAATTGGGGCTATAGGCTAATGTTCCCAAAAGTACCCTTGGGTAATTTGAAGAGACTTCTGAATTTTTGACTAGTGGGAGAACAGAAGTGTACCCATACATTGTCCTGAATCCTCACTGTCAATGAGTTGCTTCCTTAACAGAGTATTTTGCTCTGGTATCGATATCCTTAATAAAAGATGTAATGTCTTTATTGTCCTCACTAAAGACTTTGGGCTTTGGCAATGCCTCCTTGTCAAAATATGAGTTCCTTGTCTCATCCTGGAAAATTGTGATCCCATAGATACCAAATTGTTAAGCTCTATGATGGATAATTCATGACTAGGTCATATACCCAGGACACTTGAAAGGATGAAAGGAAGAGGGATGCAAGGACAGAAAGTCAGAATCAGTTTCCTGGAGAGAAACTTTAACATCCACGAAACCCATCAAGTTAGGTAGTCCCACAGATGGCAACAGATAGATATTTTTGAAAAGGTAGAGGAATTCTTGGGCTAAGTGGAAGAGTCATGGAAATAAGCAGAAAAGATTCAAGTGATTCTGGAGATCCTGAGCCAAACTGGAGCAGCAAAGGGAGGAAGCTATAGTATTATTGCTAATTATGGGGACAATTTTGGATTCAAGATGGTGAAGGGTGGGATAGAGTGAAGGTATCACTCCTTTATTGCCCTTATTTTTTTCTAATAGGTCTTTGGGAAAGGGAGGGCTCATCTGAAAGGTGAGTTGATTGACTCTCTGGAAACATGAATTGCTTTCCCCATGTTTCAGGGCTTGAGGCAGTGTCTGCCAATAGTTGTACTATAATTTAGAAGGATTATAAAGGTTGTTGGGCAGATTGCACTCACCAGAGAATGAGTTTTTCTTGACTGTTTCTGTGCCCAAGTAAGAGATTTTTGTGTAAAAGTAAAAAAAGTCTTTTCTATATTCAATGTTTTGTTAACCAAGTGCTTGGATGGTAACTAACGAACATTGTTCTTTCACTGTAAAGACCTAGAAATGAGTCAAATTATGGTGTTCTCTTAGCTAAAAGAATATGGTAACTGAGACAATGCCCCAAAATTCAATCAAGTTTATGTAAACTAGGAGCTTTGGTTCAGAACCATGAATTAACAGGGATTCTTCTTTCACCTATCTGACCACTCCTTTTCAGGGCATTTTTTTAATTCAACCTCCCTATCTCATCCCACGCAAGACTCTTATCATGGGGCTCCTAGGTGGCATAGTGGATAGAGGACTGGTCCTGGAGTCAAGAGAACTGCAGTTCAAATCTGGCCTTAATAATTATTTAACTGCATGACCTTGGGCAAATCATTTAACCCCCCCAAACCAAAAAAAAAAAACCCCAAAATAAAACTCTATCATAAGTCATATTTGCTTTTCTCTGGTTTACACAGGTTCTTCTCGACTGAATTTAGAAGTATGAGTTCAAGTACCATTTCTTTGTACCTAACTACCTAACCTATTTTATACTATTGGCTTCTAAATCTATAATTCAATCAGGGATGTGTAAGAGCCAGCACATACCAGCACAGGAGAGGCAATTGTTAAAAAAACAAAACAAAACAGTATGGGCTTTCACAATTTGGAAATCAGCAATTGATACAGATTAGGGATTGATGTATTGTTTTGTTGCTTGTCTAGGTTTAAGAAAGCAATGAAGAAAATGCTAATAATGTAATAATAAATTTAAAAGTAGGTTGCATCTGCTTTTTCCTCCTGGAGAGGTGATTGTTAGACAGTTATCAGTACCCTTCCTCATTCATTGGTATGGGCATTTCTCAGCTGAGAAAACTCCCTGGACGGAATCAGATTGGCACCCTCTCTGCAAGTCTCTCATTTCAGAGGGTTGCCTAGATCCCTCAGAAGTTAAATGATTTCTCTTAGGTTGCACAGCCAGCATGGCATTACTGAAACTCAGGGCTTCCTAGCTCCAAGGTTTTTGCTCCAATATCCCTACCAAAAAGCCCCTCTTTGCTCTACAACAAGAGATGTTTAATTACTAGAACTGAAATGGTCAATCAAGGCTCCTAGGAAATCTGTGGCATGGAACACATTACTCTCCAAGTAATTCCCTTCTCCTTCAGCTAGCTTTATTCTTTGGAAGCTTTTCCATTCATGGAGCCCCAAATCTGCCTCTCTGTGGCCTCTTTTTGGGGATTTTTGGGGGGAGGATTAAGACATTATTGGTCTAATCCCTCAATTCTAAAATATAGATATCATAGCTTCCCATAAATCTTCTCTTTTCCAGGCTCAATATGCCCCTATTCAACTGTTTTTCCACTGGTCTGGTTTTCCCTGAGATCATAGGACTGAAAGGGAGCTCAGAGGCCACCAAGTTCAACTCTTTTATTTTACAGATAAGGAAAGTAAGGCCCAGAGGGACCTGTCCTGGATCATCTAATTTCTAAGTGTCAGACATGGTATAGGAATCCACATCTCTCTGACTCGGATTCAAGTGCCCCAACCATTCTACCCAAATGACCTCTCTCCTCCAGCTCTTCTCAGTCCTTCTCCAGATGTTCTCCAGTATGAAGGTTTATGTCAATCAGCAAGAGCCCTGAGAGGTCACTGGTCCAGCCCAAGATCTGGTTTTCTTTAGAACAGCCTCTGCGAGTAGTCTCTGTGCTTCTTTTGCCAACCTTAGCAAACCCTTTAGAGTTGGGAGGCCTGGATTCAAGTCCAGACTCAACCATTTACTAGCTGTTGTAACCTCTGACTTCATTTCCCTCACTTGAAATAATAATTCTTGCCGTAATTACCTTACAGGATTGTTTAAGGACAAAAAGATCAATTCTGCAAAGCACAATTCATTTGTGAGCACTTATTATTTTCCATGCTTCTCCTTTTCTCCTCTGTAACCTGTCTCCTTCTCTTCCCTCTCACAGGTAACCACAGGTAAGCTCCCATCCCTCTTCTCCTTCCTTTTTCCTCCATCCTTCACTGCTTCATCAACTTCCTTGTTCATCTCTTTTCCTACTTCCCTTCCTTCTTTCACTTCTTCCTCCCTTCCTCCAACTTCTCTGCTTCACCCTCCCCTCCTTCCTCTCCTTGGGTGTGCTCCCTGCCTTGTGTCTAGCCATCTCCATTCCCTGAAGACCTGCTTCCCATCACTGGTCCTCAGAACAGCTAGAATCCTTCTGCCATGCAGCATTAACATGGAAAGCTACAAATCACAACTTACTTCCCCTTCTCAGGGACCCAGTTTTCCTAAAATAAAAGAGTGGGGCTAATCTTTCCAAAAAGTCTCTTCCAGGGGCGGCTAGGTGGCAAAGTGAATAGAGCACCGGCCCTGGAGTCAGGAGTACTTGAGTTCAAATCCGGCCTCAGACACTAAATAATTACCTAGCTGTGTGGCCTTGGGCAAGTCACTTTAACCCCACTGCCTTGCAAAGACCTAAAAAAAAACCCAAAACAAAAAAAAAACCCAAAACAAAAATCTCTTCCAGCTCTGACATCCTAGGCTCTAAGATAATGCTAATTAATAATAATGATGATGCTAAATAGCACTGTAAGGTTTACTCTACAGATATTCTCTCACTTGTTCTTCACAACAAACCTGAGAGATAGAAGCTATTGTTATTTTCATTTTAGATAAAGAAACTCTGGCAGGCCAAGGTTTAAAGATTTGCCAGGGTTGCCCAGTTAGTAAGTGTCTGAAGTTGGATTTGAATTGAGATTTTCCTGACTCCAGGTCCTGTATCTATCCTCTGAGCTGTGTTCTCAGATCTCTTCCAGTTCTAACAGAATATGTTCTGAGTCCATCTAATATTGAGATTCCATGGTCTAAGGTTCCTTCCAGCATTCATTTTTTTTTTTAGGTTTTTGCAAGGCAAATGGGGTTAAGTGGCTTGCCCAAGGCCACACAGCTAGGTAATTATTAAGTGTCTGAGACCAGATTTGAACCCAGGTACTCCTGACTCCAAGGCCAGTGCTTTATCCACTACGCCACCTAGCCTCCCCCAGCATTCATTTTCTATGTTCTAAGATCCCTTCTCAATTCTGAGATTCCATGTTTTAAGGTCCCTTCCAGCATTAACTATTATGTTCTTGCTTGTACATGGAAAATCTATATCAAATCACTCGCTGTTGTGGGGAGAGGGAAGGGAAGGGAGGGAAGTAGAAAAATGTGGAACTCAAAATTTTACAAAAAGATGAATATTTGCATAGAATTGGAAATAATAAAATAAAATAACATTAAAAGAAACTTTCTATGTTCTAAGATCCTCCCTCAGTTCTGAGCTCTGTATTCTAAAGTCCTTTCTATGATTCTATATTTAAACGAATTAGGAAGTAGTTTTCTTTTTTTCCCTTTTTTTCTTTTTCTTCTTTTTAGGAAATAGTTTTTTTTTGAAAGTCATTTTTTTAATAGCTGTCTCCAACCCACCCTCACCTTAAAAACGAGGTTGGGGGGAGTGGAGTAAGGATGAAGGAATGTCTTTTATGGACAACATCTTCCATTGCTTTCTATCCAGTCTGAAACTCCTCCCTTTCTTGTCTTTTCCTCCTAACTTTTCCCTCCTCTCAGTGGCTTTCCTGGCCCCTGGTGCCAACAGGTAACAGGGGTTGTTTACTGATCTTCCTTCACTTCTCTAGCAGTTCAGTTTTCCATCCCAATCAATATTAATGAGTGACCTCGGGTTACTGGTTTGCCCAAATGAAAGCTCTTCTTTCTGAAATGCCTGCTACTTGGGAGGAAGTCACTAGGGCTGAGCGGTCGCAATCTGACACCCTACCCTCCTGCCCTTGGAATCAGCCTCTTGGGACTCAGTCCCTTTCTCTACTTACTGAGATCTCTATGCCTTCCTGTTCCCAGCCCCCATCTCCAGCCAAGCCTTGGGGTGTCCCAAGAGGCCACCTAGGAAATCACAAGAATGTAAAGGAAGGGCATCAGAGAGTGATGAATAAACTTACCAGAGATATTTGAACATTCAATATACTCTTTATAAGTAATAACAGCTGACATTTATATAATTATTTAATTATAATAATTTATATAGCACTTTTTAGTCTATAAATAATATGGTCCTCATCACAACCTTGGGAGATAGGTACTATTAACTATTCCCATTTTATGACAGAGTAAAATTAGACAAAAATAGGTTAAATGAGTTGCCTAGGGTCTCAGAGCTAGTGAGTATCAGAAGTTGTATTTAAACTCGGGGTTTTCACTGCATTTTTACATAACTTTTTCATTGGATTCTTAGGATAATATTATGAAATAGTTGTATCAGAGATAATGTTTTTACCATTTAATAGATATGGGACCCAGAGAAACTGAGTGATTTGCCCAGAATTATACAATAATTTGTATTGAGGCAGAATTCTAACCCAGTCCCCTCCTGATGAGAAGTCATTTACTCTTTCCACCAGGGCAACTAGGTGGTACAGTGCTCCAGTCCTGGGATGGGGAAGATTCATGTTCCTGAGTTCAAACATGTTCTTAAACACTAGCTATGAGACCATGGTTACATTACATCATCTGTTTGCCTCAGTTGGAGGCAATGAGTTGGAGAAGAAAATGGCAAACCACTCCAGTATTTTTGCCAAGAAAACTCCCAACGAGGACACGGAGCATCTGATAAGAATGAACAATAACATCATTCCTTCCATTCCTTCTAGATAGCCAGGTGGTATATCGAATATAGTGTCAGAATTGGAGCAGAAATCCTTGACTTTGAATCCTACCAGACACCATCAGGATGACCTGGATAAGCCACTTCACTCTTCTTTGTATCAGTTTCTTCATCTGTACAGTGTGGAATAAGTAATATCATTATAGAATCTACCACACATGGTTAATATGAGAGTCAAGTGAAATAATATATCTCAAATGATTTGGAAATATTAAGTGATTATATAAATATTAATTAACATTATTATTATTTTTTTCTTATTATTACATTATGCTTTCTATGACTTTGGTTAGCTGTCTGACCTTGAGCAATCAACCTTTAAATCCAATAGATAATAAGAAGATAATAGTTGTGATGGGAAGAAGCTCTAATATAGTTTGTAAAAAGCATCTCATTGGTTCAACTGATTAATAATAACACATTTTGTTTTAGCTAAAGTGCTTGTATGTCCATTATTCCATTGGACCCTCACAACAATTCTTTGAGGTCAATAAGGTAAAGATTATTAGACATATTTTGTAGATGAGGAAACTGGAACTCAGATTGGTGAATCAATTTACCCCAAGGTCTTATATCTAGAAAGATAGAAAGCCAAGCCGTGAGTGGTAACCTTATAAATGGAAGTCTCAGACTCTTGCCATTATAAAAAGCTCTGTTTATCATGTCACCATTTTCCAAATCCATTTGTTTCGATTTTCCAAATTTTTCCATAAAGTTGTTGTACTGATAAGAAACCCAATTAGATGACCCTAATTTAGCTTCCCTTCTGCTATGACCTTGTCCTGTGACCTTGGAAAAATTCATTTCTCTCATTAAAGTTACTTTCTCTGTCCCTAAGGAGATTGAAATAGATGCCTCCAAAGCCTCTCCCAAATGTAATAGGTAGTTTATTGTTATTAATTATTGTTTTTCCTTCTTTCCCAAAGAAGACCTTGACATCAGGGAGGTGATGCCATGACAAGCACATGAATTGGATTTTAGTGAGGGGGAATTGTGCTCAGTCACCAGTCTCACTTTCTCTTCCAGAGCCATCTGAGTCCAATGAATAAGATATAAATCAGGACAACTGGAGATGGCCTTGGATGTGAGGCAATTCCTGAAGAATAGTATGTATAATGGACTCAGCCTGGAGTTAGGAAGACCTGGGATTAAATTCCCATTTAGATACTTCCTAGCTGGGTGACCCTAGGCAAATCATTTCTCTGTTGCTTGCCTCAGTTTCCTCATCTGTATAATGGGGACAACAATAACGACCACCTCTCAGAGTTATTGTGAGGATCAAATGAGATGAATATTTGTAAAAACCACTTTAGCTATATAAATTTAGTTATTAATATCAACATTATTTTATTACTGCTACTTATCCTCTGACTGCCTCAACTTACTCAATTCAAAAGTGGTGATAACAGTAATACCACTCCCCATGGGTGCTGTGAGAATCAAATGAGATAATTCTGAAGTGCTCATCAACATAGAATCTTGGACATTGTTAACATACGACTTTCCCAAGTTCACACAATCAGTAAGCACCAAAAGCGGGATTTAGACCCAGGTTTTTTTATTTCTGGACTCCTACTCTTTGAATTGCACTGTAACATGAATGAATTGGGGTATCTACAATAAGTCAAATGATCTGATAACCTTTGGCAAAGAAGCTACATCTCCTAGGCCATTGAGAGCTTATTACAATTAAAATATTCTAAATCATTCAAAGATTCCATGTTATTCATTGGAATCTGAACATTTGGAACATCTTAGGCCAGGGATCCATTTGGAAAAAAAAACAAATTTAAATAGGGAGTCACATGACCAGAAACTCTTATTTGTGAGAGATATGATATAAAGAGTAAAGTATATGATCAGAGATTCAGAGCTGGAAAGGAAACCCCATAGGGTGTGCTGGAGCCCGTTCTGATGGATTGGGAGGGAGCAGATGGACAAATTTTCATTGTGAGCATTTATTCCTCAGGAACCTCGGGGATATAAATCAGGACTTGATTTATTGTTTCATTTGATTGTCTAAGTTAAGAAATAAATATTAATAATGCAAGTAAAACTTAAAATATCATGCATATTTTCATACACACACACACACACACACACACACACACACACACACACACACAAACACCCCAAAGCTGGTTGTTAAATATTTCCCAGCACACTGCTGAATTTCAGAGTCTATATTTAGTCTAACATCCTAAATTTCTTTTAAACAGATAAAAATCTATACACATCAGAGGTAGGATCTGAACCCAGGTTTGTTTGTTTGTTTTTTCTTAAGATTCTTTAGAGTCTCTTTTTTCCCTACTGTTTTGGCTTCCTGTGCCTGTTAATTTCATCTTTTGAGAATGAAAGGTTTTGTTGATGTTGGTCCTGATGTCGATTGAAATCTTTCCATGTCAAATTAGACAGACTTTGTGAGTTATTATGGCTAAAAAATGTTCACTATTCTTCAATTAATAATCAATGCAGGGGCGGCTAGGTGGTGCAGTGGATAGAGCACCAGCCCTGGAGTCAGGAGGACCTGAGTTCAAATCAGACCTCAGACTCTTATTAATTACCTGTGTGGTCTTGGGAAAGCCACTTAATCCCATTGCCTTGCAAATACTGAAAAAAAAATATAATAATCAATGCATATGTGCTAGACCCTATGTTAAGTGCTAGGAATACAAAAAGAGACAGAAAACTGATTCTAGTTGCAAGGAGCTTATCATCTAATGAGACAGATTATGTGCAAACAAATAATATATACAGTAAATGATATACAGGATAGATAGGAAACAATGAACTGAGGTACTAGAATTAACCAAGGTTGGAGAAAATGTCCTGAAGAAGGTGGGATTTTAGTTGGGACTTAAAGGAAACCAGAGTGATCTTTAATCAACTTAGTGATGCATAAGCCCTTCTGAATTTAGCCAGACTGGTCTTTGGATGACAGGGACCATCTGTCACTAATGTCTTTATTCAAAGTCTTCTAATTTTGTAGGACCTACCAAAATGTGGGCTCTACTGGCCTATCCTTTGAGAGCCAGGGGTCATGTATAGACTGCTATGAAACTTCCAAGTGAGACTTTAGCTAGACTAACATGTTAGCTACTTTGTTTGTTATTTGTCTGTATAATTTAAAAAGACAACTTAATTGACCTAATTTGAGCAAACCTGCTCAACTATAGACCTACTGTCAGAAAGGGATCAATGCTGATCAAGGCATTATTATCAGGGAACAAGGCAACATAGTGGAATGGAAGTAAGATCCACTGAGCTAAAATAAATGCCCAATGTGTGACCATATTGCTAGGAAAAGAAGAGGAAAGAGAAGAAAGAAAAAAAAGAAAGAAGGAAAAAGAAGAAAGAAGAAGAAAGAAGAAGAAGAAGAAGAAGAAGAAGGGAAAGAAGGATGAAGGAGGAAAAGGAAGATGATAATAACAAATACAACTACAGGAGGAGGAGGAGGAGGAAGAAACTCTAAGGTTATTTCAGTGCCAATGTCAACATCAACAATCCAATTGCCTTATATCTGTTTTTGTGTGTTTTGAGGGCTGGTGGGTAAAACAACAAACTCCCCACAAAAGCCTTCCTTTATAGAAGACTCGTAACTTTGCAAGTTACTCTTCATTCCCTCGACCTACCCACCTTTTCAACTTCCCTTTGTGTGTCGTCTTCTCCCACTAGATTTGTAACTCCTTGAAATCAGGAGCTATCTTATTTTTTTTATCCCCGAAACTTAGCATATCATCTCATTTATAGAATGATAGAATTAATAAATGTTTATTGAATTGAACTGCATTATACCTCCATCATTAGATTATCAGTTTCTTAAATACAGGAATTGTTTCACTTTTGCCTTTGGATTCTCAGCAAATAGAGAGGCTATCTGATACATGCAGTAGGTATTTAATTAATGCTTGGTAATTGACTGATTGATCTTTTGACATAATGAACTCTTTCTGAGGGCAGGATGGTGCATTCTTTTAAATCCCATCTCAATTCAGACTTAAAGCTTCCATCTTTAATGGAAGTTTGACTTTCAACAGATTTGTGAAGGAGCAAATACTTTCACTGAGACTGGTTGACCCAGAGGCTGGTTTGTTTGTGTTGGATTTTTAAAACAAAACAAAGCAAATCAAAACCCTAAAAAACTCTGCTGGGGCACATTTATCTGCATACTGGAAACTTGGGATTCAAGATGGATCCATAGACCAGCAATTCTGGCCTGTGAGAGGTCTGAGACTACAAGACCCTTTATGTAGTGTAGAGTCAAGGAGAACATGGATATACGCCTTCTTTCTCCCCAGTTCCTTCTGAATTTAATCACAGATGTAAAAAGAACTTTAGTCTGATTAACTTTGGCTTGAATGATGTATCTGGGGGGGAGCCAAAAGGGAAGGGACTGAGGGCACAAGGGCAGCTTTGAAAATGATGAATGCTTGGGAGTCAAGGATGTGGTCTCAGACAACATCATGGGAAATGAATGATGCATCCCCACCCAAGCTATTTCCTCACCTGAACTATGAGGCAGGTAGGTGGCAGGTTGGCAGGTATTTGGAGGGATGGCAGATTGTTTGATCCAGAGCTATGATTCCATTGGGATAGGGAATACCTCAGGTGTGAACTCCCTTCACCAATACAATCTAACATTCCAAAAAAAAAATAATCTAATGGTTCTAAACAGTTGTTGGAGTCCTTAGAGAAGTGATTTGCCCAAGTTCATTTAGCTAGTAAGGTGTGTTTTAGATTATATGTGCTCACATAGGTTGTCCACATTTGGCTCACAAGGAGGAGTGAATGGATATCTTTGGAATTTTGCTCACCTATCTCCAAAGGGAGGCTTTAATTCCTCCCAGGAAGGAGAAGGGTAACAAGACTGGTTCACATGGCTGTCTTCATAGAGGAGATAGTAGACTAGAATTATATTGATCTGTTTCCTTAGATATTGCTAGTCTAAGGGAAATGATTTTTAAGTTCAAGTTACTTGTCCACTATCCCTTAAAGAAGAAGAGGTTCAGCTTATATCTGAGGCTAGATATACAAAGAACCATAATAAATAGTGAATAAAGTTATTTATCCAAGCAGATAGAATTTAGGACTCAGAAAAGTCATACAGGTTAGAATATTCCAAACAATACAAAGAGAATGCTCTCTTCCACTGGGAGCAAGATTTCTCAGCTCAGCTAAAAGCCCCTAAATCACTCCCAAGGGGAAATTCCTCCAGATGCTTGAGAAGGCAAGTTGGAAATCAGGGACATATGGGGAGTCCCTTTCCCCTACATGTTTGCCCTCCCAAAGTCTTTTCTTTCTCGTTTTGGATTTTTTTCCTGAAAAAAGCCTGGAATCATGTATGGCCCTCCCAAAACAAGATAGAAAAAACAGATTTTTCTTTCCTCCTAAACTCTCCTGCCAACTCTTCCCCTTATGAAAGTATGTAGCATCAATTTATTATTCTCTCCACTAATAGAGTGTCACATATGTAGAAGATCCCCCAAATCTCCATGTATATATCTATGTTTATCTTGGTATATATGTATGCATGATGTATATGTGTTTCTGCATTCATAGACACACACATATACACATAATGTTTATGCACATGTATGGATGATATGGGTATGTGCTCACACACATCTGTATAAGGGTTTGTGTGCATATGTACATCTACTCAGACATATGCATGAATATGTATGTCTATCTTTGTAGATATGCATTGCAGATATATGTATGTTTATAATATGTATGAGTATAAATGTGTATAAATACATATACACCCACATATATATATATATATATATACATATATATATATATATTTATACCTATTTAAAATGACCTCGCAATGTTGATATAACCATTATTTTGTAAGGTCTTTGAGGCAGGGACTATCTTTCATCTTTTTTTTTGTTATTAGTACTTAGCACAGGACCTGGTACTTAATAAATATTTATTGAATTGAATAAATTTAAAACTGAAAGGAATTTTAAAGTTCATCTATTCTAAGGAAACTGAGACCAGGGAAAAAAGTAACTTGCCCAAAAGCAAACAATTAGAAAGCAGAGGAGTCAAAATTCAAACCCATGGTTATTCCCTCTTTCCTCTGCTAGACAATTAGATCCATGAGGACAGGGAATGGATTTTTCATTTCCACTTCTCCATCCCAACTCCCAGCTATTAGCTTAGGACCTAAGCCTTAGATCTTTGTGGATAGAGGCTTTTTAATAAATGGTGTTGAAGGAATGACCTAGTTTCAAGTCTCTTCTCTGTTGTAGGGCTACTGAAGAGACAACATTATGATGTGGAAAGAGCATTTTGCTTTGAAATGAGATACCAGCTTTTAAATCCCAATTCTGTTCTACTGAATATGTGGGAGATTGAACATGTCATTTCACTTTTGGTAATCATGTGTCTTTCCCCCACCTCTGTAAAGTGAAGGAACTGAATAAAATCATCTTTAAGGTCTTATCTAGCTCTACATTCTATGATTTCCTGATGACCTTGGAAAAATCCTTGAAAGGACTTAACAGAAACCAGCATCTAAGACCTAAAGCCTTGACCTTGAAATAAGTGACTTTAGGAAATCATAGGATTTAGAGATGAAAGGGGCCTTGGAGATCACCCTCTTATTTGACCTTGAAATAAGTGACTCTAGGGAATCATGGGATTTAGAGATGAAAGGGGCCTTGAAGATCATCCTCTTATTTTATAAAGATGAGAAATGAGGTTCACGGAACTCAGATGACTTGCCCAAGATCACAAAGCTCCTTGCTTTTTTAATAGAGAATCTCGGTAAATCTAAACTTTTTGCACCAATCTGGATATTATGGTTTAAGACAAACATTGAAAGCTGGAATACTTGCAGAAGAAGATAAATAGGGCAGTGCCCATGCCATCCAAGTTACATTCTTCTGCAATGGATAAGGCTCTTTTTTGTACTCATTACATAAACATAATTACAATGAAGTTTGGTTTAGTAGCATGAAAAATGGACATGGAGTAAGGACACCTCAGGTACAGCCAGATATGCAGTGGACCTGGAGTCAGGAAGACTTATCTTTCTGAGTTCAAATCTGACCTCAGATACTTACAGTTGTGAGACACCCAATAAGTCACTTCACCCTATTTGCCTCAGTTTCCTCATCTGTCAAATGAGTTAGAGACTCAAATGGCAAACCCCTAAAGTCTCTTTACCAAGCAAGTCCAAAATGGTGTCATGAAGAATCATACATGACTGAAAAATGACTGAACAACAACCAAAAGAGACATGGGCTCCAGTCCCACCAGATCCATTATGAATTGGCTGTGTAATGGGACCTCCATTTTGAGGAAGGGTTAAGATCATCCATGTTTTTCTTTTTTGGATTTTTTCCTCCCCAGGCCTCTCACGTCTGTTCTCTTTTACCCTGTGGCCCCCTTCTCCCAATGGTGAGTTCTTTCAGGAACTTTTATTTTGAAGAAAGGCAGCCATCCCTTCTCTGCTCTTGTTTCTCCCACCTCTCACTTAGTAGAAAGCCTGATAAATAGTAAGTTAATGAATGTTTGTTGATGACATGTGAACAATTCAGTTTCTCATCTGTCCACAAAAGCTGATATTATCAATCCTCCTAGCCTCACCTGGTTGGAATTAATAAGAGAATGGAAAGGAAATTACTTTAAAATATATAAAAATTACAGAATCATGGATCTAGGTAAGTTCTAACATCTTCCCATTTTACAGATGAGAAAATCAAGTCCCAGAAAGAACTTATTAGTTGGGAGAGCTTGGATTAGAGTTTGGGTCTCTAGGTTCTCTTTTTAGAACTTCCTGTTCTGTAACAAAATCCCATACAGGAGCATAAAGGGTTATTATCTTTATTATGTCTCCGAGAGTCAAGTTTTTGCCTCAGGCTCACCTTTATTCTTTCCTAATGCTAGCCAAGAAATGTTGTTTTCTTTGGGTGAAAACAACATTCGGCTCCCTTGATCCAAGCCACCAAGGGTTCAGATACACACTCTGGACAGGGGAGGCACTGGTAGGGATGTGAGTCGCTCCACTAACGGAAACCTCTTCAGGGAAAGAATGAAGGAGTCAAATTCCAAATAATATTTCAATTCAAGTTAATTTGATAAGTGATTTTAAAGCCCCTACTATGTGACAGGCACTTCTTTAGGCACCAGGGATACCAAGACAAAAACAGAACAGTTCCTGCCCTCAAAAGCATACATTCTACTAGAGTAGACAGTACATATACACTGATAAATAAATACAAAAAACATAAAATAAATAAAAGGGAGAGAGAAGGAAAGGGAGCAAGTACCTACTATGTAACAGATGCTCTGCTAAGCATTAGGGATAAAGATAAAAGCAGAATAATCTCTTCCCTCAAAAAGCTTACATTCTAATAGGATACAGGGTAATAGTACACTGATAAATTACTACAAAAATCATAAAGTAAATAAAAGGGAGGGACAGGGACAGGGAGCAAGCACCTACTATGTGACAGATGCTTCACTAAGCAATAGGGATAAAGACAAAAATAGAGCAGTTCCAGCCCTCTAGAAGTTTATATATTCCATTAGGGTACAGGAAAATAGTACATTAATAAATAAATAAATACAAAAAGCATAAAATAAATAAAAGGGAGGGGACAGGAAAGGGAGAAAGCACCATGGTGAGCATTTCAGAAATTTGAGGGTCACGGGAAACCCAATAAGTGGAGAACAAAGAGTGAAAATCTATAGGAGGAAACATCTGAGCTGAGCCAAAAGGGAACCAAGGATTTCAGCAGGATTCACTAAGAAAAATGAATCAACTCCCATGGAGTTATGCTTTAAGAAGCACATTCCCCATAATACCCCACATGGCAGCAGACAGTGAGAGGAGGATTGTGCCCATTTTACATATGAGCAGGCTGCAGAAGTGGAGAAGCTGGACTGAGGTCAGTCAGCTGGGCAGTGGGAATCAGTGCCCCAGTGTTGCAGCTCCTTGTACCTCTACACCAGTCATCAAACCTGCGATAAACTGAGGTAAATCCAGTCAAGGAGTAAAAGAACATCCAGGAAGGAAATTAGGCTTTCTGGACTTGAGAATATGTTTAATGCTCTCCGATTCATGGCACATATTCCTTATAACAACCCCAAATGTAGGCAGTGCCAGCATTACTATCCCCAATTTATAGTTAAGGGAATCAGTTGATTCTAAGAGAACTAATAACCAGCTTATGGTCACGCAACTAATCACCAGCTAATTTCCCAACTAACCTTTCAAACTGGGGCCTCCTAATTCCTAATTAATTCAATAAGCATGTATTAAGTGCCCCTAATGGGCCCAATATTGGACTAGACTCTGCAGCTATGAAGACAGAAGCCTAACCATTCCTGTCCACATGTAGATTACATTCTACTGAGGATGGATACAACATATATAAATAATAGCCACAGCATTTATAAAAATACTTCAAAATTTGCCAAACACTACAAAAATATTATTTGATTTTATCCTCACAACAATCCTGGGTAGCAGGTGTTATTATTATGCTTCTTTTGTAGATGAGAAAGCTGAGGCTGAGAGCAGTTAAGTGAGTATCTGAGGTCAAATTGGATCAGGCCTTCCTGACTCTAGGAACCAAGTTCTAGCTACTGGGTGCCTTCACTGCCTCAATAGTGTGCAGAAAAATAACAGTAATGAACACAATTGGAGAGGTGAGAGGTAGGAGAATACTTGTGAGACCCAGAAAGATGTGAAAAGGAAGATGGTTGATATCTGAGCTGAGTCTTGAAGGAAGCTAAGGATACTGGAGATCAAAGAGGAGAACAGAACATCTTTTAGGCATGGGTGAAATTGAGAAAAGGAATAAAGTCGGGAGATAGAATCCTGTTCTTTGCCATTCAGAGAATATAAAAACTCTTAAGCTGGAATGAAGCAAATATAAGAAGAAATAATGTGGAATAAGTCAGGAAATCTAACCTGAAGCCAACATTGGATGGCTTTAAATGCTGAAGAATTTTTCTTTTATTTTAGAGGTAATAAGAAGTCAAAGAAAAATGTATTAAATAGGAAAAGAAAACTATTTTTGTTAGCTCTATGGAGGATGGATGGAGAAGGGAGAGACTATAATTAGGAATACCACCAAGTAGGAGCTGATTACCTTAGTGAGAGGTGATGAAGATGAGCTGAGGCAGAGGCCCTGTGGGTGGAGGAGATGTTGTGTTCAGTAGTTTATCCCATTTGGGTCTTCTTGGCAAAGATACTGGAATAGTTTAAGATTTCCTTCTTTAGTTCATTTTACTGATGAGGAAACTGAGGCAAACAGATTATACTGGAAGGATTTACTGTTTCCTTCTCCAGTTCATTTGATGGATAAGGAAACTGAGGCAAACAGGTTTACTTGACTTGTCCAGGGTCACAGTAAGATTTGAACTCAGGTCTTTCTGACTCCAGGCCAGATGCTGAACCTGCTGTACCACAGAGCCGTCCTTCTGAAGGAGATGGGTTGATCCAAAGAATCTTATGGAAGTAGAATAAACAAGACTTGGCAACTGATTGGAGATGAAAGGAGAGGGAAAGGAAAGAAGGGTGGGTCACTAAGGTTGTGATCTTGCACAGAAGAAAAAGATGGTTCCTCGGATGGAAATATTTTGGAGGAGGAGGTCAGGTTTAAAGAATATATGATCTGCTTAGGACCTGAGATGCCTCTGGAGCATCTAGGGGAGACAGCTGGCCAGAAATTGATACAGACTGGGATCTCCAGAGAGAAAGAAGGAGCACAGAGGGTTTGGGAATTCAGACACATGGACTTGGACATCATCTGTAAGGACATATGGCTGTAGAGCTGCAGGGAATCTGAGAAGCCCATAAAACCAATTTCCTCACTTTTCAGATGAGGAAATGGAAACTCAGAAAGTTTAAATGACTTGCTCATAATCACACAGCTGGTATCAGAGGGAAAACTTGAACCCAGGTCATGCTAACTCCAAATTCAGTATTCTGCAACTGAATCTTGAGGAGCTGAGAGTCTGGGTCTCTTTCCCTTCTTCCATGAAAAAGGAGAGGGTTCCAAAGGAAAATGGTGGGTATCTGATCCATGAGCACTTTGTTGTCATCAGTGATGGAAAAATGGACTCAATTACTCAGAATATGAGGCTGGAGAGAGCAGACTCCTATAAGCTCCTGGCAAAGGCCTTTTGGCTCAGGTCGCTGCAATTCAGGGATCTGCTTGGATGCACACCCAGAGGGATTCTTAGGGCTGCATTAAAGATTTATGTTGGACGTTTCTCTTATCGTCTCCAAATGTCAGGTCAGCCCTTGTGACTGTATATCACCAGGGTTTTTTAAAAGTCCAATAAGCTTGGTAATATCCAAGGAATTAGAGACAGAGGAGGTTGGGGGCAACTGGAGATGGAAACTGGCTTGCTCTTCCCTAATCTCTCTGCTTTATAGTTAGAGGTTAACAGGGAGCAGGGAAGGGTTTTAGGGTTGCTAAGGGACTGGAGCTAAGCCTGAGAATGGGATGGTTAAATGTGGAGGCTAGCTTAGGACAGGTTCCAGGTGACTACCTTCAGATATATTCTCTGGATTTGCCCAGTCTCGTTTCAGTGGCCTCATACAAAGGGACTTCAATGTTTCCCATTGAAAAGTATTACAAGTATTGGAATAGTGTATGTGTGTGTTTTTGTGGAGAATGGTGGCAGACTATATTCATTTAAATAGGACTTACTATATCCTGAGCTAAGCATTTTCTTATGAATATTATCTTATTAGATCCTCACAACAACCCCAGAGGGTAGGAGCTATTACTGACATTCATTTTACACTTGAAGAAACTGAGGAAAACAGTGACTTGTTCAATAGTCTCGCAGTTAGTAAACATGTGAGGATGGATTTGAACTCAGATCTTTGACTCCAGTCCCAATGCTTTGTCCACTTTGTCACTTGGTTCTAGTCCTGCTTGGCTCACACGTTGGCCCCAGTTTCCTCCTATAAACATGAAGCTATTAATGCTTACATTGCTTATCCCTAGGGTTGTCGGGGAAACTGGATCAAATAATGTATGTAAAGTGCATGGCAGACTGTCGTGCTTTATAAATACAAGCTTGGGGGGCAGGAGTAGCGGGAAGGGGAAGGGAGGACGTGATTAGATCATAGAATCATAGGTTATAGAACATTCAGGCTGAAGGAGACTTTAGACATCATGTAATCTAGCTCCTTCATTTTATAGATGTGAAAATTAAGGCGCAGACGGGGGGAATGAGAGAGACTCGATCCCAGGGGCTCAGAGATTTTAGACTATTAATCTAATAAATTTCAGAGAAATGCAAATGAATTTTTCACATGGTTTTGCCCCTCTTATTGAGTGCCATGTGGTAGGAAAAATCCTGGACTATAAATCTCAATTACATCCTATGCTCAAAGGGTCCTCCCAGCTCTGACATTTTGTGTTCTCCGAGTCCTTCCAGATCTGGCATTCCAAGTTCTAAGGCTCCTTCAGTCTGACATTTGACGTTCTACATTCTAACACCTTTCTAGCTCTGACATTTTATGTTCTAAAACCTCTCACCTCTGACACTCTGTGTTCTAAGGTTCCCCCCAGTCCTGACATTCTATGAGCTTAGCTCCCTTCTTTAGTGTTCTAAGAACTCTTCCAGCATTGACATTTTGTGTTCCAAGTCCTTCCAACTCTGACATTCCATGTTCTAAAGTTCCTTCAGTCTGACATTCTACATTCTAACACCTTTCTAGCTCTGACATTCCACACTCTAAGACCCCTTCCAGCTCTGACATTCCATGGTCTTAGGTCCCTCCCAGCTTTGACCTTCAGTGTCCTAAGGGCCCTTCCAGCTGTGGCATTTTGTGTTCCAAGAGCCCTCCCAACTCTGACATTCCTTGTTCTAAGGCTATGGTTTCCTGTTCCTTCTGGCTCTCATAATCTATAATTGATAGATATTGAAAGGCAATTTCTTACCTGCTGTGCTTTTCTCTGATGCTAGAGTCCTGAAATATAACCTCCCATAATGACCTTCAACATCATCTCTGAAGAGATCATCAAGAATATTTTTATAGGAAAGTAGGAAGCAAGAGTGTGAAAAGCCTGCATTTATCAGCAGTGACTCTGATTGGTCAATAATATCATCTGACCACACTGCTCCCCCTCACCCCCGGAGAAGCTCCCAGAGGATAGCAGAGGAGCTGGCACCTCCATCTATCCCAAATAGTCCTCATGACCTTCAATGAGGATTCTTGGAAGGAGAACTCTTCCATCGTGCCCCTTTTCCCCAGGAGCTAAAATCAGAGAGATCCAGCAGAATATAAATCAGAACAATTTGAACAACAATGTGGAAAAAAACCAAGTCTTAGAAAATGCCTTAACACACTACAGGTTACTGGGTCATTACAATCTGTATCATATTTTAAAATTACAGAAATAAAAGCAAATCCATGCCCTGTCCTATAGGCTGGAGGGGCAAAGTGGGAGATGAAGATGGAGCTTATATCATAGAATTAAAATCAGAGAATTTTCGACCTAAAGAAAAACTTTAAAAATCATCTAATCTCTCAATTTACAAATGAAAATGTAGAGATCCATAAAAAATGAGAAAGAGTAGAGGAAGATCTTAGTAGGGACAAGCTTTCAAGTTTTAAAAATAATAATATTAGGAATAAGGACTAGTAGATCTGTCACTTCATTGTTATAAAGATTGGAAACTACCAATTAACTAAAATAGATCCCCCTAACCTCCTTCCACCACTGAGAAGAAAATAAAGAAAAAGAAAACACTTGTAAAAACAGACATTGTCAAACAAAACTAAAAAGAAAATTACACATTGATCATCTCCAAAAATAAATCTCATTTTCTGACCTCAATCCATCACTTTTCTGTAGGAAGTGCGCAGCTGGCTTCATCCTCAACATGGTTGGTCATTGCATTCACTAAAGTTCTGAAGTCTTTCAAAGTTAGTTTTTATAGTGTCTATTTATAGTGTCCATAAATTGTTGTCCTTATACTGTTCACTTCATTCAGCATCAGTTTATGCAGGTCTCCTTAACTTCATTCAGCATCAGTTTATGCAGGTCTCCTTAGGTTTCACTAAAATCATCCTTTTCATCATTTTTGTGGCATATTAGCATTCCATTATATTTGTATGCATATTTTTGGATGCATATATTTGTATGCATACATTTGTATGCATATTTTTCAGTTATTGTCCAATTGGATATTCAATATCCAAAAGGATATTCCCTTAATTTCCAGTTCTACCACAAAAAGAACTGCTATAAATATCTGTGTACATATAGGCCCTTGCCTTGTTTAATCCTGTTGGGCTTTAAGGCCCTGTAATAGGATAGCTGGGTCAAAGGTTATGCATAGTTTAGTGACTTTGCTTTTCAGAATGGCTCTCCCAATTCACAGTTCTACAAAGAGCATATTAATATGCTCTGTTTTCCCACAATCCCTCAGGCATTTGCAATTTTTCCTTTTTTTTTTTGTTAACTTTGTCCATCTGATGAGTGTGTTGCAGAACCTCAGAGTTGTTTTATAAAAAAATTATTTGGAGGCTTTTTTCCCTATGGCTATTTAGAATTTGGATTTCTTTTTCTGAAAATTCAATTTTTTTTATTGACCATCTATCAATTGGGAATTAACTCATTCTTATAAATTTGAATCAGTTTATTATAAATCTTGAAAATGATACTTTTATTAGATAAACTTGTTACAAAGATTTTTTCCCCTGTAGTTACCATTTTCTTTTCTAATTTTAGGTATATTGGCTTTGTGCAGAAACTTTTTAATTTTAATTAATCAAAATTGCCTATTTTATCTTCTGTTATCCCTTCTATTCCTTGTGTGTTTAATAATACCATCCAAATGAGTTTATTTATTCAGCTACAACAATTAAAATCATGGATTGTTTTATTGAGTTAGTAAAAAATAATAAAATTAACTGGGGGGGGGGGTGTCGGAAAAGGTTCCCTTATCCAGAGACCTGAAAATTTCTTACTTACTCTTATTTGTTTATGATGTCAAATTTTATATCTGGGTCATGTATCTATTTGTAGCTTATCTTGGTATAGTGTGGTCTCTACCAAGTTTTATCAGGAGGCTTTTCAGTTTTTCTGGCAATTTTTGTGGAATAGTGAGTGATTCCTTACTCTAGTAGCTAGGGACAGCCAGCTGATGTAGTGACCCAAATCAGGAAGACACATCTTGGGGAGTTCAAATCTGGACTCAGACTCTGGGCAAGTCACTTAGCCCTATTTACCTTACTTCCTCATCTGTAAAATGGACTGGAAAAAGAGGTGGCAAACCATTTCAATATCTTTGCCAAAAAAAACCCAAATGAAGTCACAAAGAATTGAACCCTGCTGAAATAACTCATCCCAATTTTGGGTTTATAAAACACTAAATTCCTGTGTTCATTTGCTTCTGCATTTTGTGTACCTAATCTCTTTCACTGACCAACCTCACTATTTCTTTTTTTTGTTTGTTTTGTTTTGTTTTTGTTTTTTGCAAGGCAAATGGGGTTAAGTGACTTGCCCAAGGCCACACAGGTTAGGTAATTATTAAGTGTCTGAGGCAGGATTTGAACTCAAGTACTCCTGACTCCAGGGTCAGTGCTCTATCCACTGCCCAACCTAGCCACCCCACTATTTCTTAACCAGTACAAAATCATTTTCATGAATATGACTTCACAGTATAGCTTAAGATCTAGAACTTTTAGGTCTCCTTCCTTCCTTACTACTTAAAAAAAAAATTATTTCCTCTAAAATTCTATACCATTTCCCCCTCCAGAGTAATTTTATTATTTTAACTAGTTCTATAAAGTAATCCTTAGATAGTTCAGCCCTGAATAAGTAATTTGGTTAGCATTGCCTTTTGGTATATTGAATTGGTCTACCCATAAGCAATTACCATTTCTTTAGTTATTTAGCTCTTTATTTTTGCAGAGTATTTTGGAGATGTATTCGCATAGTTCCTCTGTGTATCTTGATAGATAGACTTGCAAATATTTTATGTATTCAGCATCTATTTTTAAATGGATTTTTTTTCTATCACTTACTTTTGGGTTTTGTTGATACTACACAGAAATGATAATTTGTTTGAATTTATTTTATATTCCACAACTTTGCTGAACTTATTATTTCTACTAATTTTAGTTGATTCTCTAGAGTTTTCTTAGTATACAAAAAGTGATCATTTTGTTTTTTATTTACCCATGCTTATTCCCTTAATTTCTTTCTTTTTTGAGGGGAGGAGGCTTATTGCTACAGCTAGCATTTCAAGCACTATAATAGTGTCTGCCACATAGTAGCTTTCAATAAATGTTTATTGGCTAACAGACTGTATCAAATAACAATGGTAGTAATGGACATCTTTTCTTATTTTTCCCATCTTTCCCAATCTTACTGGAAAAGCTTCCAGTTTATCTTCACTGAATTTAATATTGGGCTTGGTTTTTAGATATATATTCCTTATCATGTTTAGGAAAGGTCAATCCCAGTGAAAAGTTTTGAACCCAAGTTCTCTGGCCTTAATAAAATCTCTCCAAAATAATGCTGTTCTGACTCACGTAACTTCAACACTTAAGTTTGTAGTCAGTCCAATACATTCAACAGACATCTATGCATAGAGTGTGCTGTTTTGTTAAAATTAAAATAAAATAATATTTCAAATTCATAGAACCAAATATGTTAAATAATTAACCTTCCAAATGATTTTTGGATAAGTTTACAGTATTTATATTCCTGAAGTTACTTTATTTTTTGCAAGTCATTGGGATTAAGTAACTTGCCCAAAATCACACATAGGTAATTATTACGTGTCTGAGGCCAGTTTTGAGCTCAGCTCCTTCTGATTCCAGAGTCAGTGTGCTATCCACTGCACCACCTAGCTGCCCAACTCCTGAAAGTTATTAAAGTTTAAAGCTGTACTAAGATTTTTGGTATATTCTTTACTACCTTCTTTACATTCCTGTTTTTGGATGGATTTGTGCCAACTGTATCAAGTTCTGGATTTAAAATAAACAAACAAATGTTTAAGATGTCTCATCTTCATGTAGTTCATAGTCTTGCAAAGAGAGTAAGATTAAAAACACAAAAAACCCCACTGCACATTATTACATAATAAGGGAAGTTGGGGGGGGTGAAAAAAACCCAAAATTCTATGTGAGATCAGAGAAAAAAGTCAACACTTTACAAAGTAGACTGAAATAACATGAAGATGCAAAAAAAAAAAAGGAGAGGTTCCTTTTGGTGGGTTCTGGATCACATGAGTCTCAAATGATAGGCTAATGAGGTAAGCTAAGGAACCAATTGTATGTTTATTTTAAAACTAATGAATCCAATTTCCTTCCCTGGTCAGTTTGCAATGAAATAACTTGTTTCATGTATGCATGTCTTCTCAAGGCACCTTGGTTTGGAGAAGGTGGGAGAATATAATGGAAAGGAGGGAATTGATCAGCATTGGCATTCAGACCTTGTTCTTTACTCATCATGAGCCCTTTCTAACTATTCTCTGGAACCCAGTTTCTCTGTAAAATAGCAGATATGGGACTAAAGTAGTGTGGCTTTTTTATCTGAGATTAACAGACAGTCCACCCCCTGCCCCCCACCAGGGACAATGGATAGGCTTCAGGAGGTCATTAACTTGCATGGGGAAAAAATTTAACTTTATTTTCATTAAACACAGACTGATATTGAGTATTTCCTTCCTTCAATTATTTAAAAGTATTATTCTGAGAAGGGGGTCATAGACTTTCCCAGTCTGCCAAAAGGGTCTCTGCTACAAACAAGATGAAATAGCCTCGTTCTAGATGATTTTGAATGTCCCTTTGTGGCTATTTATGCTGTAATCCTAGAGTGCCTGGATCCACAAGCGGATCCCAAATGATAAGAAAGGAGGGAAGGAAGAGAGGGAGGAAGGGAAGGAAAGAAGAAAGAGGAGGAAGAAAAGGGGGAAAGAATGGAAGAAGGGAAGAGAGGGAGGGGAAAAAAGGAGGGAATGAAGGGAAGGGGGAGAGAATGAAGGAGGAAAAGAAGAAATGGGAGGGAGAAAGGAAGGAAAGGAAGAGGAGAAAAGGGAGAGAGGGAAGGAGGGAAAGAAGAAAGGATGTGAAAACATTTATTTATGCCCTTCAGTCAATCAGCATTTAGTAAGACTTGTAGAACTAAGGACAAACATCATCATCATTACATATAAGACATAGTGCTAAGCACTGAAATACAAAAAGTCAAAGTATCATTGCTGCCCTCAAGGAGCTCACATTCTAAAGGGGAGACAACTTGGAAACAATGATGTACAAATTAGATATATTCAGGGCAAAAAAGGTAACTTCTATCTGAAACATTCTCTGTATTTTTCCTGACTGGAAAGGTGTCAGAATGGGGGACCCCATGGATGCCTTCAGGAGAGTTACATTTCTTAACAGTCAGGAATCCTGGCCACTTCTTCCATTTATTTAAGAGGTAAATTAAGATAAATAATTCAACACACATGTATTAAGCGCCTAGGGGATTAAGAAGATCCAAAGTTTGGATAAATCCTGAGCTGTGGCTTCATTATAATACTAGCTCGCATTACTTTAAACCTGAACATTTAAGGCCTGAGAAGGAATTTGGCAAAGAGACAAGAGAGCTGAAGTGCAAGTCAGAAGACCTGGATTCAAATTCTACTCTAGACATTAAGTAGTCATTTAACCACATGGTGGATCAGCTAAGTTTTGAGCTGCAGGCCCCTCATCTGAAAATGGATATAAGGAACCACCCACCTACCAATGTGATGTTGTGGTTGATGGAAATGAGTACTTTGTATAGTTTTAAAGCTCTGTAGAAAGATGCTGTGAGGTAGGCTGAGGCTCACAGAGGCCAAAGGGGTCTTCAGTCACTACACTATACAATAATATACAGTCACTGAATTAGAAGGGGTAGAGAACCAAGTGCTATAGTGAAAACAGCTACCCATGAGAGGCCACTTAAACATTTCTTCCTACTTTCAGGCACTGAAGAACCAAAGACCTCCCAAACCCCTTGCTGACATTCCATTGGGAGAAAATGTTGCTGATCCGTTAAATTTTTGTATGCTTGCCTAGGAGCAAGAGTTCTTTTTCTTTCATCCTGGGTCTTGAAGCAGTGTGGTAGAGGGTGAGGATTTGTAGTCCTAATAATCTGGTTCAAATCCCATCTCTAACACTCACCAGGTTGTGTCTTCACCTCCCTAGGCTTTGTTTTTCTCATGTTTAAAAAATAAAGATTATTGTTCACTTCCTACCACACAGAGTGGTTGTGAGAGCAGATGAAATCATCTAAGACTAGGTAAAAGGGTTTTTTGAACTGTTTCCTCTCCCCAGTAAAGTCCTTTGCCTATGCCTCAAAATCTGGAGGTGGCTTTGGGGTCTTTCAAGTTATACCCATCACAGGGGAAAATATGATTTACTGTAGCATAGTCCTTTACATATGCTGTCTCTACAGACATGGAGAGAAGGGAAAAGTCTCTCTTTCCATGTGTAGGGATTTTCTTAGGTGCTCCAGAGGGGAAGTGCTTACTATTAAAAGGAACCCCATGGGTCAGAGAGAGACAGAGAAGAGAAAGAGACTTTGAACGGTGTTACTGGAAGTCAGCGGAAGAGGGGAAGTCACAAGAGATGCAAAGATAATGTTGATGCTAGAGATCCCAAACTCTAAAGAGAAATACTATAAATTAGGAGGGCTGCTGGGAATAGGGGGCAGGGCAGGGTGCTTGACTGTCTGTGGGCTCATGGGCAAGCCTTTCTCATATATTTGTTGTGTAAATAAAACCTACTCCATTCTTTAAATTCTTATTAGCCTGAATGCTTTCCGAAGGTTAAGGTCCCTTCTTGAGATATTTCGAGAATTAGCCAGCTTTTAAAGCTTTCAGAATTTTCTAGGATATGTTCCAGTTGTTTCTATCAAGACAGATCCCCCTGATTCTCTCTCTCTTGACTTGTCTAGAGTTCTCAAGACGGGATTTTTGTCCCCATCACACTATGGTACAGCTCTTTCAATAGAATATAAAGTCCAGAATATGAAGTCAAGGGTGACATCATTTTTCATTTTTGTACCCTCAGTTACAAATGATGATGATGTTTGTCCTTTCTCAAAGAAGCCTGGAACATCAGGGAGGTGATGCCATGACATGCAAGTGAATTGGATTTGAGTAAGAGGGTTAACAGTCTCACTTTTCCCTCCAGAATCAGCTGGGTCCAGTGGCCAGGTATGAATCAGGACAACTGGAGATGGCCCTGGATGGGAGGCAATCAGGGCTAAGTGTCTTGCCCAAGGTCACACAACCAGTGAGTGTCTGAGGTCACATTTGAACTCAGATCCTACTGACTTCAGGTCTGCACCACCTACCTGAGGCACACAGACATCACTTGATAAAATATAGTGTTCCAGTGTGAAGTCTTCTTAAATCCTATCATGTTGGGCTGCTTGAGATTGGGTCCAGTGATGGAGGTTATAACTGTTAGCCAAGGACAAACTAGCTAAAGTCAGGGAGACTCCCCTTGGTTGACAGAGTGACAATCATGGTACTTCTGTTTAGAGGGATAGTGATCTGTGTTGGACACAAAATCATGCAAAGGTGGGTTCTCAAGGTAAAAAGCGTTACCTCTGTTGGTGATTTTACAATGAGCTGTTGGATTACAGTGAGGAACCTCTTGAAGTAGAATTTCTTGGAAGGAGCAGAGATGGAGATGCACAGAATCTCAGATACTGAAGTACCTTAGAAAGCATGTGGTCCAACCTCTTGAGATAGGGAGTGATGTGCCTCAGTTTCCTCATCTGTAAAATGGAGGTAATAGTACACCTATCTCCCAGGGTTGTTGTGAGGACCAAATGAGATGACCTTTGTCAAGCTCTTTGTAAACCTTAAAATATTATAAAGTAGTTAGCCACTATTACTATTAAAATTCATTTGGTACTTTAAAATACCTCATTTGAGCCTCATGACAACATGGTAAGTGCTGTTATTATTCTCATTTTGCAGACTAGGAAACTGAGGCAGCCAGTGGTAAAGTGACTTGCCCAGGGAAACCAGCTAGTAAGTGTCTGGGGCAATTTGAATTTAGATCTTTCTGAATCTAATATTCTAACTTATGCCCCTTAGTTGCCTCTAAATGATAGTGAAAATGATAATAATTGTTGCTGTGATGGCAGTTGTGGTGGTGATGATGATGATGGACATAGTAGTAGAAGGGATTAGAACCCAAGACTCCAGCTCAGAGCTCTTTCCATTACACTAGGCTGAATATAAGCCTGTCAATACCATTTTAAAATCACGGAATCCTAGAGAAAAGCTGGAAGGGGATTTATGAGACCAAAGTTTAAACTTTTAAAGATGACTATGATCCTAAAGGATATTTTCCTTCACCAAACTAAAGACACTCAAGTAAACCGATTTTTAAGTTTTATTTACAATTTGCAAGGTACTTTACATGTTGTCTTGTTTGATCCTCCCAACAATTCTGGGAGATAGGAGCTATTAGTATCCTCGTTTTACAGATGAGGAAACTGAGACTAAGGTAAATTAAGAGACTTCTCCCAGAGTCATGTGACTAATCAGTGTCTGAGTCAGGATTGGAACTTCTGTCTTCTGACTTCAAGCTCAGCACTCTGTCCACTTAATTTAACTGTACTTTAAAACACAATGCCTTAACTATCCTTTAAAATACAAACTTTAAAAACACTACACAATTTACTAAAAAAAAAATTGTAGTTATTAAGGTGTATTGAGCATTGGGTCCCATGACCGTATTCAACATTCTGCAGTATGATGGGAGGGGAGCTTGATTTGGATTCGTAGAGGGAGGTCTAAATTGTTACTGCAGCTTACTAACTGTATGACCTTGACCAGGCCAATCTCTTCTCCCTGGACCTCAGTTTCCTCATGGATAGGCTGGGTGGGTTGACCCCCATGTCCTCCTCCCCTCCCCCTCTGAAGCCATCTCAGGACTCCTAGGAGGAATCTTTGGGGTTTGCCCGAGTTCTGGTGCCCTTTACTATGTGTATGGTCTTCACCAAACCAGTCCCTTCTCCCTGGACCTCAGTTTCCTCCTCTAAAGGCTGGGTGGGTTGACCCCCATGTCCTCCTCCCCTCCCCCTCTGAAGCCATCTCAGGACTCCTAGGAGGAATCCTTGGGGCTTGCCCGAGTTCTGGTGCCCTTTACTATGTGTATGGTCTTCACCAAACCAGTCCCTTCTCCCTGGACCTCAGTTTCCTCCTCTAAAGGCTGGGTGGGTTGACCCCCGTGTCCTCCTCCCCTCCCCATCTGAAGCCATCTCAGGACTCCTAGGAGGAATCCTTGGGGCTTGCCCGAGTTCTGTTGCCCTTTACTATGTGTATGGTCTTCACCAAACCAGTCCCTTCTCCCTGGACCTCAGTTTCCTCCTCTAAAGGCTGGGTGGGTTGACCCCCGTGTCCTCCTCCCCTCCCCATCTGAAGCCATCTCAGGACTCCTAGGAGGAATCCTTGGGGCTTGCCCGAGTTCTGTTGCCCTTTACTATGTGTATGGTCTTCACCAAACCAGTCCCTTCTCCCTGGACCTCAGTTTCCTCCTCTAAAGGCTGGGTGGGTTGACCCCCGTGTCCTCCTCCCCTCCCCATCTGAAGCCATCTCGGAACTCCTAGGAGGAATCCTTAGGGTCTGCCCGAGTTCTGGTGCTCTTTATTCTCAAGTGTGACCTTGACCAAACCTTCCCTTCCCTCTGGACCTCAGTTTCCTCGTCTATAGGCTGGGTAGGTTGACCCCATGTCCTCCTCCCCTCCCCCTCTGAAGCCATCTCAGGACTCCTAGGAGGAATCCTTGGGGCTTGCCCGAGTTCTGTTGCCCTTTACTATGTGTATGGTCTTCACCAAACCAGTCCCTTCTCCCTGGACCTCAGTTTCCTCCTCTAAAGGCTGGGTGGGTTGACCCCCGTGTCCTCCTCCCCTCCCCATCTGAAGCCATCTCGGAACTCCTAGGAGGAATCCTTAGGGTCTGCCCGAGTTCTGGTGCTCTTTATTCTCAAGTGTGACCTTGACCAAACCTTCCCTTCCCTCTGGACCTCAGTTTCCTCGTCTATAGGCTGGGTGGGTTGACCCCCATGTCCTCCTCCCCTCCCCATCTGAAGCCATCTCCGAATTCCTAGGAGCAATCCTTAGGGTTGCCCAGAGTTCTGGTGCCTCAGCATCTTCCGAAACCTTGGAATACCATGTTTAAGCAGATGTGCACTAGGGGAAACTACACACACACACACACACTCACACTCACATCCACACACGCAGCCCACCCGAAATTCTGCATTTTCACAGCATGCGGTGATTTCTTCCCTCGTCGGGGCCCTGGCGATTTGGCAGAGAGACCAGACTGCGGGCCCCCTTTTCTACCTGGTTCCTCCCCGTCCTCACTGACCTTTAGTGAAAGACTATCTGTGCCCAGCCATGGATTTTTGGCCGCTCCCCGGGGAAGGCCCTTCAGACAGATTTCGCTGGGCCGGATGGAAGGAGCCCCTAATTGGGCCGATGAATCATTCTGGGAAGCTTTGGGGCCAGACATAAAATAGATACCAAAAAAAAAAAAATACTAATGCAATGAAGGGAGGCGGGGCAGCGCGCGTGCGGCCGCCTCGAGGGTCTGGCTGGAGAGGCCCCCCTTCGCGCCCCTCCCCTCCCCCGGCTCCCCGCCCCAGCCCCGCCGGCCAGCGGGCGAGGTGCCCCGGCGCGCTGGCAGGCTCCGGGCCGAGCACATGCTGCCGCTGCGGCTGCGGCTCCGGCGGCTCCAGGGCGCGCGGCGCTGCCCGCGGGCCCGCCGGGTCTCGGGAGCGCTGTAGCTGGGCGCGGGGCGCGGGGCAGGGGCCCGGAGGGGAAGAGGGGGCGGGCGCTGACCTCGTGGAGCCGCCGCAGCGCGCCCCCCCACCCCCGCCGCCCCCCGGGGCAGCGGAGCCCGGACCCGGCGAGGACGCCGCGGCCCAGCCCGCCGCCAAACTTTGCGAGAGGCACACATGGACGAAGTTAGCCGCCGCGCCGGGATAAAAGGGCGGGCGGGCTCCGGGGAAGGGGGGCCGGGCAGACTCCGCGGCGGCGGGGCGCGCTCGGGCCGGCCGACTGCAGCCCATTAGAGCCGCCCCTCTCGCCAGCGCGTCCCGGGATCTCGGGGCCGGGGCGGCCGAGCGGTCGGCTCCCTCCCCGCAGCGCCAATCCCAGCCTCCCGGAGGGGGAGGAGCGGGGGGAGGGGGCGCCGGCCCCGGCGGCAGCCCGCAGCTCCCGCCGGCTCGCGCACTCGCTCCCGCTCCCGGCCGGGCACCGGGACGCAAACTTGGAGAGGCCGCTCGGCTCCGGCCCCGCGGCGCATGGAGGCGGCCCCCCGGGCGGCCGGCCGCGCACAGCCCCGAGCCCGCGAGCGGGCGCCGGCCGCGGGCCGGAGAGCCCCATGGACGAGCGGGGCCGACCGGACAAGGAGCCGCCGATCTCCCGTAAGCAGCGGCTCATGGCAGCCATCGCGGCCGGGCCCGAGAGCCCGGGGCCGGCGGGGGCCCCGGGGGGCGGCGGCGGCGGCCCGGCGGCGGCCCCGCTGTCCTGCTTCATCTGCGGCGGGGGCATCGGCCGCGGCAAGGAGCTGAAGCTGCAGGTAAAGCAGCCGGCGCCGGGGCGCGCGGAGGCGGCCGGGCCCGGGCCCGGGGCCAGCCCGCAGGGCCAGCCCTTCTTCCCCTTCCTGCAGCAGCAGGAGCCGGCGCCCGGCGCCCGGGCAGTGTCCCCCGCCGATGGCTGCGTGCTGGTGTGCGCCGTGTGCCGCTGCTTCCTGGGCGAGCAGTGGGCAGCGTTCGAGCGCTCCAGGACCCCCGTGGAGAAGCGCATGTACTGGCTCAAGCGGCCCTACCAGTGCGAGGCGGCCGGGGGCGCCCCGGGCCGCCGCGCCGCCGGCCCGCAGGAGTGGAACCTCTCCTACGCCCTGGAGCCGGGCGACGAGGACGAGGACGAGGACGAGGACGAGGACGACGGGGAGGGGGCCGGGGCCGGCGGCGCGGCGGCCCGGGGCGCCCGCGGCCCCCGGGGGGAGGCGCGCGACTCGGACCTCTCGTCCCTCTCGGACACCGACCGCCTCTCGGAGCCCGAGCCCGGCCCGCCGCCGTCCAGGGAGGCCGGAGGGGGCCCCCAGCTGGCCAAGCCGCCCCCGGGCGTCCTCCGGGGCCCCGGGGCCGGGGTGCCGATGGGGCGCTTCCGAGAGTGGCCCCCCGCCGCCGCCCCCCCCACGCACCCGGGCTCGGAGGCTGCCCTCGCCGGACAGGCGGGGGAGGAGGGGCCGCCCGCGCCCCCCGACCCGGGGCGCAAAGTGGGCGCCAGGAGGAAGAAAAAGGGAGCGGGGAGGCGCTGGGGCCCCGAGGACGGCGGCCCCGGCGGCCCGCCCAGGGGCGTCCAGGGCGGCTGGCCAGGCCCGCCTTTCCAGTGCCCCCCAGGAGAGGGGCTGAAGAACAGCCTTGGCTTCTTGGCCGCCCCGCAGGGCCGAGCGTCCCAAACCCCGGGGCCCAGGCAGCTTCCTGAGAGCCTCGGGGGGTCCTGTACCTCGGAGGAGGGTGAGATCAACATCACCAGCGATGAAGAAGACCACAAGAAGCAGACCTTCCCCAGCCCCTGGGAGGTGGCCCCCAAAGGGGGCTGCCAGGCCGACAGGGAGAACGGCGGGGGCAGAAATCCCACCGCGGCCCAGGACCCCTGGGCTCCCGGCCCGGATAACACCTGTTGCTACATCTGCGGCAACCTTCTGAGCCCGGCCTCGCAGCACCAGATTCACGTTCAGAAGCAGGAGAAGACTTCCCAGGCCCCTTTCTTCCCTTTCCTGTGGCTGCATACCCCACCCCCGGGGGCCCTGCCCATCAGCCCCGGGGGCAGCACCCTGGTCTGCTCCTGCTGTTTCTCCTCTCTCATGCAACAGTGGCAGAGCTTTGAAATGGCCAATGTGCCAGTCCTGCAGAGGCTTTATGTGGTGCCTCTGAACCCAGGGATGCCTTCCAAAGGAAGGAGGCCCCTGAAGGAAGAGGGAGCCCCTGCTGGGCCTCAGCAGGAGGCCTGCTACCTCTGCGGGGAGGACTGTGCTCGGGATTCCCGGACGGTGCCCACTAGAATCCTCAACGGTAGTGCCAAGAATACCATGCATTTCCCATTTGTGAATCTCCTACCTTGTCCACCCAACGCCAAAGGACTTAACAGACACTGGGAAGTCCACAGCTGCCCCAAGTGTTATGGGGTCCTGGAGGACATTTGGTCCATGTACAGGGCCTGCCAGAATGAGGAGCTCATCAACTCAGTACAGAGCTTCCTGGGGAGATACCATCAAGTGTTTTCGGCCACCGAGTCTGGGGGACTGGTGGTCCATCCCTCTGTGAAGGGGGGCCCCGTATCAGTGTGCTATATCTGTGGGGCCGAGCTGGGGCCTGGCAAGGAGTTCCAGCTCAACGTCAACCCTCCGAGTCGCTTCGGGGAGAAGGAACCTTTCTTCCCCTTCCTCACCGTCTACCCTCCGGCCCCCCGGGCCAGGCCTGCCGACTCCACGGGCCTAGTGGCCACCTGTGTGCTCTGCTACCACGACCTGCTAGGCCAGTGGCTGCAGCATGAAGGGAGAAGCTCCCACCACCCCATCAGCGCCTGGTCCCGCCAGTACAAAGTGGAGACCTTCGTGTGCTTCTTCTGCCAGCAGGAGAAGAAGCGATGCCTTGGATTAAAAGCAGTGCGAGTGGCCCGGCTGCCCATGTTTCTCTACACCCTGAGAGCTGGTCACAGTTTGCTGGTGGATGATGGCAAGCAGCTCATTATCGGGGCTTGCGTGGAGTGTGGCACGGTGGTTTTTGCTGGCAAAGCTCTGACGCATCCTGGAGTGCTGGTCAGGGCCTCTCCGGCTGCTTCCCAGAAGGTAGGCGAT
Source organism: Macrotis lagotis (assembly GCF_037893015.1). NCBI lineage: Eukaryota > Metazoa > Chordata > Mammalia > Peramelemorphia > Peramelidae > Macrotis > Macrotis lagotis. The sequence continues at coordinate 57,606,223 of NC_133658.1, forward strand.
TATCTCAAACATGCTCCTGACTCTGGAAAAATGACGAGGGAGGGGAGGGAAAGAAAGAGAAGGCCGGGCTCTTGGCCTCTCAGAGGAGTGGGTAAGCTTGGCTCGAGGCTGGTGGAACAGAGTGTTTTGCTTCTCCCTGATGGGGAAAACCCAAGAAGCCAAGATGTCAGAACAGTTGCCTTGTTAACACTGGGTCAGAAAATTTTTACAACATTTGGTCAGGAAAGAGATCATATCAATTCCCGGGCTCCAGAGCAAAAAGTGGCCCCGCTAGAGAGGTTAGGATTCATCCGATAACAGCTGGCATTGAAATCCATAGTCAGGTGTGTGTGCATTAGATCCTGTCAAAAGGAGAGAGCACCGGGTCTCTTGTGAGCATCCTAGCAACATTGGTAATAGTTTCGCAGGTCATCCAGCCAGGGCTGGATTTGCTGCATCTGAAACAGCCATCAGACAGAACTCTGGGGCTGGATAGGGCTGAGATGCAGAGAGGAGGACTGGAAATATAGTCTCATCTCAAAAGGATGAAGTGACTCAGGACAGTTGCTGACATTGCTCTGTTGGATAGATGGTGCCTGCTGTCATTGAAATTAAATTATGATAGTGCTTACTTTTAAGTAAATGTTGTTAAATCTCTAAAGCTTGTCTTAATTCCCCTTGGTCTTGCCATTATCCATCTCTAAAAGAACTAGGTCTTATCCAGGTTGGGAGCACAGAGCCATGGAGTTGGTTGAGTGGAACTTAAAAAATGTTTTTGGTTTTTTTTTTTTGGCCATGAAATAATTTCCTCATCCACGTGGAAGGGTTTTATGTTGATAGCAAGCTTCAATCTTCGTGTACACGTCTTTCTTATATGTTATACATGTTCTATACATCTCTGAGTGGGCACATCAAGATCATGCCATAGGATATCCCATAATGCATATACATATACATATATATAGATATAGATATAGATACGTAGATCGATACATAGACACATAGATAGAAACAGATACATCGTATATACATATATATATATATAATATATGTGTATATCTGACTATATCTACATATACACTTTTTTTTACATTCCCCCTCTCAGTCTTGATGTTTGGTGTCCTTGCTACCCTAAATCTAGTTTTTTGTTATCTTTTGAAGACTCAAATGATTTGTCAAAAACCATCATATTTCCTCCATACCTGGTCTCTGGACATTTTGTTTTCAATGATATAGAAATTGATGTCTCCCATTGGCTACTGTGAATCACACAATCTGTAAATTTCTGAAAGTTTCCAAACTTCTGAAATGAGCTTTTGCATCTGACTTGTTAGGGGAGAACGGATTTGGGAGAACCAGCAGCAGGCCCTAACCCACCCCTCAAGCAGGACTCAAAGGAAGCTGGGTTTGTATTGGGTTCGTGGCTCCAACCCCTCCTCTAGCTCCTGATCTTAGGGTGACCCATCAGCTTGTAGGTCATTCAGGGATGTGGAGAATTTTTAAGGCTTGGCTGCAGCTAGTCTCCTCCATTATGCTCTTTTATGATTCAGACACAAGCAAGAAGTCATTACATGAATTCTTCATATTTAGTTTTTCATCCAGCAACAAATATCGAGCACTTGTGGTTCTAGTGTGATTCTAGGTCCTTGAGCGGATGATTTGGGAATCTTGAGGGAGATGCTCAAATCAGGTATTGTGGTTGTTGTATGTCCTTCTTCCTGGAGGAGGACCAATGACATCCGGAGGGTGATGTCTTGCAAATGAATTGGATTCAAGTGAGGGAGGGTTGTACAAAGTTAACCAGCCTCTTTCCCCTCTGGAGTCATTGGGATCTAATGGCCATATATAGATCAGGATGATTGGAGGTGGTCCCAGATGAGGTATCGTGGCTCAGGGGGAAGGAAGATGAGCTTGGAGCCAGGGGACATTAAGTTAGATTCCCAGTACAGTCCTCTGTAGCCTTAGGCAAATCAGTGAGGGGGCCTCAGTTTCCTCATCTGTAAAAGAGGGGGTTGTATTAGTTGATGTCAAAGATCCATTTTAACTCCAGATTTATGATCCCAGAAATCATTTCACTTTTCTGAGAATTTCAGTTTCTTCATCTATAAAATGGGAAGGAAGATGCTTTCACTCCCTACTTGGCCATGTTTCTAAGTTACCGTTCCTGCTGTAGAAGGGCTGGGGCAGCTAGATGGTGAAGTGGATAGAGTGCTGACCTTGGAATCAGGAGGACCAGTGTTAGAATCCAGCTTCAGATGTTTGCCTCTTACTAGCTGTGTGTCCTTGAGCAAGGCACTTAACTCTGATTGCTTCCTATCCAGGGCCATTTCCAGTCATTCTGATTCATATCTGGCCACTGGACCCAGATGGCTCTGGAGAAGAAAGTGAGGCTGGTCACTTAGCACAGCACCCCCCTCACTCCAGTCAAATTCATGTGTTTGTTATGGCATCACTTCTCTGAGGCTGTAGTCTTTGAAAATGAAGGACAAACATTATTATTATTATTATTATTATTATTATTATTATTATCAGTCTAGTTAGGGAGATGATTCTGAAACAGTTCAATGTCCAACTACTAAGGTTAGTATAGTCTGGATTCTTATGAAACCTTAAGAGAAAGTTTCCCAGAGGAGATTGAACCTAAATTGGCTATTGAAGAATGTGTAGGCTTTGCAAATCAGAGTTACCATTTATATAGAAGTTTTAGGTTGGCAGAGAACTTAACAGGTATCATTGGATCTTATAAAATCAGTTCAATAAACATTTATAAAGTATCTTTCCTATGTTTGACACTATGTTAAGCACTGGAGGTAAAAAAAGAAGCAAAAAAAAAAATCCCTGCCCTCAAGAGATTTACAATGTAATGAAAATAGTAATAGTTATATATAGCACTTGTGCCAGGTATTTTAGAATTACTCCCTCATTTGATCCTCATCACAATTCTGGGAGGTAGAAGCACTATTATTATCTTGGTTTTACATATGATGAAATTGAGGCAGAGAGAAGTTAAGTGATATGCCCGAAATCACACAATGAATAAGGGTGGGATTGGAAGACTTGAGTACTAGGTCTGTTAGGGACTGTTGTGTATGGGAGCACTGTAAATTATCTTCACCTGTCCTTGAGTACCAGCGCCTTATCTTACTAAGTGCCATGGGAGTGGGAGTGGATTAGAGACTAGAGAAATATTTAAGCACTGGTATTTTGGTAAATAAACAGAGACCTTGGAGACCTTGGAGTATAGGGAGAAACTTGTCTTCCTTGTCTCCTGCCCCTCCAGAGTTCACCTGGGGAAGACTGAGGGAGGCCAGAAAAGGGACTTAACACAGGTCCACCCAGATATTATCAGAAGAGAAGAAGGATGCTCAAGGATATGGGGGAAGTAAGCATGGATGAAATGATAATAGAGATAACAATAACAACAATAATATATAATAATTATATGTAACAGATATAAATATATACTATACAATGTATTACATAATAGTATATTACCCATATCTTTTAACATAAATATTTGGTATAGTTATATAACTACAATATAGAAATATAGATATAAATATAATAATATCTGTGTAGTACTTTAAGAAGAAATAAGATTACCTGCAGGCTATAAACTGATTTAGAGAGCAAAAAAATTAACATTGTGTTTTATTGTATTTTTATTTTGTTAAACATTTCCCAATTTCATTTTAATTTGGTTCAGATTGCACTCTGGAGCAGAAGGAATACTGGAGGAATGTTTGGAAAGAAGGTTGAAATAAGTTAAGGCAGAACCTTGAATGTCAGGCATAGGGTTTGCATTTGGTAGGCAGTAGGGAGTCAGAGCCTGGAGGGTCTTCTAATAAAAGCAAGATTTTCCAAAGACTAATCTAGCAGGACTGTGTATATATAATGGATGGAAAGAAGATACAAGCAGGAGAGATGAGTGATGAGACTATTGTGGTAATCTAGATGTGATACAGTGCGGGCTTGTGGAGAAGCATTGAATCTATAAGAGGATGGACAAAGGAGAGGAAAGCGATTTCTAGCTTCTGGATTACTTTGAGGACCCAAGATTTCTCGGATTAATGTACTCCCTCACCCAATGTAGCTAGTGGCACTTCCGTACCCTGCTTGGTGATCCTGATAAATTATTGGGGCTAAAAATCTTTACCTGAATGGAGCTAATCTGGTTTTGGGAATTGTGAGGATGCTATTGGAAGGTCAATCTCCAGGGTTTAATAACTGCAAATAAAACTATTCTGTTACTCATCCTCTCTGAAATGAATTTGCAAGTGATAAAAATCCTTTTGGAGAAATGGAAACAGTATGATTAGCAATAATTAGTAGCATTAATAAGGAGCTTTAAGGTTTGCAAAGCATTTAACATTATCTCATCTGGTCTTCAGATCAAGTCTGTAAGGTATGTGCTATTATTATCCTGATTATATTATTGCTATTCAGTTGTGTCTGATGTTTCATGACCCCATTTGTGGTTTCCTTGGCAAAGATAGTGGAGTTATTTGCCATTTCCTTCTCTGGCTCATCTGACAGATGAAGAAACTAAGGCAGACAGAGTGGAAATGACTTGATGGGGTCACTCGATCTAGAAAATGTCTGAAGGTCAGATTTGAACATTTTTTGCTGTTCTGTTTTACAGATAGGGAAACTGAGGCTGAGAGAGGTTAAGTGACATGTCCAGAGTCACATAGGAAGCAATGATTTGAGTCAAAATTCAAACTCAGGTCTTTATGATTCCAGGTTCAATGATATAGCACTGGAAGGGCCTTTGGGGAAAAAAAAAAAGACTGTCTAGCCCAGCACTATCTTGTGCAAAAAAGGAAACAGAGTCTGCAGTTATATAGAATAGCTCAGGACCTGGAAGTTCTTCAGCTACCAAAGTGGAATTGGATCTTTGAACTTCTGGGTAACAGCAGAGATAGGACCTGGAGGGAGCAAGGTAGGGTATGATGGGCATCAAAGAATATATCCAGGGTTCAATTACATATATTTGTCATCTTCTGCAGTTTCTGTGTCTTTTCAACCCAACTTGTTTATAAGTGACTCTCCCTACATTCCCCCCCTGCCGCCCCCGCCAAAGGGCAAAGAGTATGCCTCTAATTTCTTTTCCCCTGGTGCTGGATATTCATAGCCTGTCATTGTTATATGTTGTTATGGTTTGTTCTTCATTCTTGAAGAAGACTATGACATTAGAGAGATGAAGCCATGACATACAAAATACATGACATGACATACATGCAAAATCAACCATCTTCCCTTGTCTTTTCTGATGAATGGGGTAGAGAAATAGGATATGGTTCTTTCCAGGCCAATGTCCACTTTCTTTTTCTTGGTTCCTTGGAGGCAATATCTGTGCCATGGAAGGAGCTGCAACTGGAATAAAGCACAACTGTCCCTTCCCTAAGATCATCAGCTTTCTTGTCACCCAGTTTAAGACTAGGAATCTTAGGGTCCCAGCTAAAGAAGCTCCAGAATCAAGGAAGAGACAGAATAGCTATCTTGTACTTGCTCCTTATCTCCTTTCCTGGTGGAATGGGGTTATTTGGGCATGGGATTTCTCTTTATTTCAGAAAATGATGATGCTGGGAGAGGGGGAGCCTAAGTATACCATACTACCAGGTAGAGGCTACTTCTGGAGGCATCTGTGAAGGATATCAGGGTCTCTTGGTCCTCTGTACCTCCCTTGCTGAAAGTGGGGGATATGACCTCACATCATCTCAGAATCAGAAGGAATCCCAGAGTCCATATAGTTCAGCTTGTTCTTTTTGAAGAATCTTTCCAACATCATCCCCAACCAATGATCATCCAGTCTTTGACTGAAGGTCCCCAGCCATGGTCAGTTTATTAACTTTTGGGTCTTCCAATGACACTTGGGAGTGAGACTAGTTGTTCCTTTATGTTCTGCCTCTCAATGGAGTGACTGCTATCCAGAGTATAAAGGATATGGCCCCTGGTCCTAGCACCATGATAGTATTGTAGATTTAGGACTGAAATCATCAGCAGCAGAAGCATCAGCATCAGCATCAGCATCAGCATCAGCATCATTATTTATATAATACTTTGAGATTTGGAGAATGTCATATATTTATATATATAAAATCTCATTTGGCCCTCACAGTATCCTTGTAATATAGGTGCTATTATTATTATCTCCATTTTATAGATGAAGAAACTGAAACTGAGATGTTAAGTGACTCACTCAGGGTGGCCCAGTTACTAAGGATCTCAGGCAGAATTTGAACTCAGTTCTTCCTCATTCCAAGTCCAGTGTTCTTAACTGTTAGTTGTGTAAGGACCTTGGAGGTCACTGAAGCCACCCTTCTTGTTTTCCAGATGAATAAATAAAGTGGGCACTTAGATAGTATAGTGGTTAGAGTCAGGAGTCTAATCTTCCTGAATTAAAATCAGCTTCTGACAATTACTAGTTGGGTGATATTGGGCAAGTCATTTAACCTAGTTTGCCTCAGTTTCTTCATCTATAAAATAATCTAGAGAAGGAAATGGTAAACCACTCCAGTATTTTTGCTAAGGAAACTCCACATGGGGGTCACAGAGTTGAATACAACTGAACAACAGTGTCACAGAGAAGTTAAGTGACTATCCTGAAGCCACCCAGTTTATAAGTGTCTGAGACAGGGATTGAATCTAACTCTTCTCTCTAAATCTAGGCCATTATCCCACACTGCCCCCCAAAACCTCATAGTTCCCATTTAGATCTTCTTCAGTTCCCCCCCTACAACCCTCTGAAGTTAGCAGCATGTGTTTTAAGCCCATTTTACTTATGAGAAAGCTAAAGGTAGAGTGATTTTTTTTTGTCCTAAAGATCTGATATGTGGCAGAGCAGGGGCTCTGAACTTGTGGCTCTCATCTCCAGGCCCAGAGCTCTGCCCACTACACCATACTGCCTCTTGTTTGCTAGTCACTGCCTCCCTGAAACTGTTCACAGAGCCAGTACTTCATCCATTCAGTCATTCATTCATTTCTTTTTTTACCATGGTTGACATAGCTAGTTAAAGTGCTCAATATTGTTGCCACAGGCACTAAGAACAGGTGCTGCTGCTGTTCCCCTCTTAAAAAAGAAAGAAGGAAAGAATGAAAAAAAAACCCCAACCCCTCTGACATATGAGCTGTTCCAGAGTCCTCCTGTCATCACTCTGCTGTCAGGGCAGATGCACACATCTGTTTCCTGTGCTTTGTGTAACATTGGCTATCTACAGACAACAAAGCTCCATGTTTCTCAGAGGCTTCCATCTTCTCATTCTTTTGGGTCACTTGGTGAGAAATCATGGAAGGAGTCCTTGTGGGCACCCAGAGAGGGGAGGAGACATGTAAAACCAATGATCATTATCAGATTCCTTCTTCCTCTCCACTCCGCCCACCACTCCCCAGCCCCAAACTGGGATCACCCCAGCTGAGCGGGAGCTCCAGACTTATTTTGGCAAAGTGGCAAGCCATCTGCTGAGAGACCAGCAACTGAACAAACTTTCCAGATGAAGGCCTGTCCCAAATCTGGAGGTGATTTGGGAGGTTTGGGAGGGAAGAAACGAAAGAAGTCAAAAGCTCCCAAAATAAATAGCTCCAAGAACAGCAGTAGGGCTTGTGAGGGCTGGACAGTTTCCAGAGACCCTAATGGGAACACTACCTGGTCCTTGGCTTTTCCCCCATTTTACGCCCCTCCTCCCACTTCACACACGTGCACTCTCTTTGGCTTTTGGTATCTGTGGAAAAGTTGTAGATTCTGGATGAGTTTAACACTTTCTCACCTTTTTTTTTCCTTGAGTATTATGGATTCACTTCAGTCAATTCAACAAGTAGTTACTAAGCACCTTCTTTGTATAAACTCGGAAGACAAAGATTAAAAAAAAAATAAAAGCAGGTCTGTCCTTAGGAGATTTCTATTCAAAAAAGAGCAAACAAGGATTTGAGCAACTGTTGTATTGACTAGGAATTGAGCCCAACCCTCATCCTGTTCCTCATTCCCAGGTAGAGAATTCTACCATTGAACCAGGGATATTTAAATGATCTGAAATTTCCTTATGATGCTTCAGAGATTTAAGACTACTAGATTATAAAACAGGAACAGTGCCTTATCTAAACATTATATTTCTCTTGGTACCTAGTAGGGTTCTGTACACAGCAGGGACTTGCCAAATGTTTATCCTTAGTTGTTTGTAAGACTAGAATTGTCAGTCCTTTCCTCCTTTGGTTATATTGGAAAGTATTTCCCTATAGGAGGATAAAGTAGTGAATAACTTTTTATACCCGAAATGAATACTTTTATACCCTAAGCATAAGGTGTAAGCATTTTTGAAATTTCATTTTTTGGGTTGGAATTAAAATAGAGGTCATCTGGTATAGTATGCAGAGTGAAGAGACTATATGCATGTACATAAATATATTCAAATATTTCTTTTGGACTGGATCTATTATTTCATTCTTTTTTTTTTAGGTTTTTGCAAGGCAAATGGGGTTAAGTAGCTTGCCCAAGGCCACACAGCTAGGTAATTATTAAGTGTCTGAGACCGGATTTGAACCCAGGTACTCCTGACTCCAAGGCCAGTGCTTTATCCACTACGCCACCTAGCTGCCCTATTATTTCATTCTTATAGGGAATTCCAGATGAGGAAATCTTCTTCTGCACCACAGAAGAATTTCTGCAATTATAATAGTACAGAGTTATCTAAAACCCTTTGAAGATAAGAAACTTGGCCAGAGTCATATAACCAGTATGTGTCAGAGCCCTGGAACTCAGCTCTCTTCACTCTGACCACTACATCGATGTCTCTCATATAAAATGTATACAAAATATAAAATATAAAGATACATGCACATAAATATCCTTATATGTGTGCAAATACATAGATACTTATATGCTTACACTCTTATAGATAGATAGATAGATAGATAGATAGATGGATATGAATAATTTGAGGGAGACAGAGGTTAGTAAAAGCATGTCCCAAGTCTCATATCCTTAAAAAAACCCCACTGATTAGAACCTACTATCCTTTTTTGTTTTTGGCTTTTAAAATTTTTTTTGCAAGGCAATGAGGTTAAATGACTTGCCCAAGGACACACAGCTAGGTAATTATTAATTGCCTGAGGTGAGATTTGAACTCAGGTCCTCCTGAATCCAGGGCTAGTGCTCTATCGACTGCAACACCTAGCTGCCCTCAGAACCTACCATCCTTGCTAACTATTGTCCTATATCTGTCCTTTCTTTTTTTTAGTCAAACTTCTGGGAAAAACCATCTACATTCAGTGCTTCCACTGATTCCTTTCTAAATGCTCTACAATCTGATTTCCAACCTCATCACTCAAATAACCCTTCTTTACCAGTGATGTTGTAATTGCCCAACTTGAGGACCTTTTCTCAATCCTCATTCTTCTTGATTTTTCTGCAGAATTTTCCTCAATGGATTTCTCTTCATGCTTGTTTTTGATGCTGCTACTATGTCCTGATACTTCTTTTTCTTGCTCAGGTGTTTTGGTTGTATCTGACTCTTTGTAACCCTGTTTGCAGTTTTCTTGAAAGAGGTATTAGAGTAGTTTGCCATTTCTACTCCAACTTATTTTCCAGATGAGGAAATTGAGGCAAATGGTAAAATTTCTTGCCCAGGGTCCCAAAGCTAGGAAATATCTGAAGCCAGATTTGAACTCATGAAGATGAGTCTTTCTGACTCCAGGATGGATGTGCTGTCCACTGCTGTGCAACCTCACTGCTCCACAATATATCCTACAAGGTGTCATTTGTCCTCTGCTTGAAGACTCTCAAGGAGAGGGAACCCATGACTTCTCTAGAAAACCGGATCCTGTGGCCAAATCTCATTTCTGTCTCCCTATCTCACATACACACACACACATCTCTTCCTCTCCACTATCACAGTCACGATTGTATCGTCTCTCATCTGGACTATTTTAATAATTATTTATTTGAACATCCTGCTTCATGCCTCTTTTCACTCTAAACCATTCTTCACATAGCTGCCAAGGTGAATTTCCTAATGTGAAGAACTGACCAGATTACACACAGCACCATCCTATCTCTTCTACTGAATGAATGCCAGAAGCTCCCTAGTATTCCTAGGACCAAATAGAAACTTGTTTGTAAGTTAGATCTCTTCACAGCATACATGAGGCTTCATCTCCCATCTATATCTCCATTTCCATCTCCCATGCCAGAAATCTCCTCCCTTCCCCTTTCACCTGTAAGAATCTTAGCTTTCCTTCAAGACACACCAAAAAGAGGTGCCCATTCTATAGGAAGTCTCCCCCAGTTAAATGGCATAACGGATAGAGTTCTGAACCTAGAGTAGGAAGATATGAGTTCAGATTCAGTCCCAGGCATTTATTAGTTATACTGTATACAGATCACTCACTTTTGATTGCCTCAGTTTCCTCAATTGTAAAATGAGAATAACAGCAAAATCTGCCTTGCAAGGTGGTCATGAGAATAAAATTAGACAATATTTGTTTTTAAAAGAAGAGCATATAGTAGGTGTTAAATAAATGCTTATTCCCTTTTCCCCAAATGATCTTGTTCTCATTTTGTAAGTATCATAGCTACTTCTGTGCATTTTCCTGTTGTCACCCATTAGAATGTAAGCTCTTTGAGGCTGAGAACTGGGTTTTTACTTCTGTCTCATGTGCAGTGCCCAACACTAGGAGACATTTCAGCAGTTCTTGGTTGATTCTAAGAAGCAGTTTTGAGGAGGAAGTCCATTTTAGGGATGGGAGATCCTCAATGCCAAGACACAGTGGCGGATGGTATATATGGGGAAGAGAGCCGGGTGGCTGGAGTGCAGGGAGAAGGCTTCAAATTTGGTAGGATCCAGATTGTGAGGGCTCTATATGCAGAGGAGATAAGTTTGTATTTAGTTTGTAGTTAACCCAAGAGCTACCAAGCATTCATTAGAGCTGAATGAGAGAGAAAGGGAGGGGGAGAGAGAGAGAGAGACAGAGAGACAGAGACAGAGACAGAGAGAGACAGAGACAGACAGATGGAGGCAGAGAGACATACAGAGACTGAGATATGGAGAGACAGACAGAGAGAGAGAGACAGAGACAGAGAGAGGCAGAGAAAGAGACAAATAGACAGAGACAGAGACAGACAGGGAGACAGAAAGAGACCCAAAGAGAGAGAGATACACACACACACAGACACACAAACACACACACAAACACACACACAAACACACAGAAGAGAGACAGAGAGATACACTGACAGAGAAAGGGACAGGGACAGAGAGACAGAGACAGAGAGAGACAGAGGCAGAGAGACAGAGAGACATAGAGGGGGATAGAGAGAGAGAGACAGAGACATAGATGATATTTGTACAATGCTTCAAGGTTTCAAAAGGCCTTTATAGTAAGAGATATCCTGCTTGATCCTCAAAACAACTTTATAGCTTCAACCACTTTGAACCCCAGCAAACAGGAAGGCAGCCTAATGCTTTCCTTCTCGAGGAGGGAGAGGTGTCAGGGTGGGGTAGCTGAGGAAGATAGGCAGTGTAGTTTGGTTAAAAGAGACCTGAATCTGAAGTCCTAGGATGACATAGGTTCCAATCCCAGCTCTGCTACTCACTCCCTTATGTGATCATTTTACAGATGAGAAAACTGAGGTCTAGAGTGAGGTTCCCAAGGCCAGTTGAGTTCAAAGGACCCTTCCAGCTCTGATGTTTATAATATTTCTTTGATCCTTTGTTTCAGGGAATTCATGGTATCTCTTCTACTTCCTGGAAGGGAAAGACAGGGTAGAGATTTTGAAGGGGAGAGGGTAGGATCTTAGAGCCAAGTTTTAGGATATATCTTGGGAGGGAGAGTAAGAGAATGTAAGCACCTACTATATGCCAGTGGGGAGGTGGAGGGCATGGTGAGGGGGGAAGGGGCAGGGGAAAAATTGGCACCAGATTTTTCCCTTCCTTTCCCACTTGCTAGAATTTTCACCTTTAAGCTGATGTAGCCTAAACTTTCACCCTTAGAGTTTCTTTCCTTGAGTCTCTGGCATTCATGAGTCCGCTTTGAACCAACTCTTGTTGGCTCACTTCTTAGCTTCTAGTTTAGCCCTTCAGGAGAGGACAGAAGGAGAGGGGTGCGTTGTGGGGGGAGGCTGAGCTGCTCCACAGACTAGTCACCTACCTTCCAAGTCCACCCAAGGCCGGCCTTGTTCCCAGGGCTTAGAAGGAGCCAGAGTGTCTTTCAGGGAGGAGCCACGGAGTCTTATGAGCATGCCAGAGCATTGTGAGAAGGCCTGGAAGCAAGTAGGGGACCTCCTGGGTGAGCTGGGGGAAGGATGGAAGCTGTGAATAAAGTATTGCTTTATGATGGGGTTTCCCCCATCAGCTCCAGGATCAGTCCATAGTACCTCCCACCCTTAGGCCTTTGCCACCCAAACCTGCTTTGGGGGAGAACCTCCCTGGAAATCTGTTCTTAGATTGGGTTTCATCAGAAAGATGCCAGCAACCTCATTTGAATGGAATGAATAGCAACATGAGTCAGTGTGTTGGCTGAGGCAGTCATCCCTCTCTTAGCTCATTTCAGCCCAGAGCTGTGGCCAGGCTGGGTGCTGGGGTCCAGGATGGTGAGGCTGACCACTGTCATCCATCATCAGCCAGTTTCAGTCACTGGGAGCTGGTGTAGAAGGGACAGTTGCCTTAGAACGGGAGGAGCCTGTTATCTCAGAGTCAGTATACAAGTTCTGTTCTCTTTGCTTGGTATTATTTTCTTAGCAAGGAAGGGCTGGGCATGAGACCTCCTGTAAATTCTGTGAATACAGGATCAAGTTGTGGTAGACAACTCTTATTTTTCCTATCTCCCAGCAAAGGGCTTTACCCTTGACCTTTGGGTGTATCATAGACTCCCTTGACAGTCATGCTGGTAAAGCTGATGAAACCCTTCTAAGAATCATGTTTTTAAAAATATTTAGATAAAATACTTAAGATTCCAAAGAAGATCAATTATATCAAGATACATAGTGGGTATTTAAGAAGGCCTGAGTTTCAATCTGCCCAGACACTTTCTATATGTGTGACCCTGAGCAAATCACTTAACATGTGCTTGCCTCAATTTCCTATCAAATGGATATTATAATGATAACACTACTTCCCAGACATGTTGTGAGGACCAACATAAATAAAAATTGTGCCCAACCTGTGGCAGAGCATTCTAGATAATATTGGTCCGATTAGCTACAACAGACACATTGTAATTTGTTTTAAATATAGTGATGGCATTTTTGTCTTCTAAAATGAAGGACAGGAACCAATATAAAAATTGTGAAGCATAAGTAATATTATTTATTACTATTATAATTTTAATTAATAATGATTATTACTATTAAATAGTTACCAAAATGTTAAAAACACAAAAAAATGAGTTCATGGATCTTAAGTTAAAAACTTTTACTTGTGTGAAGTTTAAAAAAATTGGGAACAGATAGTTCTCTAGTTCATCAGCTGTCATAAAGGATGACTTTTTAACTTAAAAAAGGGGTCTATAATGTCAAATACTCCTTAATAGCTCTGATGAGATGTCCCAGTAATTCTTATCACTTTTTTCCATGTGTGAATCTTGAAATATTAGATAATGGCTGAGGTTTATATGAAAGAATTCCTGAATCCTATATATAACATATATAATATATGATATGATATAATATATAATATACGATATGATATATTTATTATATTTTATATTATATTATATTATATTATTATATTATATTATATTATATAAATTTATGTATGTGTATGTATAAGATTCTAGGGAATCTGTCAGGGAAAGGAAGGGAAACACAAAGAAACAAGACTTTTCAAGGACTTTTCAATTTAGCTGCTGAGACAAAGCCTATCTAGATACACACATACAGGAAAAGACAATTGACCTTCCATTTGTTTGTTCATCCACTTGGGTCCATTAATGTCCCATAGAATGGGAGGGCAGATCCACTGAAAGCCAACTCAGCTTTCTTTTACTTGTCTCTTTCATTTCTGTCAAAACAACAGATAGCCTGCTGTGTTTTTGTCCTCCTGGTTGGCTGCCTGTGGGCCTCTGGAATCCAGGCTATAAGCCTGATGGTCCAGCTCCACAAGGGGATCTGTAATAAGGGCCAGATGAGAGGCACACATCATGCCCCTCACAGGCTCTGTGTGTGGGCAGGGTCGCTTCCTCCATTCCTTCTTCTTCTGCTAGGGGAGTTGAGGGGGTGGGGTTGTATCAAATGGTCTCTGGGGTCCCTTTTCCATCTGACATCGTCTGATTTGGTGAAGTAGAAGACATGGGAGATCAGCGATGAATAATAAGAATCTGTCAGTTGAAGAATATAAATAAGATCCTGTGCCAGGCCCTTGGAGAGGTCCTGTTTTATCCCCTGGAATGTCATTGAAGTGGTCATCCTGCTTCCTCCATAAGGCTATTGTCATAGCTGTACTGTAGGCTGTGAAAGCTGGAGGGAACCTTTGTGCTCATTCAGTCCAACTATCTTACTTTATAGATGTGGAAACTGAGGCCCAGGGGAGTCCAAGGACTCCCCTCAAGGCCGGAAAGGTAACTGCTGTCAGGGCTCAAATGGGAGACTACTTCTCCAATCTCATTTAACTGTACCAAGGTTTGCAAACTATGAAAGTCCTTACTAGAAAACTGCTTTTATCTTTTCCTTTTGGTAAATTTTTTTGTGTTTCTTTATTACTTTGGCATGGCTCCCATGTAAAATGTGCTTAGCATTAAATCCTCGAAAACACCCCCAGGAGCATAGCAGTCTGTAGCATAGGGCAAAAAAGCTGGGAATTGAAAGGCCCCACTGGTTCTTGAAGCAACTAGCAGCAGCATCCCATGTGGTCTGGCTTCCCCAGAAGTAAACACGGGTCATGTCTGCTTAATGCCTTTAGCTTTTTGGAAGAAACTGGCTTGTAGGCACTTTGAGGTGCCTGCTTTGCTTTAATGTCCTTGGATAAAAAGAGATACCTAGGTTGAAGATGAAGGACAGGCGATAACAATTGTGTGATGGACTGGCCCCATGATCACACCATGGAGGCTTTTTTCTACCTTCTCATCCTGGGCAGTCCTCATTCACCTCCTTGATCATAAATCCTCTGGAAAGAAAGGAAGAATAATGGTAATTATCCTTTACTTGTATGTAGATATAAGATATAGTTTATATATAATATATGCATGTATATTAAATATATGTGATATGCACTATAGATAAATATATACATACATGTTTATATCATACATATAAAAATTTCTATATATAGACACATACATATCTATCTATATCTATATATATATATATCCTGACCCTTGTAAGACTCTTTCTCAGTCTTTTATCTCCATAATCCACCCCTCCCTCTACATTGAGGTCAACAGGGCAGAGCTTACGCTCTATTCATTTCAAAGAGAATAATGCACATCTTGGTAGCCCATTAGATTTATTGAGCACCATCCTTACAGCCCTGCTGGAAGGTAGGTAGTACAAAAACACTCATCCTAATTTTACTCGTACATTGAGTTAAATGCAGAGCTTAAGGCAAAGACTCAGGTCTCCTGACTCCAGTCCCAGTGTCCTTTCTGGGGTTATTCATATAAAAAAGGGAAGACGAATATTGTCCTCAAGTAGAAAATAATTCCTGGGGATAAAGCAGTAGTTGCAGTTAGAAGTGAAAGTGACTCTAGGGAATCATCTGTTCTGACCTTCTCCATTTTGCAGATGGGGAGACTGAGGTCCAGAAAGGCTGGGTGGTTTGCCCAAGGTACATCAGGTAGTCAGAGGCAATAGTACCTGCTGGACTATAGCAGGTTGGTTTTTGGGGAGGCCATTGCTGAGAAGAAAGTTTGTTTTAAGAAATAAGAGGTGACAAAGAGATGGTTCTTTAAAAATCCTTGGGGACCCATGCACACAGTGAAAACTGGGTTGGTCCAGTTATTCCCACACTGACCAGTGGCTATCATAGCTTGGTTCAAGGCAGCTGCTTCCCAGAGGGCCACCCCCTGCCTCGGCCAGGGCTGGATAATCAGTGCCAGATCCAAAGGGTGGGTCTTCTCCATTGTCTCGTCTCACTTGGGTGGGGAAGAGGTTGATTCCCAGCTGTTTTCTGTTCAGCAGTGACAGCAGTGCAGATGGATAAGCTGTGCGTCCTTTATCCAGACAGAGCATCTTGGCTGGCCTGCCTGCCAGGGGCCCAGACGGCCTAACCCTGTGTCAAACCTTGGAAAAGATGGAGGGGCAGAGGAACAGTTCCTCTTTCTCAAGGAGATCGAGGGAAATTCTTTCAATTGCCAGGACACAACAAACCTATATTGTAGGTCATGAACTTATTCTCTCTAAATTTACAGGAAGATTTCTTTTTATCTCTCTGCTACTTAACACCCAATACTTTTGTCCTGCCCCCTGTATCCAAGAAGACTAAGTCTAGTTCTTTTTACAAAATCCCTCAGATGCTTAAAAACAGATGCTACTCCCCCCCCACCCCAGCATCTCTCTTCTCCAGGCAGCCTTCACCTGGCATGATCTCAGAGGGCCTGCTTTGTCTTCTCTGGATGTTCTCCACCTTGTCAATGTTTTTCCTAAACCATGTCTCTAACATCCAAACATAATCTCCCAAATGTGGTCTGATCAGGAAAGATCTGTGTTTTTACATCAGATTGAAAAAAAACAGTGTCAGAAGGCTTCAGTCCAGGCTGGGCTGGCTAACTCGAGTACTCTTCTGTCATGATTCATGTTAGAACCCAGGGTGAAAGTGGGCAGGTGGATCATCTCTAATTCCTTTTCTCTGCTCTCAATTAGGTAGGCATCATGTCCTAGCAATATTGGAGGGCAGCGCCACTGATTATTACCTGTATTTTTTCTCCTATTCCAGGCTCCAAACTGAGAGAGGCAAATAACTAGGAATGGAAACCATGACTCTCTACCAAAGGATTCCTGAGGGTCACATAATGACTGTTCTAAAAAGCGATGTCATATATACTTTTTTGTATGTTTTGTATGCTTATTTTCAGTCTTTACCAGTTACATTTTAACCTGGTTCTGACCATGCACATTTGGCTGTATGTGACTTAAAAGTTTTAGAATTGGAAGAGGCGATTGAAAACAGCTAGTCAAATCTCCTCATTTTACAGATGAGGAAACTGAGGCTGAGATACTCGCCTGAAGTCACATTGATATTAAGTGGCAGAGCTGGAATTCATACTACCTTAAATTGCTGGTTATTTTTTTTTATGTCCATCTCTCAGTTAGACTGGAAACTGCTTGAAAGCAGGGACTATATTTTGTACCACCTTGTAGTCTCACTCAGCACCTGGGACAGCACCTTATTTATACAATGTTCCTTTCGGTCCTATCTGACTCTTCTCGACCGTATATGGAGTTTTCTTGGCAAAGATACTGTCATTTCATTCTCCAGCTCATTTTCAAATAGATTAAGGTAACCAGGATTAAGTGATTTGCCCAGGATCACACAGTTAGCAAGTGTCAGACCACATTTGAACTCAGGTCTTCCTGACTCTCTAGGTTTATACTATTCATTGTATATCACATACCTGCCTCCCAGTAGAGTGACTTGCTTTTATCTCCTTAAGCTTGGGGTCCTGATTATTTCCCACGGGATTCCTAAAATAAGCTCCTTCCCAATCCAAGAATGATTTTGTGGAATGAAAGCTAAGGTACGAATTTAAAAAAAACTTGGGTTCCAATTAATTCTATTTGCCTTTGAGTAAGTTCCTTGGGAACATCATGATGTTAATGGAAAGAACACTGTTTCTGGATGGAGCTTTGCCAGTTAACCAGATATGTGACTTTGAGCAAATCTTTTAACTTCTCTGAGTCTCAGTTTCCTCAGCTGTAAAATGAGGATAATAAAATCAAAAATAACTTTCTTAGGGTTAATTTTAAAGCATGATAGTACCTAGCACAGTGTCTGATACAGTAGTAGGCATTTAATAATTGTTTATTGAATGATCAAACCTGGAAATGCAATTTTCTAATCTTATCATGTCTTCTTGTTAAAAGTTTAACCAATTCTTTTAAAAAAAATTTCCTTTAAGTTTCTATTCCCTTCATTGAATCCTCCAATAAGTCATATATGTGTTTTATCTTTATTTTTCTGGGATAGATATTGGTCATTATACTATTATATTTCAACTACTTTTAAATATTATTTAAGCAGTTCCTAATGTAGAGATTAAGATGCTTTGGGATGTGCAAAGTTAATGATAGTAATGAAGTACTATCCTCCCAAAATCCTGTGAAGCAGATAATGAAAATATCTTTGCCCCCATTTTGCAGATGATAGATGAAATCAGTTATTCAAGAATCTGCAGCTTATATGTTAACCCAGAACTCGAATTCCCATCCCTGCATTGCCCCCTTGTTTACCATATTGTTTTAATTGGACAGATACTAACCAAAGAAAGGATCAGAAAAGTAGTGGCATCATTGAAGAGGAGACAGCATAAACACAAATGCTGTATAATAGTTGGAATGAGCCCCTGGACTGGCAGACCAAGATTCTAATTCTGTCTGTATCTCTTGCTAACTTATTATACACCTCTGTGTTTGAGTTATCATATCTGTAAAATGGGGATAGTCACAGCCACTCTGCATAACTCAGAGGGTTATTTCTAGGATTCAGATGGATTTAGAAAGAAATTTTTTTTAAAAGGACAAAATATGAAGTCATATTTTAGTACATATGGGTTCTTTTCCTCTTTCTTTGATCTCTCTGGGATATAGACCTGGCATCATTGGGTCAGAGGGTATACACAGTTTAATAGCTTTTTGGGCATTCTTCCAAATTACTTTTCAGAGTGGCTGGACCAGTTCACAGCTGGAGGCCTTTTCTGTTGGGTTTTGATCAAAAGAAGAGTAGATTTTGCAAGAAAAATTTCTCATTTCCTTATTGAAATTTCTGTGGTGTCCTGTGATTAACCACTTCAACCAGAAACTGAACTAAGATTCAGAAAAGGCAAGAAACCTTAAGAAGATCTGGAAAATGAAGGCCAGGAGCAATTTCCTTTTTAATAAGAACACCTAGACATTGAAGCAAAGCAAGTAACATCTCCTGGGATTTCTTTAGGATATCCAACTTCAAGTCCCGTGTTTAACAGCTTCTGTCAGATAAGATATATAGACACATATATAATATGTATATAAATTCAGTGTATTTATTTGCATATGTGAATCTTTGCAAAAATCCATATTGTTTTTAAGTCATTTCAGTTCTGTCCAACTCTTCGTGAAGCCAGTTGAGTTTTTCTTGGAAAAAATACTGTAAAAAATACTGCAGTGATTGGC
The DNA here is from genome assembly GCF_037893015.1 of Macrotis lagotis. Lineage (NCBI taxonomy): Eukaryota > Metazoa > Chordata > Mammalia > Peramelemorphia > Peramelidae > Macrotis > Macrotis lagotis. Next base: position 57,625,493 of record NC_133658.1, read on the forward strand.
TTTTTCTTCTCCAACTCATTTTATAGATGAGAAAACTGAAGTAAACAGGGTTAAGTGACTTGCTCAGGATCATAATTATCTGAGACTAGATTTGAACTTGGGTCTTTCTGATCCCATATTCAGCCAGCACTCTATCCAGTGTGCCCCCTAGCTACCCCATATATGTGTATGAATGTGTGCACATATGAGTGTGTATACATATACACACATACATACATATAGTGAACATATAATATATGAGACAGGAAAAGTGGGGGAGAGAGAGGAAGAAAGAGAGATAAAGGAAGAGAGAGGGAGAAGACAGGATGAGAGAGAGAGAGAGAGAGACAGAGAGAGACAGAGACAGAGACAGACAGAGAGAGAAAGAGAGGCAGAGACAGACAGACACACACACACACACACACACACAGACACAGAGACTGACTTAGTTTCCTGGACTTCCAGTATATTTTATCTTCCAAGGGGAAAACATCAGTAGAATTGAGAAGTTTGAAGGTCAAAAAGAATTTGGAAAAATCAGAGAAAAGAAAATAACATGGAGAAATTCTGAAATAGATTTTCCCCCCTTGCTATCAGACAATGTCTCCATCTTGTCGAGGGCCTGCTACTTACTTTAGTAGTCCAGAGAAGCAACATTCTCTAGGTCAAAGCCTGAATTCTATAACTGCCTAATTAGCCATGTAAATATAAACCTATCAAGAGAGGTAATTTTGTTGTAGGCAAATCTCAATTTCATTATTAGCCAACTCAATATATAGAAAGCTGCTATGAAATTAGATAGGAAGCAGGGAATGAAGGATTTTGTGTATTTGTTCATTTAAAAACTTAAAGTATGTTATTTCCAATTTCCATTTTGTAACCACTAATAAATATAAACATTCAAACACACAAACAAAGCATGATTCTATATGAACTGTAAACTTTACTGTCTGTTTAAAATTGTATATTTTAACAAAAACATCTTGGTTGACTCCTCCTTTTCTGAACTCATTCTTCTGTGTATTTTTTTCTTATTTTTATTTTTACTTTTTCCTAAAGTCATATATGGTCTGTGGGCATTTTGTGGTTTTTGAATCTACTTTGTTCAAATTTATCATTTCATATGTTTTCCTGTATTTTCTTATATTCTTCATCTTTGTAATTTCTTATGACATAATAATATTGCATTACATTTATAAACCACAATTTGTTCAAACATTTTGCAAATATTAGGAACATAAGTTGTTTTCATTTTTTCCCTTACTGTATATAATACTATGCAGAAGTGTTCTCCTTTCACCCTCACCCTAAGATTTCCTTAGAGTATAATCCTTATAATTCCTTAGAGTAATGGGATCACTGGGTCAAGAGTTTTGTAGCTTTTGTGATTGATCACATGTTTTTATATTGATTTCCAAAAATATAGCATCAGAATTATGTGCCTATTGATCCACAGCCCTGCCAGAATTGAATTTTTATTATTTTAAACTGACTTTATTAATTTAATGGCTAAAGGTAATATCTTAAAGTTGTTTTTCTTCTTTTTCTCTAGTTATTAAGCTTGAACTGATTTCAGGTGGCTGCTGATAATTGCTTGCATACATCTTAGCTTAAACTTCCAGGTATAGAGATTTTAGGTTTTCTTTCTTTCCTCTTCTCAGTGTCTCTCTAAAAAAACTTGCTCTGTATTTTTGGGTTTTTTGGTCTTTTTTTCAAGGGGTAGCACTGGATTTTTGAATCAGAAGACCTGGGTTTGAAACCTACCTTTGGAGCTTATTGGCCGTGTGATCACGGATACTTAACCTGAGGTTCAGTTTCCTTCTCTGTAGAAGGAAAATGATATGGGCACATCCTATTTGACAAGATTGAAGGCTGTTAAATGGTGCAGTGACTATAGCTATGCCTGACCTGGAGTCCAGAAGACCTGAGGCCAAATCTGGCCTCAGACACTTGCTGGCTGTGTGACCCATGGCAAGTTATTTCATCTTGTTTGTCTCAGTTTCCTCATCTGTAAAATGAACAGGAGAAGGAAATGGCAAATCACTCCAGTATCTTTGTCAAATGATGTCACAAAGAGTTGGTCACAAATGAAATGACTGAACAACAACAAAACATGTGGCAAGGTTGGTGTGGCCAAAGTGCCTTGGGAACTTCGTTAGCCATTTAATACATTGGCCTGGATTTCCATATTTCTTGCTGGATCCAGATCCTCTAAGAATCCAAACATGTACTTTACAGTAAGTCAGAAAGGGTTAAGTCACTGCCTGCTAGGTGGTCCTTGGACAACATCCAGCTGCCAGTTGGTCTCCCCACATTGACTCTCTAAAAGCAGGATTTGGGAGGGGAATAGACGGGAAGAGGGGCAGAAGATTTACAGAACCATAGTCCCCTTTTATAAGTCTTTCCAGACTAATAAATATAGTTTCCCTTATTTACAGAAAGAAAGCAAATGGGAATGGAGAATGCTACATAAGACTTTTTTCAACAGGGCAGGTTTGTAGTCCTCAAAGGAGAGGGGGGAAAAGAAGAGAAGATAGTAATGCCCTTTGACTTCAGTAATAGGGAATATATTCTCCTCCTCAGCCCCCCATTCTTATTGTTGATGTAACTTTACTGTGTTGTGGCATTGAAGGTCTTAGATCTTAGATCGAGAGTTTGTAAGGACCTCAGAGGCCATCTAGTTCAACATACCTCAGATGAGAAAACTGAGGCAGAGAGGATTAGGTGACTTGCCCAAGGTCACACAGCTAGGAAGTATCTACAATTTGATTTGAATGCAAATCTTCCTGAATCCAGGCATTCTTTGTGCTATCTGTAGAGAAGTCTTCTCTTTGAGTTACATTAGAATTGACCATCAATAAAGGATTTTCTCAGTAATTAGTTCAAATAGGGACAGAGTAGATCTGATTGGAATTATGCAGGGTCAAGAAAGAAGTAGCATGGTTAGTAATAGCTTTTCATTGGAATGATTAACTCACACCTATTAATTTAGGACTAGCCTCCATTTCTATAAGAATTCCTGGTTTACAAAATCTGATCCCTAGGCTAGAAAAAACACTGTGAGGTTCTGTTAAATATTATCATTACATTTTACAGATGAGGAAACTGAGGCTCCACAGAGAAGCCAAATGACTTACCTAACTAGGGCCATATGACTAGAACTCAAGTTTTCTGACTTCTAGCTGGTTCCCTTCCCACTACACTGTCTGTCTGTCTCTATCTCTATATATAATCTCTTTTTCTGTTCATTTCTACCTATAGCTATTTCTGTCTTTGTTTTTTATAATGCTGTTCTCATTTTTTTTTTTCTGCAAAAATAGGGAAAGAGGTTAGAAATAAGACAGGACAGGTGTCCAAGCCACCCTGCTCCCAGGCATTGGATTGATGATCCACTCAGATATTTATTGAACCACTTACTGTGTAACTAGGACTAGGTATCTTGTGCCTAGGATTTAGAAAGTTAGAGATGGAAGGGACCTTGGAACTTAGGATATTACATTTATAAGATACTTTGGGGGGCAGCTAGGTGGCGCAGTGGATAGAGCACCGGCCCTGGAGTCAGGAGTACCCCGAGTTCAAATCTGACCTCAGACACTTCATGATTACCTAGCTGTGTGGCCTTGGGCAAGCCACTTAACCCCGTTTGCCTTGCAAAAACCTAAAAAAAAAAAAAAAAAAAAGATACTTTAGGATATAGAGCAATAGAACTGGAAGGGACGTTTTTAGAACATGGAATGGTAGAACAAAGAGCATAGAATGTTCTTTGGTACAGCTTAGTAGACCTTCTTAACAATTCCTATGGGACAGAATTTAAAAGCTAGAATTGTTTTGTTATTTTAAAGGACATCTCAGAATGTAAAATAAAGGTTTTTTTTAGGAGTAACACCTGTTCATACACTTAATCCTTCAGCCCTTTTTCAGTTGTGTCCAACTCTTCATGACTCCATTTGGGGTTTTCTTGGCAAAGGTATTGGAGCGGAGAAGGAGTTGCTCAATCCTTAAGTGGGTGACAAAGATTAAGTGTTATTTATCCTCCCCCAAATTTAGCTTCAAAGACAAGTCTTGAAGGAAAAAGATGAAGACAGGATTAGTCAAATTAGTTCTTAATCAGACCAAACTGTTAGGATCCTAAGTTTTAGAGCTGGAAGGGACCTTAGCCATTACTTTGTCTTCCCCCTCCTCCTGCTCCCTCATTTTGCATAAGGGGAAACTGAAGCATTATTTAAACACCATCTATTGCCAAGGCCTTGTCCTTAGCAGTGGGGCATACAAAGAAAGTCAAAAAATCAATCTCTGTCCTCATGGAGCTTACAGTCTAATGGGTAGACAACATAAAACAAAAACTGTGTAGCAACAAACTATATACAGGAAAATTGGAGTGACTTTCTCAAAATCATCCAACTAATTAGAAGTCAAATTAGGCAAGAACCAATGGGGGGCCTGACTTCTAATCCAAAGCTCTTTCTACTATGTCATATTCTGAATTAAGAGGGAGTGGAATTGAGAGATGCATGAAGAGCCTAGAACCAGCACTTGAACCCCCTTGCTCCCTAATAGTCTCAAGTTGTAAATGGCTAAGCAAAGACATAGGATATATTCACATATACACCTACAGAGAGGTATATATACACATATACACATTCATATTCCTGCAGAGAGAATTAGATAGACAGATGTAATTTCTCAGCTTCCTATACTTGCTGAAATTTTCTCTGCCTTCCCAGAATAATATGATTTTCAAATAGATATGGAACAGAGAAACTTGAAATCTTCCTGGACCCATATTAGCTAACACTGTGTAGCATGAATTAGAGATGGGGTCTAGGGGAAGAAGCAGAGAGGCAGAAAACATTTAATTAAAGGCCTGGCATGAATGGAATGATAGCTTTTATAATGCAGGGAAAGACCATTGGCCAGGAAGTCAGGAATAAAGATTCTAACTCTTTGGATGGTGTCAACCCTAGGTAAATGACTTTCCTCTTCTGGACCTCTTTCAAATGAAGGGATTAAACTAAATGATGTTCATGGCTTCTAAAGTTCTATATTCTGAGGTCCTTACTTACAACTCTGACTTTCTGTGCTTTATAGTAAACATTTGGTAACTATGTTTGAAGACCAGTCAGTCTATTCTTGGAATAGTGATAGTTTTGTTTTGTATCATTTATTAGATGGAGCCATAGCTTGCAAAGTCAGATTTCTCCCTTTGAGAGTCTGTGACAACCACCTGAAAAAATGGACAGCAAGGTGAAGAGAAAACATAGTTTCTCTTTCTCTAAAATCCATTCTACACATTTGGCCCTTGTTGTTCCTGGTCCCTGCTTGTAACAACCATGATATTACAGCCAAGTTCTAATTCACTCAGGGATATGGTGAGTGATGCTTTGCCTGCTGCTGCTACCTCAGTTGTCCTCTCCAACCAAGTTGCAGCACCCTCAGCCTACTCCTTGGTCCCCAGCACCCTCCAAGCCCTTCTGGAAATAGATTCCTACTTCTAGGCTAAAAAACAGTTTGGAATTTGTCTATTTTTTGAAGTCCATGGAAGAAAGTAGAACCACCCTGGATAGAAGAATAGTTGTATCTTCCCTGGAGTTGAAGAAATGTTTGCCTAATGATCAACTGAGATTATTTAGAAGCAGATCATAGGCCCATAGATTGCCAGGTCTAGAGAAGATACTAGAAAATAAAATTTGGGGTAGAGGAGATAGCAGAACCTAGCTACAGGGCACAGAAGAACTTAGAATTTCAGAGCTGGAGGCAATGGAAGAACCTAGATTGCAGAGCTGGAGGGGATGAAGAGGGGCAGCTAGGTGGGTGTAGTGGATAAAGCACTGGCCCTGGAGGTCAGGAGTACCTGAGTTCAAATCTGGCCTCAGACACTTAATAATTACCTAGTTGTGTGGCCTTGGGCAAGCCACTTAACCCCATTTGCCTTGCAAAAACCTAAAAAAAAAAAAAAGAAGGGATGAAGAAACTTGGAATGGTAGAGTTGGAAGGGATGAGGGAACCCAGAATGGCAGAGCTGGAGAGGACAGAGGAATCCAGAATGGCAGAATTGGAGGCAGTGGAGGAATCTAGAACATATTTCAGATGTGCATCTTGGTTGAGTTGTTGGTTAGGTCTACTGAACTGGCTTTTTTTTTTTTTTTTTAATAAAGGAGTGCTCTCTGGGGATGTGTCCAGAAGGTAGAGATATATTGGGAAATTAATCTAAAAACCAAAGCTATCAATAATTTTTAGAAGAAACATAAAAACATTAGAGCACAGGATGTTTGAACACCAAGAGAGCACATCAGAGCCAAATTTGGCCCCTCCTTTTGCAATGTAGGAAACTCAGACCCAATGTGTCTTACATATGTCAGCATATGTGATGGATTTTATGTGCACCACCTTCTCAAAACTTTGTGGGGATCTTGGCTGTCCATTTTCCTTTTTGACAATCTGTTCTCCTGGTTATGCAAGTCCTGTGTTGAGGTGGCGTGAAGGAGTGTAAGAAGAAGGTATCTCCCCTCCTCAGAGGCCACAGGGCTGGATGAACAGCCTGTGGAGAGCTCAGCTGTGCAAACTTGGAAGCCCCCTTGGAAAACTTGTCCCAAAACATCCGTGCTCTCTGGAAACCCCATGCACATGTCACCCCTGTTTTGCTCATGTAACACATTCACAAATGGCAGTCTGTGGCAAATCCTTTCTCGCCCGCCTGCATATAAAAATAATTACCCGGGATGTTAAGGGAAATGTTTTCGTTTGCTGGTTTTCTCATTCCTTGTAGGCCTTTCTTAGCCTTTTGCCAAATCCACATCCTGGTGAATTCATCCTCTGGGCAAAGTCCTCTGCAGCCTGGAGTGTGGCATGGGTGCCAGGGACTCCTCTCTCCTTCTTCCTAAGGCTTCCATTCTGGAAAGCCAGCCCTGGGCCTCCCCAGAGACTCGCTGTGCCCTTCTAGAAGATGAGGCACTGGGAAGGTGTGGGGGGGGGGGAGAGGCTTTGTGGAGAAATCTAGTAGGAGAACACAACAGAGCAAAAAATTTTAAATGTCTCCTCTTTGACTCATTCATTTCTTTTCTGGTTGGAGCAAAAACTGATAGCTTTTCTATGCAATCAGGATAAGTCTGGAGGCCTTAGGGTTTGGTTTTGCTGTCTGGGCTTGGCTTAGACTCTAAGGCAAATTTGAAAGCTAGAAGGAACCTCAGAGGTCATGTATCCTGGGCTTTTTAATTTACAGAGGAGAAAACTGAGACCCAGAGAATGGTCTGAGATTCCACTTTATGTAGTTATTTTCATAGTGTGCCTAGATAATATATTTCAATTGTTTTAGAAGGTAGTCTATATTTCTATGAATACATTGTATGTTGAGTGAGGTGGGTCTAAGAAAGCTTCTCACCTTTGGTGGAGATAGAGGATGTTAATTCTCTACTATTCCTGATTTTCCTTAGGTAGAAAGATCATTTTGCCTGATAAACTACAGCATTGCTGTCCCAGTTTATGGTTTATCATATCTTTGGAACTTTTCCCCATGTCCCAGGATCATAACATTTTTGAATCAGAGAGCACTTTAGTTATCATTCCTTCCAATTCCCTTATTTTAGAGAGGTGTTTTGCAAATTGCAGGGAGAAAAAGAGGCTTCATTTTGTAGTAGATCTGCCTTCTTGTTGGCATTTACGATTGAACTCTTATATGCACTAATTTACAAAGGGTCTGGAAGGAGGAGCAACTAAATAAAACCACAGACTTCTAGATTTTTGTATGGTGAAATGTCAGGTGATAGAGATCATAGAACCCAAAAGATTCTCAGAGGTCCATCCTGTCCAACACGAACCTGGACCAAGGATTCTTTTGACAACATTGCTGAACCTCTTGCTTGGAGGACCTTCAGAGGGTGAGGAAAGACCCTTGCCCCCTGGAAGCAGCTGATTCCTTTACCCCAAGCCTAAGTCTATCTCTCTTCAACTTATACCTTTTTCTATTTGTTTTACCCCTCTGGCACCAAAACCTACCCTCCTTCCATGTGATAATCCTTCACATACTGAAAGACTGCTATTTTCTCTCTCTTCCAGAGTCCTCTCTCTTCTCTAGGCTAGTCATCCCTAGTTTTTCCAACTGATCCTCATGCAACATACTTTCCTCTCTGCTCCTGCATACCCTCTTTTCTACTAAACTAGTGCCATCTTGTTTCCATCCCTCTTAAAAGGGGGCCAGTAGAACTGATCATGGATTCCTTGTTTCTGGTGAAAGCTAGGTATTGTGGAAGGAATTTTTATTCTAGGAGATGACCTCTGAGGTCCCTTCTAATGCTCAGATTTGGTAATTTCTGCTTTCTTATTCTAAAGTCTATTAATCTTTCCGCTGCCTCTCAGAAACATCATCTATTTGGGATATGGGACCAAACTGAAAAATAAATCTCTTTGATGTTGAAGTATGACTCTTTTCTCCCTCCAACAAACTCAGAGGTGGCTTGCCTGACAAATATGACTGCATGTCTCAGGGCTCCCAGTTGGCAAATAAAGCCAGTGACACTAGGAAAGTTGGCCCCTTATTTCTCCTGTTGGTGAGGTTACTTGGTGTGAGTTTGTGGGTACTGGGTGTTGTACACATTACAATTTGAAACTATCAAACTGGTCTTCATTAGGGCATTGACTAGAAGAGACTGGATATACCAGTATAGTCAATTTAGAGTGCACCGGAGAGAAGCCACTACTTCTGAGCCCTTTACCTTCCAAGATACCTTGACCTAGAAGCTAGGATACAAGTGTGATGCTTTAATCTTCTGGGTATAAAGGAGATGACCAGCTGGTGATTCAGAAGTAAATTAGATCTGCTAGAGACCCACTCTTCCCCACTATGTCATCATAAACTCATAAGAGCTGGAAGGAACTTTTAAAGGTCATTTTGGCCAAGCTATTTGTTTTTCAAAGGAGAAGAACCAAGACCCAGAAATGGGAATCATAGGACTACAGATTTAGTCGGAAGGAACCAGAAAGACCACCCCCCCCCTTGTCAAGAACCTAAATTGTATAATGAGTAAACTAAAGCTCCTAGACTTTAAGTAACTTGTCCAGGGATAACAGCTAATAAGTGACTGAGTTGGGATTTGATCTTGGATCTTCCTGACTTTTAAATCTGAGACCTTTTCTGCTATGCCTCTCAAGGTACCATCACTTTGCATCATTTTTTAGAGGCTAGTCAAATTCTTCTAGCTGACCCATGCTTTTAAGTTAGAAAGTTGAATGACCCATAAAGTAGCCCGTATTGACCATCCCAGTCATGTCTCTAGCCTTCCTACTTCCTAGAGGAGACCCTGAAACATAGTAGACCATCGTAGGTCAGAAATAGATTGCAAATTCTAATCCCAGCTCTACAGAACTTCATATTTTAGAAAATAGTTTTCTTTCAACGACCTGCAAAGTAGGTAATTTGAATAGTAATATCCACATTTTACAGATGGAGAAATGGAAATCGAATGTCTGAATGGAAGAAGCATGGCTAAATAGAGACCGTAGAACTATTATCCATTGTGATTTTTCTTTTGGTTATGATGTTACCTCTGAAAGCTTTCAAGGTTGGCAGACCTCACTCTATTCTGGCTAAGTCTGCTTCAGAATGTATGGTTTTCTTTTTCCTTGGCAGAAGTATACCCATAAGAAGCTCCATTCTTTCCCTTAATAATTGTCATTTTAATTCACTTCCTAGAGAATGAGAGATGTGCTAGGTCCAATGTATTCTGCCCTGTCATTTCACATCTGGAACTCACGTCTGGAAAACACGTTTTAAGATGTATGTTGATAAACTAGAGTATGTCCAGAAGAGAGTGATGAAAATTGAGAAAAGTTTTGAGATTATGCCAAAGGGAGATCAGTCCATCAGAACACATTTACGAAGCACCTACTACATTCCAGATGCTTGAGGATACAAAAAGAGGTAAAGGACCGTTCCTGCCCTCAAGGAGCTTACAGTCAAATGGGGAAGATAAAATGTAAACAAATATATGCAAAGTAAACTATATTCAGGATGAATAAGAGATAATTAAGAGAGGAAAAGCATCAAAATGTAGAGGAATAAGGAAGACTTCCTTTTAGAACATGGGATTTTAGTTGGGACTTAAAGGAAGCCAGGAAGGTCAGTAGTTGTAGTGGAAGAGAGAGAGCTGGAACATAGTAGACAGTCAGAATGGCCAGAGTTAAGAAAAATAGAACATCTTGTATGTAACATAGCCTAGAGACCACTATCATTGAATCAGTTGAAGAAAATGGAAGTGTAGCCTAGTGGTTTAGGGAAGACTTGATAACTGTCTTCAGATAGTTGGAAGGATGTCATGTGGGAAGAGGGTTTATTTAGCTTTATTCAATTTGACTGCAAAGGGGCCAAATGAATAGAAATGAAAAACTTGCTAGTTCTTAAAAATATTCCATCATGAAAATATTCCATAGACTGTCTTTGAAGATAGTGAAGCCTCCATTTACTCCTGGAGGCCTTCAAGTAGAGATGAAAGGATCACTTAGAGAGGATTTCTGGTCAGGTCTGTATCAGATCTTGTATCAGATCTCTGAGGCGACTTCTGGGGTCTTATAAAGGAATCTGGCCAGGTTGTATGACCTCTGGGATTTTATGTAATTCTGAAATTCATTACCTTTCTTCAATTAAATTTGCTTTTTTTCCCCTCAGACAAACAGCATTCAGAAAAGTATTACTTCATGTTTTATCATTGTTCTCTTAAGTAACTATTTTTTTTGCCACAATATAATTTTCCACAATTTTTTTAATAAAAATTGCAAATGGACAGTGTTTTGACTACCTGATAAGTTTGATAAGATTATATGAAGTATATGGAGAAATTAGCTAACCTTGATAACATTGTTTCAGTGAGAAAATATATTTTGGGTTCCAAAAAACTGACTTAGAAATGAACCTGGGTAATGCAACTCATTTGTAATCCGTGGGCTGTTGCATTAAGGGATTTGTGTTAGAAAGCCCCTGTGTTGTACAGGAAACCCTTTCCTCATAGGGAAAAACAGCTCTGGCCCCAGACCAAGGCATTCATCAGGTTCCTTGGTGATAGGTCTTCTCTCCAGACTTTTCCATATGATTTTTGTTTGGTGAGTCTACCCTCTTCTTGAAATCCAGAGAAGGGGGGGGAGGAGAGAGAGAGAGAGAGAGAGAGAGAGAGAGAGAGAGAGAGAGACAGAGAGACAGAGAGAAAGAAAGACAGGAGATAGGCAGAGACAGAGAGAAGAGAGACATAGGCATAAAGAGAGACAGAGACAGAAACAGGGAGATAGGCAGAAACAGATACAGGGATAGACAGATAGGGAAACAGATACAGGCAGACATACAGAGAGACAGACAAAGAGAAAGAGAAGAGAGAAAGGAAAACCATGAGGATAAGAGGGAAGGTCACTGAAAAGGAAGGAGAAAATTAAGAAGCTATAGGGGGAGTGAGGAAAAAGAGAAGCATCCCTTTGTACATAGCTGACTGCCTCCTGGACATCTCCACCTGGATGTGCCATAGACCCCCTTCTTTCTTCCTCAATCCCTCCTTTACATGGTGGCCAAAATATTCTTCTTAAAGCACAGGCCAGACCATTTCACTCCTCTGCTGGAAAACCATCCATGATCCCTTATTTTTCTCCCTTTAGCATTTCAGATACTTCTCTGTGTGGCTCCAGACTACCTTTTGTTACTTAATCCACATTTCCTGCTATACTTTCAACTTCCATATAGAAGTCTAATAACTGTCCTTAGCCTCAGCCTTCTATCTTTGCCTTGACTACCCATCATGTCTAGAAGGTGCTCCATCCTCATGTTCATCTCTATCTCTCTCTTTTTTTTAGATTTTTGCAAGGCAAATGGGGTTAAGTGGCTTGCCCAAGGCAACACAGCTAGGTAATTATTAAGTGTCTGAGACTGGATTTGAACCCAGGTATTCCTGACTCCAAGGCCAGTGCTCTATCCACTACGCCACCTAGCCTCCCCTACTATGCCACCTAGCTGTCCCTCATCTCCATCTTTCTCTGGTTTCTTCTAAGGCTTAGGCCAGGGACTACATCCCATAGGAAGCCTTAACTGATTCCCTGGACTTGGGAATGCTCTCTTCTTTTAGAAATGATCTTGTATTTATTTGCCTCTGAACATATTCTTTCTCCTGCACCTCCCCCTAGTGAAATGTAAGCTCTTTGAGGGCAAAAAGTACCTTTCTATCCCAACACTTTGTACATAGTAGATGCTTGATAAATATTTCAGTAAACTTCAGTGTCTTCCTAGGAGCTTTAGGATCAAATCTAAAATTCTTTATTTGGCTTTTAAAGCCCTTGATAATCTAGCCTCTTCCTACCTTTCTAGTCTTCTTACACCATGTTCTCCTCCTTGTACTCTTGGGATCCAGTGACACAGACCTCCCTTATCTTCCTGTACTGGAGAGACTCCATCTCCCACCTCATTGGGTCCTCCTAAGCTGTCTGAGGCTCCATCATCAAGATCCTCCTTCCTCCTTCTCTCTCTCCCCAAGTCTCCAATATGATGCTATTTTTTGGTCTTCTTTGATAATGAAGGACAAGAACCATTCTTTGGCTTTCTTTAAGGCCCAGTTAAAGTCCCACCTTCTCCTAGAAGCTTTTCCCAGCCCTTCTTAACCTTCCCTGGGGGACTGCTCTTGATTCATCCCTATAGATCTTGTGGTTTTGAAGTTGTTGGCAGGTTCTCTTCCTCATAAGACTGGGAGTCATTTGGGAGCAAGGAATGTTTTTGTTATATTCCCAGGGCTTAGCACAGGGACTAATACATGGACATTTAACAAATACTAATTAATTGATTGATGAATTAAATTCAGCTGAGAAAAAACAATCCAACAGGTGAGAAAGAGAGGTCAAAAAAAGGTAAAAGTGGTGAGGGAAAAGTAATAATAAAAGAGAAAAGGAAGAAGGGAAGGATAAAAAGAGTAAAGGAAGAATAAAAGAGGGGGAAGAAAGAGTAAAGAAGGGATGAAAGATGGAAGAAGAGAAAATAAAAAGAATAAAGTAGGAATAAGTTAGAGAGGGATAAAGTGAAGGATAAGGAGTAAAAATAAGGGAGGGAAGGGAAGGAGAAAGAATAAAGGAGGAATAAGGGAGAGGGAAGAAGAAAAATAGAAGAATGAATAAATAAGGGAGGAGGGAAGGGCTGATAGAGAGTAAAAGGAATAAAGGAAGGAAAGAAAGAGTAAGAGGAATAAGGGAGAGGAAAGAAAGGAAGAAGAAAATATAGGAAGAAATGAGGGGGAAAGAGAAGGATAGAGAGTAAAAGGAATAAAGGAAGGAAAAAGAGTAAGAGGAATAAGGGAGAGGAAAGAAAGGAAGGAGAGGGCAAAGGGAAGGATAGAGCATAAAAAGAATAAAGGTGAGAAGAATAAAGAGCAAAAGAAATAGAGAGAGAAGAAAGGCAGAAAGTAGAGGACGAAGGGAGAGGGGAGGGGAAGGATAGAGAATAAAAGTAATAAAGGAATAAAGGAGGGAAGAATAAAGAGAATAAAAAAGTAATAAAGAAGGAAAAGGGGAAAGTAAAGAAGGAATAAGGGAGAGAGAGAGAGAGGAAAGATGAGAAAAGAACAGAATGAAGTAGGAATAAAGGAGAGGGCAGAGGGAAGGATAGAGAATAAAGGAGGAATAAAAGACAAAAGGACAGACCAGAGAGTAAAAGGAATAAAAGAGGGAAGGATAAAGAGAATAAAGGAGGAATAAGGGAGAGGGAAGAAAGAAAGAAGAGAGTATAAAAGATAAGATAGGGAAAAGAGGATAGAGAATAAAAGGAATAAGGGAAGGAGGGAAGAAAGGAAGGAGAGTTTAAAGGAGGAATAAGGAAGGAGGGACTGCAGGAAGAAAGAAGGATGAGTGGGAGAGAGGAAAAAAGTCTTGAAGCAGGAATGAGGACGGTAGTGCCAGAGGGAGAGAATGGGGAGCAGTCAGACAGAGCCCCAGATTCAGGCTTAAGCTTTGGACGGGAGCCCTGTGCTGCGTCCTGGGGGCCAACTGATCTTTGCCTCCCTGTTTTCTCTCTTTCTGAGAGATCCAAGAGCTTTGGCATCTGTGGGTCTCATGGGCTGTCCTCGACCTTTGATATAACCCTGGGAGCTTTCAACAGTCATTATACAAACTGGGTCAGGGTGAGGGGTTGGGGGCTGGGGGCCGGCGGAGGAGAGGCAGCTCTCTTTCTCTCTGACAGGCAGGCAGCCCCAGAGGCCTCCTTGTGTTGGTGGCTGGGGGACTGGCAGATAGAAAGAAAAGTAGGAAGGCGGTTGGAGAGGGCAGCAGCTAGCCTCCCCTGAGCCTGGGTAGGGTAGCAGCCAAGTGGGGGTGTGGGTTTGAGGGGGAAGGTCAGAGAGGCTATTTTGAGGTTGCAGCAGAGCCCCAAGGTGCAAGGGTGTTAGGTAATGGTCGCATAGATGTGAATTATCTGTCCTTTGAGCCGGGTAGGGCCTGGACTCCAGGGTTTGGCTACTCAGTCTCTGTCATGGGACCACAACAGCTTAGAGGTCAGATTAGTGGTTTGGGCCTTTGGTTGGGAGGACCTCGGGCTCATGGCTTTGTGCTACAGAAACTATGGGGTCCAATGTGAGTGTTAAGAAAAAACTTGTGAACAAGGAGGAGCCTGGACTTAGGGGGCCTGGGAATGGGTCCAAGGGAGTGATCATTGCCCTCCCTGCAAGTGTTGGTGAGGTCCTGGGGTGGAGTAGGGCAGAAAGTTGGGGGGGGAGGTTCAGAATCTGGAGGACCTGGATTTGAATCTCCTTCAGCTTTTGGGCTAACCAGCTGAGGCTCCTCCAGCCATTCAATGGACTCTCCCAAGGGCTTTTTATCCTCTTCAATGAGAATGTGAAGCGAGATTGGAGAATTTCTAAGGTTTCTTAGGTTTTCTAAGGCAAAGAATGAATACTTATAACTGCATTTCCACAGTACTTTTAATAGTACAATCTTTAGCCACCATCTACCCGCAAAAGGAGTGAACGTATTCTTACTTCCATTTTACAGATGAGGGAATTAAAGTTCACAGAAATGTCTGTGATCCTTTGATGGGCAGTTAAACATCAAAGGATTATAATAATTCCTTATGTTGGCCTAATAGTTTCCAGTGAATGAAGAATAAATGATTGACTTGATTCTGACTGACAAGGAGAGGATCAATAGCCTTATTTTAGAGATGAGGAATTTGAGGTCCAGGGAGGGGAAATTATTTGCCTAACTTGATTCAACTAATAAATGGCAGAACCTGGTCCTGAATTTGGGTCTTTCACCTCCTAGGATAGTCCCTTCTTAAAAAGACTTTTTTTGGCACATACCCTTGTGACAGTCTGGCTAAGCCTAGGGACTCCTTCTCAGAATGATTTTTTAAAATAATGGAAATAAATGCTAAATTTCAATTAAAGATTAGTAAAAATAAAGATATTATGCTTCCTTCCTTCTCCCAGATCTCTCCATGATTCCCAGCTTCAGAACTGATATTTTATTTCATCCAGTCCTACACTAGGGCTAAAACATAAAAGTGGACATAAAACAACTTGGGCAAGCTAGTGGCACCCGGCCTGGAAGACAGGAAGACCGGGGTTCAAACACTTCACTAGCTTCGAGACCCTGGACAATTCATATTTCTGTGAACCTTAGTTTCTTCAACTGTAAGATAGAAGTAAGAATACTTTCACTTTCTTTTATGGGTGGTTGTGGCTAAAGGACTTGTTTTATTAAAAGTACTGTGGAAATGCCAGTTATCAGTATTCATTCTTTGCCTCCTTTCTTACTGGCCTTTATCACTGACTGGGTGTTGCTTCAGCAAAACTGAGAATCTGTAAAGAGCTTAGTTTAAAAAGGTCAAGGTCTCCCATTGCTCCCAGGGCCATCTGCAGTTGTTCTGATCTCTATCTGGTCAACTGGACCCACAGAACTGGGGGAGAAAGTGAGGCTGGTGACTTTGCACAGCCTCTCCTCATTTAAATGCATTTCACTTGAATGTCATGGCATCACCTCCCTGGTGTCATGGTCCTCTTCCAGAACAAAGGACAAACAGCAATGGTTTCCTCATCTATAAGATGGAACTAAGAATATTTTCATTACCTTTTTGGAGAGGAGACTAAAGGGCTTTGTACTATTAAAAGTGCTGTGGAAATGCAGTTCTTAGTGTTTCTTCACTCATCGGCTTCTTCTTTCTCTAAGAGAGGCTCAGTTCAGCCCAAGTCTCATGACCCGAGGTGAAACATTGACAGTCTAAGACCCAAAGGAGCTGATTGCAGAATACGGTAATTGGCTGTTTATATAATGGATGTGAGGAGGGATGACACCCCATCTGTCATCTTCTCTGGCCCATTAGGAGATAAAAGAGAAAATTCCTTCAACCTCTGTCCTAACTTTTCCCTTCTTCCCCTACCTCCTCTCCTCCACACATTCTCTGAAAGAAGGGTGAGTTTAACTGGGCCATCCATCCATGCTGGAAGGTTTCTCAAAATGGACTTGGACCTAATGGGACCCAGAGTGTTGGAGTCAGCGGTGCCAGGGCTGGAGGGGAGTCTTGGGAACAAGAGAGGTGTTCCCATTAGCACAGCTCAGGCCCGGAGAGGATGGGAAGCTGCCCAGTCCAGGCCCTTTTTTGTAAACAGAGCCGAGATAGGGGGGAACACGGAGGGAAGTGAATATCCCCGCCCTCTGAGCTCTGGCCTAACTGGGGCTGTTATCATTGGCACAATGGCAGCAGCTGCATCCTGGCCAAGGTCATCACCCTCTAGGCCATGTGGAAAGTATTAATGGTGGCATCTGAGGTCAGACAGATCAATGATCACTCTGAGGTTGGTTATGGACCAAGGTCATTGGGAGAATGGCCCTGCTTTCATCAGAGATAGGGAAGTGTGGAACAGGGCAAAGGCAAGTGATGAACTAAGAGAACTCAGAAATTTATTCTAGAGTGGACAGTGTCAATTATAATGTGGGAAGCAGCCAAGAACACTGGACGGAGAGTCCTGGACTCTAGTCCTAGATCTGTTTGCCCTTCACCTTAGCAAGCTGGAATTGTTTTAGTCTTCATATTTGTGCTCATAGAATCTAGCTGAGGCAGACACTTAATAAATACTTGTTGATTGATTGGAACTCTGGGAACCTCAGTTTCCTCATCTATATTGGGGGGGGGGCGTTGAAGTTTTTACATTCTGTGTTCTAAAGGGCCCTTCCAGTTGT
The DNA here is from genome assembly GCF_037893015.1 of Macrotis lagotis. Classification (NCBI taxonomy): domain Eukaryota; kingdom Metazoa; phylum Chordata; class Mammalia; order Peramelemorphia; family Peramelidae; genus Macrotis; species Macrotis lagotis. The sequence continues at coordinate 57,642,650 of NC_133658.1, forward strand.
GACATTTTTCTTTGTTCTAAAGCCATCTCAGCTCTGACATTCTCCATTCTAAGATCTCCTCCAGCTCTGACATTCTGGGTCCTAAGATTCCTCCCAGCTTTGACATTTTGTGTTCTAAGGGTCTTCCAGATCTGACATTCTATATGCTTTAACATTGGGTTCTTTACAGCTATTCTGCTCCAATATTCCCTGTTCTAAGTCCCTTCCCAGTTCTGACATTCTATAGTCGAAGGTTCCTCCCAGCTTTGATCTTCTGTGTTCTGAGGTCTCTCCCAGCTCTCACATTCTTTGTTCTGAGGTCCCTCCCAGCTTTTACATTCTATGGTCTAAGGTTCCTCCTAACTCTGACATTCTCTGTTTTAAGGACTCACTCAGGTCTGATATTCTATGGTCTAAGGACCCTCCCAGCTCTTGCATTCTTTGGTCGTTGGTGTCTTTCCATGGTCTGACGGTTAAACCTACAGTCACTTTCCCAGATATTTAAATTAGGTAAATCTTTATTTCCCAATCTGGAGGTGGGGGGGGGGGGTTAGAGTTAATTTTCAAGAGGTCCTCAAATTCATATGTGCACCTTCTAAGCATTGTCATTTTGTCTTCTTTTAGTCAATAAATACAATCATACAGATGTTATGGAAGAAAGGGTCCAGAGAAATTTTGTTATTAAAAATATATACTTTAAAAGGTTAGACCCTCTGAAGGTGCCTGATAAGGTGATTCCTATGTATGAAGTGAGGTTTAGGTAGGTAAGCCTGAATCTGCATTCCCTCATTGAAAATCCAAGTGAATCTTTTCTTACCATCCCTTTTAAACTGAATTTAAAGGTCACTGTCATTGAGACTTCTCCCTGGGATGGCTGGAGCAAGAGGCTTGTGCATTGTAGGTCCATTACTACAAGACGGAAACTGGTAGGCCAGTCAATAAGCATCCGTTTAGCTCCTACTGTGTACCAGATGCTGTGATAAACACGAGATGGAAAGTCAAAACCACTCCTCCTGTTCCAAGGGAGCTCCTTGTCTAACACAGGGAGGCAGCAAACAAACAATTATGTGTAAACTCTAGCTATAAACAGGGTACACTTGAGGAGATACTCCACAGAGAGAAGGAACCATCATTAAGGAGTGAATCAGGACAAGATGAGATTTCAACTGGCACTGGAAGGAAATCAGGGAAGGAAATGTTGGTGAGGGGGAGCCAGGGAAAATGTCCAAGAGGATCTTGTTCCAGGGACATTCAGGAGGCTGGTGTCACTGAGTCCCAGAGGACATATAAAGAATAAGAAGATTGGAAGAGTGGGTTTGGGAGTACCTGATGAAGAGCTTTGAAGGTCAAACTAGGTTATCAAGCTACAATAAAAACAGAAAAATGTTCAGAGGAGGCCATTCTGTCTCACATGGGGCCCACAAACTCTCCCTAATGCTCCTGAACCAGATTACAATGTCCCTGGGAAATATTTTTTAAAAGAAATACAATTAAATCTAGATAATGTTAACAGTGGCTTTTTCAGTTTAGTATGTGGGCCAGGGAGCCTTCTTTACCTTTTGGTGGCCCCATTTGAGTTGGACACCACCAAGCTGGGGCTGTAGCTTCATTATCTTACCATTAGACTAGGTGGGTAACGTAAAGAGTTGGCAGGGTATCATCCTTTTTTTTTTTTTAGGTTTTTTCAAGGGAGATGGGGTTAAGTGGCTTGCCCGAGGCCACACAACTAGGCAAATTTATTAAGTGTCTGAGACTGGATTTGAACCCAGGTACTCCTGACTCCAGGGCCAGTGCTTTATCCACTGAGCCACCTAGCCGCCCCTCAGGATATCATCCTTGCCAAGGTCAAGGGCATGCAGCATTCTGAGATATATCCCCATTAGTTTGAATGAATGAATGAATGGAAAGTATTAATAGTTCCTTATATTATATCCTATGCAAAGTGCTGAGAATACTCAAAATGGAATAGGTCCTGCTCTCAAGGAGCTTCTATTCTAATGGGGGGAGGCAACACCTATAGAGTAGTATGGGACTTAAGAGTCAGGACACCTGAATTCTATCCAGTTCTAACTATCTCTTGATCTATGTGACTTTAGATAAGTTACTTCCTTTCCTTAGATTTCAGTTTTCTGGGCAGCTAGGGTGGCATAATGGATAGAATACCAGCCATAGGGTCAGGAGGACCTGAGTTCAAATCCAGCCTCAAGTCACTTTCCAATTGCTTAGCTTTGTGACCTTGGGCAAGTCAACCCCATTGCCTTAAGTAAAGAAAGAAAGAAAAAAAGATTTCCGTTTCCTCAACTGTAAAATGGTGGTACAGTGGAGAGAGCATTGGTCTTGTAGTCAGGAGGACCTGAGTTCAAATTCAGCCTCAGATACTTGACTCTTACTAGCTGTGTGATCTTAGACAAGTCACTTCACCCTGATTGTTTCACTTTCATCTCCAGTTGAACTGATTTATATTTGGCCACTGGACCCAGATGGCTCTGGAGGAGAAGGTGAGGCTGGTGACTTAGTACAGCCCCCCTCCCTCAAATCTAGTTCATGTGCTTGCCATGGCATCACCTCTCTGATGTTATAGTCTTCTTTGAGAATAAAAGACAAACATCAACATCAGCCAGGCCTGAAGTCAGGAAGATCTGAGTTTAAATTTGACTAGCTGTATGACCCTGGACAAGTCATTTAACACTATCTGCCTCAGTTTCCTCATCTGTCAAATGAGCTGGAGGAAGAAATGATGAACCACTCCAGTATCTTTGCCAAGAAAACCCCAAATGGGGTCACAAAGAATTAGACTCAACTAAAACAATTCAACAAGAACTGAAAGTAGCCTAGATAGTCTTAGAGGCACATTTTTTTTGGCTTATAGAATGAGCAGGTAATGGGAATTAAGTGCCTGGGAAACCCTAGGCTAAAGAGACTCTCAGGTTCCTTCCAGTGATAAAATTAGTTGATTACTTGCCTCAGTTTTGTCCATTCCTCGAGCTTGCTTCAAAGCAACCCATAGTGTTCCTATGTGATAGGTGGAAGCTCTTGCTAGCATTAAACCAATTGGATGATGAGGGTGTGGGCTCCATTGGGATTCTCCAGGAGAAATGTGTGAAAACACTGGGTTGGGGTTTTTTAAGTCTCTAGGGAAACTTATTTATTTTGAAATATAAACATGTTCTTTGAGTGTAAAAAATAAAGTGTCTCGCTATGTTTATTTTGTAAAAAGCTATTTGGCTAAGCCAGAACAAGGTAAGCTTGTTCACCAAGTTCTAATTCTTCATTTCTCTCTTGCTAATTCTCTCCCCCTCTTCCCCCCACCATAAACACCCATTCTCTATTCTGCTAAAAGATTTTTTTAGGTGTTGGAATAGAGTGTTCCTCAAGTTAGCCTCTCCTGTCCTCTCAGTTCTCAATTCTGTGTTCTAGCAAGTTCTAGCCTAATTCCAAGACAGGGTTCAGTTTGGGGAAATCTTTAAATCAGGAATGCAAGCCTATGACCTTCTGAGATCTCAGGAGAGACTCAGACATTAGAAGTGAGGCTAAGGAGAAGTAGAGGTTAAGGGCAGTTAAGTAGCGAAGAGAGTGCTAGCCCTGGAGTCAGAAAAATCTGATTTCAAATCTGCCCCCCCCCCCCAGTAGCATCTCAGTTGTATGACCCTGAGCAAGTCACTTAACCTATTTGTTTCAGTTCCCTTATCTGTAAAATGAACTGGAGAAGGGCATGACAAACAAACCATTCCAAATGGGGTCATGGAGATTCAGATACAGCTGAACAACAATGGCAAAAAGAGGTTAAAGAAGTGAGAAAACATTCTAGATTTGGCTTCATAGGGCCTTGGCCTGGCATCCCAGAGGACTGGACCACCAGCTGCTTTCTATTTTAGCACAGTGGTATCTCCACCCAGCCCCCCCCATCTTCATTTTCTCCATCTCTTTGGACTTACTTGTGTACCTCTCCTCCTTTGTTCTTATTTGTTCAGATGTTTTGATTTGATTTTGGCACCTGGATCACAAGTGCCCCTGGGGACCAGAAGTATGTCTTAATGTAGTATTTCAGATTCTCCTAAGATGGAACATCAGGATGGGCTCATCGTAGTTAGGTGCTCAGGTGATAAGAGTTTGGCCTCGATTACTTGGCTAATGGGTCAGTAATGGAGGGCCTGGAGCTTAGATCTGTCCAAATTATCTGCCTTGTAGAATTACCGTCCCTACTAGATACTGCCAGAGAACTTCATGAGCTCCAAACTCTATGTGTCCCGAGCCCCATTCACAGTGGCCTGCTCACAGTGTCTGATAACTGTTGAATGAATGAATGAATGAGTGAGTGAATGAATGAATGAATGAATGACGGCTGAATCTGTGTACTAGAATGTGACCTACAAAGCCCTTCAGGGTGAAGTATGTGTGCTTGAGGGTATGGGGGGGGGGGTCCTGTTGTAGAGCCCTGACATCTTTCTGACACAGGTGATCTGTTTTTGACTCAAAAATCTAGAATCTGTTTTTAGTTACAATGTTTGGTTTAGAACTTCCCATAAATCAGACTTTCTGACTGACAGTCCTTATAATACTCACCCCCACCAGGATACCCACAAGGAAATTCTTTGGACTTTTTTTTTTCACAAAATGGGAGTGGGGGAATGGGGTGGGGCCAGTCTGGCACACATTTCCCAGTGCTGAAGTGACAAATGCGTGTTCCTTTGTTCTCAAAGAGGACAATGATGTTGAGTTAATGTCTTGACTTTTGTATATAGGGGACCAATGACAGCATCTCCCTCAACCCCTGACTGGGTTGGAGGGAGGTCCTTTTGAGTGACATGCAGGGGGGGGTGCCAGAACATTTGGAACAGTGACCAATGGTAAGGTCCACAGGTAGGGTTGCATTTTGAACTGAGAGGAGTTAGAGACCATATGGTTCTAAAAGCCCATTTTCTGGAGAAGAAAACTTAGCCTCAAGGAGGAGGATGACGTGTCCAGGACCCCCATCCCCCTAAAAATAGCAGTGGGCTGTCCATGAGTATTGGGGGGGGTAGGGAAGGGGGAAAAGAGGGAAAGGGGGAAAACTGAGTTGGAGGGTGGGTAGGGAACAGTTGGCCACCAGCAAAATTCATCTGTGTTTAGAATCTTTCTAGAGGCTTGAGATGGGGGTGGGGAAGAAGGGGGGGAGCATAAGATGCTTTTTCATCTGCTGATGCTGAGGGAGTAACTTCAGCCATTAATCTGACTAGAAAATCATCCTCAATTTCCCTTTTTGTTCTCCCTGCTTTCATTCCTGCTCTTCCCCTCCTCCCTGCTAAAAATCTGTAGCATGAACACAGTTCCTGGCAAGAAGATGAAACTCTTCTCCCTCATGTCTGAGATCAGAGCCTAGCATTGGGGGCTAAGGGGAGAAGAGGGGGGCCCATCCTTATTCCATGGACACTTTGCAGGCCTCCTGGCCCCAGCTAGTTTCTCTGTCGGAGGGGGGGAACCAACCCTTCTCCCCTCCTCCCTCTCCTCCTGTCTCCAGTCCAGAACATCTGTGCATTCACCAGAAGATCTGGACTTTCTCTGGCCCCACAGCCAGCTTCATGTCAGTACAACAGAGAAGGATTTTCTGCTTGGGGAGCGGGATCAGAGCTGAGTTTAGGGGCTAGTGTCTCCTCAGGGGGTCTTTTCTTTTAGCCTTTTGACCTCAAGGGCAAGAGCTGGGATTCACATCCACTCTCTTTTATTCCTGCCTAGATGTTTCATGGGCTGTAAGGACTGGCAGGGATCTGAGGGATCATGTCATCACAGATGAGGAAACTGAAGGGCTTCCAAGGTCCCTTCCATCTCTATCCTGTGAGACCACCCTTGGGGAAGTGACTGGTCCAGGGTCATTCAGTTAGTAAATGGTCAAGCCCAACTCCAGTCTTCCTAACACCCAGAAATCCTCCCCCATGAAGATCAACTGAAGGGACTGGCGGTGCCTAACCTGGAGAACAGAAGAGTTAGATAGGACTTGGTATCTGTCTTCATGTCTTTGAAGGACTGTCATATGGGCAAAGTGCCAGAGTGTACAACCTACAGGAACGGGTAGAGAACTGGAGGGAGGCCTTAGCAGTGGTCTGTGAAGGACTGGAGGTGTTTGGCCTAGAGAACAGAAGAGTTGGATAGCACTTGATACCTTTCTTCATATCTTTAAAGGATTTTCATACGGGAGAAGTGCTGGAGTGTACAACCAATAGGAATGGGCAGAGAATTGGGAGAGGGTCTTAGTGGCAGTCTCTAGAAATATAAAGTATCATAGCATCTCTGTCCTTCAGGCCTGAGTTCAAGTTTCTCTTCTGGCATAGCCTGACTGACTCCCCCTTAACTCAATTACCTCTGACAGAGAAGGTGATGACCTGCATTGGAGGAGGAATCATCTCATTTGGGAGTCCTGATGACATCTTAAGTCTGATCTTTCAGCCCATAGAAATATGAAATTAATTATTCATTAATCATTTTGAAAGGTATTTTATCTCACTTCTGAAAGACTGAGAGACTTTAAGAAAAGCAAGGAGACAGCTTTTTTTCTTAAATTCCTTTTTTCTTAAATTTTTTTATTTGTTTTTTTAACCAGAGGCAGCTTGTCTCCACTGCTGGCCATGTTGAACATCTCCAGCGCCTGGCCACACAGTCACGTTCATTCAGAATCTCCTCCGCCTAGTTTTAAAAGGGAAGAAAAAAAACCCACCACCACCCCACCATGTCCAGCTCCTAGGACTGGGTTGGACGCCCCCCCTCCTGTTCTTTATCTTTTCAACCACCTCTACTTTCTTCCCCTCCTCCCCCTTCACGCCCCCACCACAACCCCCAAGTCTCAGGCTGCCCTTTATTTATGGCAGACAAAGTGCTAATTCCCGGCCTGGGGGAGGTGGGCCCCGACCCTGTGGCCAAGAGAGGAGAGACTGTTTACAGGCCTCCGGCGGTTCTTGGCTCCTTGGCGGCTCCCTTCACTGTGACATGTTTATTCTCCAGGCCTGCTGCTAGCCGGGGGGTTTGGCAGAGCTGGGCCCAGGCGTACTAATGATGGGGACAGGCTGGACACAGGAGGACTGGGTTTCTCTGGCTGCACCTCTGCCTTGCTCTCCATGTCTGACTCTATCTCTGTTTCTCCTTCACCCTCTTTCTGTGTCCCTCACTGTCTCATTTTCTGCTTCCTCCCTCCCTCCTTCCCTCCCGCCTCCTTTCCTCCCTTGATCCTCCCTCCCTTCCTCCCTCTCTCTCCCTCCCTCTTTCCCTCCCTTCCTCTTTTCCTCCCTCTCTCCTCCCTTCTCCACTCCCTCCCTCCCTTCCTCCTTGCCTTCCTTCCTTCCTTCCTTCCTTCCTTCCTTCCTTCCTTCCTTCCTTCCTTCCTTCCTTCCTTTTCTTATCCTTCCTTCCTTCCTTCCTTTTCTTATCTTTCCTTCCTTCCTTCCTTCCTTTTCTTATCTTTCCTTCCTTCCTTTTCTTATCTTTCCTTCCTTCCTTCCTTCCTTTTCTTATCTTTCCTTCCTTCCTTCCTTCCTTCCTTCCTTCTTCCTTCCAACATTTTCACACATATAAAGGGGGATGGTGGAGAACAAACAGGGAAAGTAGAAGCAGCATCCAAAAATGGAGTAGTTTGGCTTGGAAGGCAGGTTTTTTTTTACCCTTCTGGAGATCCTGATAGCCTGGTTGACCTCTTGTTAGGAATGTGATGGGGGAATCTGGGATCAGCTCCAGTTTAGTCTAGATGGCCTCTAAAGTCCCTTCCCTCTTTGTGGCCTGGCCCAAAATGTACTCATTTGGAGTCAGAAGATTGGGATTCAAATCCTAGTCTGCTATGAATTAGCTATGTGACTCTGAGCAAGTTCATTTGCCTCTCTGGGTCTCATTCCCTCATTTGAATGGTGAAGGCGTTATTCTATTTGATTTTATTATGGTCCCAAATCCTCCACTATGATCCTAGTGAGGACCAGGACCAAATTTTCCTTTCTCTCCACTTCAGTGGCAATCAGGGCAGGTCTGCACCATCAGCCTTGTGGTCTCAATGGACCCCAATTTGTCCCTGACTTCCAACAACTGAAAAATTCTCTGGCTCCTGTAACGTAGTTAAAACCCATGCAGAGGAGGGAGGAGCAGTGGGGAAAGTGCTTCTTCAGGATCATAGCTTCTTTTTCTTGTTGAGTTTTTCTATCTATCAAGCCTAAATCTGCTTCTCTGTGTCTTCTACTCATTACTCTGTCAAGATTCTGCCCTCTGGAGACAAGTAAATCAAAAACGAATGCAGAATCCCTCCTATGTTGGACCACCCTTCAGACACCTGAAGACAATGATCATGCCCCCACCCAAGTCCCCTGTCCTCTAGGCACAATGTCATTGTCCCTTCGTCCACTCTGCATGTGGCATAGTCACATGGTCTCCAGTGCCCTGATGGTCCTCTTGTGCCAACTCTCCACCTAACCCGTGTCTCTTCTGAAATGGAGGTGCCAGAACTGAGCAGAGTAGTTCCAATGAGGCTGAGCAGGGCAGAAGGGACATTGGGACTATCATTTCCTGCTTTCTGGACATGATGCTTCTTTTAAAGACATCTGTCAAAGAAAAGGACTAATTGCAGTGACTGAGCATCTCCTTCCCTGGATCTCTGAAGTCCTTTAGAGATCCAGAGTTTTATGATGCCATTATTCTTCAAACCTCTGGATGGGCTTCAAGATTCACATGACCTTCCCAGGGTGCTCCAGACAGAGAATGACCTGGGATACCACAACCCATGCCCTGTCAACAGGCCAAGGCAGAGTCAGGCCAGAATGTGGCCAGCCTCCAAGCTTGAGAAAAGAAGGCAAAATTCTTCCTGCCTCTGTGTGTGTGTGTGTGTGTGTGTGTGTGTGTGTATGAGGATGAGTGTGTGCATGTGTGTGTGTGTGTGTATGAGAGTATGTGAGTGTGTTACCCACCCCCACCTTCCCCCAAAGCTTTTATGAAAACATGTGCCTTTGTGAGCAGCTTTCCTGTGGGTGAATGTGGCTGCTTAGCTGAGTCGGTTAGCACACAAGAATTTGGTTGAAACCACCTGCTTGTTATTGTCTCCTTGAAATCCTGGATCATTAAATAGAGTTCCCAGCCCTGGACTCTGAGGATAGCGATTTTGAGTTCCCAGCACTTACTGGGTGACCGGGAGCCACCATCTAATCTCTCTGGCTTAGTTTGCTTATCTGTAAAATGGAGATTATAATATTTTTATGTCCTCCTAGCATTCCAAGAAATGTGAATTGTTTTTATTGGGGTCCTGATCCCCTAATTAAAGGTTCTCTGTCTGCCTCCATAAGGCAACTGGGTGGTACTTTGGGTATAATGTGGGACCTGAAGTCAGAAGGACCTGAATTCAAATCCTACCTTAGACCTTTACTTGCTGTGTGACTCTGGAAAAGGCAACTAACTTTGCCTCATTTTCTCATCTGTCAGAAAACGACAAACCTGTATCTTTGCCAAGGAAACCCCTAGCATCTGAAACAATTGAACAACAGCAACAAAGTCTACCTTATTGGTAGACTTCAACCTAATATTCCACCAGGTTAAGTAGGGCTTTTTTTTTTGGCAAGGCAATGGGGTTAAGTGACTTGCCTAAGATCACACAGCTAGGTAATTATTAAGTTTCAGAGAATTTGAACTCAGGTCCTCCTGTCTCCATTGTATTACCTAGCTGTCCCCATAGTAGGACTTTTCTAGGAACCAAAATTTCTATTCCTGTTAGTTTCCCTTTCCTCTGACAAAATATTCTGGGGAGACTGTTATCTTTTTAAACATAAAGAAAACCTCCTGTAGCTATTGTCATCTATGTCTAGATTCTATTCCTTTCGATTTTACAGCTCTTCACATATGCTGTCCTCCACAACCTAATCTGAAAAAACTTTTCTGGAGTATTAAAGTGCTGGGGTTATTTTTTTATTTGTTTGTTTTAATGAGCCTGGCTCCATGGGCCAAGGGGAAGGTCAAAGGATTAAAAGTCAGGAGAAACCTTAGAGATGATCAAATCCAGAGGTCTTAACCTTCTTTCTTGACATCGACCTCTTTGGGGAAATCTGTTGAAGCTTATAGAATCTCTTTTTAGAATCATGTTTGTAAAAACAGAAAGAAAATTGCAAAAGAAATTCTTAGACCTCAGGTTAAGAGCCTCTGCCTGGTTTAGTCCAACCCTCTCATTTAAGGGTGGAGGCCCAGAGAGAGGAAGGGACCTGTCCAGGGTTCCAGAAGTAGTGACTGTCCAGGTCGGGACCCACACACAGGCCCTTGGCCTTCCAGATAACCATGCTCTTCCTCCACCCCCCCTCCTCCTGGTGCCAGGCCGCCTCTCTAAATCAAGATAATGGGCGCTTTACTGTTTGGAAAGGGTCCTCAGTCAATCGGCTATCAGAACCACATGGTGTCAAGTCAGACTTACTGAGCTGAAGTCGAAGCTCAAAGACCCGTCAGAATGCAGCGTGATGCGGATTAATGGGTAGGCTGTACCTTAGATGTGGCCAGAGCCGTTAAAGGAAGCCTTTAGTGATAGCTTGCAGCTGCCCCTGATGAGGCGCCACATAATGAAAAACTGTCAGGCCTGGGTGACTTTAATAAGCTTTGTTGGTGGGAACCCCAAGGCCCGATGGCGAGCGGGTGAGGGGGATTGTTGCTGGCCATGAGGATGGGAATGAGCATTGTCCCAGCATGACATTTCTGTGAAAGTACTTGTACCACCAACATAGTCACTCACAGTGGGACAAATACAAGACATATTTGGGTACCATTTTAAAACTCTGGGATCTTTTGGGGGAATTAGAAGGCCCTGAAGCTGCCACTGGGTAGCTCTGTGTTCTTGGGTAAGTTGGGAAATCACAGCAACTCAGAGATGGATCACTGGGGACAGAGGATAGAGGCTAGCCTGCATTTAACAGCCTGTCCCCTCTTAGAAGTGAGTTTGTGATGGAAAACTCATGACCTTATTTACCTCTCTGTGATTCAGTTTCCTCCTCTGTATAAAATGAGGGTCATGAGCTTTGACTTGCCTTACCTTATAGAGGTGTTGTGATAAGCAAAGGAGACGGTCTAAATGAAAGCCCTTTGAAAACTATAAAGCATTGTTCAGATGTAAATAAACATTATTATTAAGTATGACAAACCACTAAAGGGTCAAGCCAATGATTCATTGTGTCAGTCCAAAAAGCTGACCAGTGGTTAGGCAACACAAGAACATGTCCCAGTGGCACCCCCAAGGATGAAGGGCTCCATCTCATCTGGACTCCACCCCAAACTGCCTGGAGCATCAGGCTCCCAATGTGGCTTGCAGATCTGGGCTGCTCTGCAGATTTCCTGATTCTCAATGAATAACAACTTCACCTTTTGGGGAATACTAGCATGTTAGTTTACAAAGCATTTCCCCTGAGAAGTAGGTAGGTTCTTTTTTATCTCCATTTAGTGGAGAAGGAAGTTAGAACTCAAGAGTTTTTAGGGAAGTTAGATGGCCATGATGTTTTGTTTTAGGAAGCATTTCCCCCTGAGAAGTAGGCTGGGCTGTTGGTGCCTCCTTTTGGCTGGGAAGGAAGATAAAACTCAGAGAGATTCACTCCCCCTTGCCTTAGGCCACATAGCTGGTAGGTGTCCGAGGAGAGAGTCAAGCCTGTATCTCCCCTTCATCCAAGTCCAGAAGTTTGTCATCCTCATGGCTGGAGGGCAATGGGTGAAAATTGGGAAGATGTATTTAATCAAACTGGTCTGCTAGCATTTTTGTTACTGTACAGTAAGGTGAACAGATACCCTTCAGTTCATTAAACAACTATTAGGCATCTACTGTGCTCAGACCCTGAGGACTTGGGAGGTGAGGGAAGCTTACAAAAGTAAACTAAAATATGACTTAAGCCATCCTAGAGTTTATAGACTGGTGGGAGGTTTCCTAACTCCCTAACTTCCCAACACAGCTCAAATTTCACCTCCTGTAGAAAGTGTTTTCCAGTCCCCACCAGCTGCTAGTGCCCTCCCCTTCAGATTGCCTTCCTTCATCTTACATATCTCTAGTTTTCTGGTCACTGGACCCAGATGGCTCTGGAGGAAAAAGTGAGGCTGATGACATAGCACAGCATCCCTTCCTTCAAATCCAATGCATGTGCGTGTCATGGCATCACCTCCCTGATCTTGTGGTCTTCTTCGAAAATGGACAAAAGAAACATCACTAGGAATTTACTGGTGATTCTGGTGACTTACTAGTGGTTCCCCAACTTGATTTCTCCTTTGTTAGAATGTGAGCTCTTTGAGGGATTATCTTTCTTACTATCCCAGACCCTTGGCATAGTGTATTGTAAACAGTAAGTACTTAATAAATGTTTGTTGACTGTTGACTTTGTTGACATTGAAGCAACTATAATAAGCCTAAGTGGATTCAAGATGCTTGGTGAGGTCTGCGAAGGAAAGGGTCTTTGTTGACTGGAGCTCAAGCAAAGGCTTCCTGGAGGAGATAGCATTTGAACTGGACTTTAAAGGGTCGATAGGAATCTGGTAGGTGGGAAATAAAGGCATTCCAGGCTGGTGGATGGAGGGGGGTGGGGTGGAAATAGTATGATCCAATGGACAGAGAGAGATAAGAAAACAGCCAGGCCTTCTGGGGAATGACAAGTAATTCACTTTCCCTGAAGTGCAGAGCCCATGAAAGGTAATCAGATTAGATAAGAATGGAAAGACAAAATGGCATTGGGTCATTGATGCCAGGCAGAAGATTTCAAACTCTTCTCTGTAGGCAGTAGCGAGGCATTGAAGGTTTTGAGAAGAAGATGAGCAGGCCCAGATTTCTGCATCAGGAGGCAATGTGAGTGTAAGACTGGAACAGAGACTGTGTGTCACCACCATCACTATTTAGAGTACTTTGCACCATCCACAAGCTTTGATCTGGTGAAGTCTCCAGTCCTGATGACATCCCTACTAAAGTTCTAAATGTGGTGGCCAGCGTGTCCCTACTGTAAGGCCTTGTTGGCATCTGGAAAGAGAAATGTCTTCCTAAAGACGTCAGAGATGTCTATACATCTGTAAAAACATGAAAGGGGGTTTCTCAAGCTGTGCCAAGAATTCAGCTGCTGCTTGGATGGCAGCTTTCCTATTAGCTTGCTTTATAATGGAGGAAAGTCACTTCCCTTCCATGGACCTCAGTTTCCTCATCTCTAAAATGAGATGGTTGACTAAAGGTTTCCTAAGTCCTTCCTTTCAGTCTACTCAGTGTTGTAAGTATTCACTGGTTGCTTAAGGAATTCAAAACCCTTTGCTCAGTTATAACAAAAGTAGTATCAGGCATGGGTTCTGTAATCTATTTGAGGAGATAAGGCATACACTCATGAAAAGATAAATAGCAATACTGAGCAGTGTGTTCCAGATGGGAGGCATTGACAGGGCTGTTGGAGCTTAGAGAAGGGAAGGAGCTGGGGGGTTGGGGTGGGGAGGTGGTCTTGGAGTAGTTAGGATGGTGGTCTAGGGGTGAGGAGGAGAGGCTTCCTGAGAGAGTAGGGATTAGTCCCCCTTCCAGGATGTTGGGTTTGGATACAGTTATGAGATGATGGGAACAAACATTCCCAGTGGGGAGACTGATGCCCCCAGAAGTATTAAGATGAAGCCATACAAGGGATTTGTTTTCTTGGTTGAGGAAGTGAATAGATTGTTTGAAACTGAGATTTGTTTTAGGGAAAATCACTTTTAGACATTGTGGGAAAAAGTGCCAGCCCACATTTGTTATATATAGTATCACAGATCAGTAGGATTGGAAGGGAGAGTAGGTCATCTAGGCAAAGTTATTTTTTATTTTTTAAACTGAAGCCCAAGAAAGGGAAGTACCCAAGGTCTTACCTACAGTGAGATAGTGTGGAAACTTAGGTCTTCCGATTACTAGTCTGGGCTCTCTCTATCTGTGGGTGATTCACCTGAAAGTCAGCATTACCATAATGTCATTAGTAGAGGCATATGTGGAGACTTAATAGGACAATAGTCTTTAGAAACTTGGGTTCCCAACAATGGAGAGAGCAGTCTAGATGGGGGAAGCAGGAGATGAGATTTCTTCTGGTATATATGTATCCGTGGTTACTCTTCAGTTTAACCAAGGGAGAACTGATAAAAGTTTAGTATCTGCTCTCCAAAATTCACAGAACATACAATTACATTGTTAAGAGGGGCGGCTAGATGATGCTGTGGAGCACTGGCCTAGGAGTCAGGAAGCCAGGAATTCAAATCCAGCCTCAGACACTTGACACTAGAAGTGTGACCTTGGGTAAGTCACTTAACCCTGATTGCCTCACATCCAGGCCCGTCTCCAGTTGTCCTGATTCATGTCTGGATCCAGATGGCTCTGGAGGAGAAAGTGAGGCTGGTGACTTAGCACTGCACACCCTCTCTCAAATCCAATTCAAGAGCTTGTCATGATATCACCTCCCTGTTGTGGTCTTCTTCCAGAATGAAGGACAAATATCATCATCATCACATTGTTAATATTTTCTCCATTTTCTTATTCCATTTCCTTCACACACTCTTGCAGTTGGGCATCTCAGTGGTTAGAGCACTGGGCCTGGAGTCAGGAAGTTATTGTTTAGTTGTTTTCAGATGTGTCTGACTCTTGGTGACCTCATTTGGGGATTTTCTTGGCAAAGATACTGGAGTGGTTTGCCATTTTATAGAGGAGGGGACTGAGGCAGACAGGTGAGGTGATTTGCCTTGGGTCAAACAGCTAGTAAGTAGCTGAGGTCAGATTTGAACTCAGGAAAATGAGATTTCCTGATTCCAGGGTCTACATTCTATCTACTTTCTCCCCTAGCTGCCTACCTCGGGAGGAGTCAGAAGACCCTAAGTTCAAATCCTTGTTTCTTTCAAAGCTCAGCTCAAAGATTGCTTCCTAGAAGAATTCTTTTCTGATCCTCAGCTGTTAATATTTTTCCTCCAACTTTCCCAACTCTCTTCTCCCATCTTGTATTTATTTGGTATATACTTATTTGTATACTACATCCATATATTGTTTATATGCATATATGCATGCATTTATATATAAATGTTTATGTGTGTAAATATATATACACACATACCTATCCATATTCATATATATGTGTATTTAACTAAATATGATTTCGCCTGATAAAATGCAGTCTCCTTTAATGCAGGGTCTGTTTTATTACTGACTTTTATATTATAACATGAGATCTGGCACACAGTAGGGGTTTAATAAATGCTTTATGACTGATTCTCACTTATCTCTCCCTTACCACTTGATCAGGGGATCTAGTCCTCGGGTTAATTTTGAATCTGGCCAATTAACCTAATCCATGAAATATCAGATTTGGCACACTAGGGGGAGCTTAGAAAAGTCAGTTGGAGATGGAGGTTATAGAATCCAAGTCACAGAATGTTAAAACCGAAAGGGATTTGGCATATGAAATGCAAGAAGAGAAGGGCTCTTGAAGGTCAGTTAGATGGACTAAGCTCCTCATTTTACAGATGGGGAAACTGAGGACTATAGAGAGGGAAATTGAGTTGGCCAAAGTCCAACAGGGAAGTAGAGGCAGGATGAACTGTTTCTTAGGATTGTGTGTAACCAGAAAGGAAGGGGGGGGCAATTGTGTCAAAAGAATGAGAAGGAAGAAATGATCATCATAGCCTTATACAACCCTTATACAACACTACCATAATACTAACCCATCAGTCTTAAGATGTTCACTTAGGATGTTCTGCCCCAGGGAGACCTTGGTTGGATCACTCCCCCCTCTTAGTTTTGTTGGTTGTTATTGTTCAGTCTTGTCCAACTCTCCATGACCCTGTTTGGGGTTTTCTTGGCAGAGATACTAGAGCGGTTTGCCATGTCCTTCTTCAACCCATTTTACAGATGAGGAGACTGAGGCAAATAGGATCAAGTGACTTGCCCAGGGTCACACAGCTAGTATGTGTCTGAGGTCAAATTTGAACTCAGGACTCCAGATTCAACACTCCATCTTCCCCACCTAAAAATCTTAGGAGGTGTCTCTGATTCCCTCTGGCTCTGACAGGCTCTGAAAACTTTGTTCTTGATGTCTACATGCCTATTATACAGTTATCTCAAGGTTGCCAGGGCAGGTTGGTGGCCCAATGGATAGAGCACCGGTCCTGGAGTCAGGAAGACCTGAATTCACAAATCCGACCTCAGACGCTTAATGATTATCTAGCTGTGTGACCTTAGACAAGTCACTTAACCCCATTGCCTTGCAAAAACAAAAAAAAAAGTTGCTGTGCAGAATAATCAGTCAATAAGCAATTATTAAGGGCCTGCTGGATGCTAAGAAATATGCTAAGTCCTGGGAAACTGCGAAGCAAATGGTAAGTTGAAATTTTTCAGAGAAGCTTCCATCAGTTAGGTCTGTGCACTGATTACCATAATGGGGACCAGTTTAATAACTCTGTGACAAGAATTCCAGTGTGGACTCACAGTCAGGAAAGCTGAAGTGACCCCAGCTCCTGATCCCTTATGTATCCCATATCCCTGTATGGTCATGGATGGGTAGGTCACCTACCTATCTAGGGTCTCAGTTTCTTAATCTATAAAATGGCAATAAAAATATTTGCCTTTCTTATCTCAAAGACCTTTGGCAAACCCTGAATTAATTTTTTTTATCAGGTTGTCACTCCTTTGGTTGAAATGGCCCACCTTCCCAGATGCTTGTCATGTCTCTTTTCACAAATTGCAAGAGCATAAATTTAGCATGGAAACCCAAGGAATTACCTACCCCCTCATTTAATAAATGAAGAAATGAAGGGCTGGGAGGGAGGGAAGCAATAGGGATTTATCCAGCATGGTACAAAGTGCTATACACATGATTTCATGTAATCCTCACAATCACTCTGGGTTTTATAGATATTTTATAGATTTTTTTATAGATGAGGAAACTGAGGCAGATAGAAGTTAAGTGCCCAGGGTTACACAGTTAGTTAATATTAGAGGTAAGATTTGAATTCAGGTCTTCCTGTCTCACTAGAAAGAGATCCAGCCAATGGGTTGGAGTCCTTTGCTTGATTCTTTAATATCTTGGACTACCTGAAGTACCTTGGATCACTCTCTCTGTTTCCTCTCATTCTTCCTACAGGATTGAACCACCTTCCCTTCTTGTTACATGCCCTTAAATAGTCAGTCATTGGATCAGATTCGGTGGTCCATTATTTATTAAGTGCCTACTGTATGCTAAGTTTTGGGGGATATGGAGAAAAGGCAAAGTCTTTGCTCTGAAAGATCACCCAGACTAATGAGAAAAACAACATCACCGGCCATGTACAAACAAGATGGTGATGGGGTAAGTGGGAGACAATCAATAGAAGGAAGACATGAGCATTAAAGGGGATCCGGAAAGGATTTGGGGACCTGAAGGAAGCCTTGTTGTTTACGCACCTTATTGTCATTCACTTTGGGGCAGCTGGTGGTATGGTAGAGAGTGCCAGGTCTAGAGAAAAGCTAGAGCCTCAAGATCACATTTTCTGGGAGACCCTGGACAGGTCATTTAGCTTTTGTTTGCCTCAGTTTATTCATCTGCAAAATGAAGATAATCTAGGTATCTACTTCCCAAAGTGGTTATGTAGGTCAAATAACTCATCATTGTAACATGTTTTGCAAATCTAAAAATCACTATATGAATTTTAATAATTACTACATTATGTTTTTCTTGCCACAATCTTTCCGTTGCTTTTTCCCTACTTTATCACTGAGATTCTTTCAATGTCTTGTTCTTTCATTATTTGAAGACTTAGAACACTCTGGGACAATGTTGGGGTTAAAGCAAACCCCAGACCTGAGTTTCTGGAGCATTAAGCAGCTGGGATCATTGAAGTACATATAATTTCCCAAATACAATCCTGACAGATTTGTAACTCCTTCATCCTTCATTCTGGGCAGCTCATCAAGTTAGTTTACATATCTACTTACCTACCTATCTGTCTCCCTAGCATTTAGCCATCCATCCATCCATCCGTCTGTCCGTCTGTCTACCTATCATCTATATTATCTCTCTATCATTAAATAGAATAATTATAGAGCACTATTATTATTGATATTATATGTCAATTGATCAACCTGTTTTCTATCTCTATTATTCATTTACCAATATCTGCCTACCATCTGTCTATCTGTATCTATTCATCCATCCATCCATCCATCCATCCATTATCCATCCATTCATCTATCTATCTATAGCTATCTGTCTGTCTGTCTGTCTATCTATCTGCCCATATCTATTTTCTGGCTGTCATCTGTCCATCTATCTTACTTAAGATATATCTTTTTTTGTTGTTATTAGGTTTTTGCAAGGCAAATGGGGTTAAGTGGCTTGCCCAAGGCCACACAGCTAGGTAATTATTAAGTGTCTGAGACTGGATTTGAACCCAGGTACTCCTGACTCCAAGGCCAGTGCTTTATCCACTGTGCCACCTAGCCACCCCACTTAATCTATATCTTGAGTAGATGCCACTGATGGACAATGAACTGAATCCATGTCTACATCATTCATCTATTTGTACGTTAAATCTCACTCTCCCTGTTGCGGTATCCTCCTACGACTTTTAAAGGACATAATATTGTCATTGGTCTGAGTATCAGAAGCAGTCTGAATGGCAATCTTTTCTTTGCTTCAGGGGCTCTACATGAAGCTGTGAAGTTTCCTTAGGTTTCCTTGGGGCAGATACTGGGGATGGCTCATATTGGGACTTCTTGAGCCCATCAGGGTTTCCATTAAATCACCTCTGCCTGCCCCATGGTGACCAGCAAAAGGATGTTATTTCTCCTCATTGTACAGATGGTAAAAGCCATCCACTGGCCAAATGGGAGAGCATCTAGAAAGCTTTCTGCCAATCTTGATGAGCAATGTACCTAGGCACTGCCTCTGGGTTTCAGGCTCTGAAGAAATTTTGCATGGGCTTGATATGAACCAGGATTCCATAGCACTTCCCAACCATTTCCAAATTGCTTTCCTTCAACTCCTGTTGATTTATCTCCCCCACATTAGAATATGAGCTTGGGGGGGGGCAGGAACTGGCTTATTTGCTTATAACTTTATTCCCAGTAGTTAACCCATAGGAAATGATTAATATTTTATCATCCATTCATTCATTCATTCACTGAGGACTTGGATGGCATTAATTTCTCCACTTCTTGCCCCCACCCCAAGCCCAAACTTTCTTTGCACATTTCAATACAAAAGCCCCTATTAAACCACTATATTCATGGAGGTGAGGGGTTCCCAGATATTTTAGGGATCCTCTGCCCCCCAAAAGAGACAAAAACAAAACAGTGGCTGCCCTCCTCTCAACAAGGAGCAGCTGTTTGTGTTTTGCGCCTTGCAAACTCATTTCATTATGTCAGAGCATAAACTCCATGGACCAGTAGCCAGAACCACCCCCCATTCCCTTTGATAAATCCAGTTGGCAGAGTAATGTAGGCAAGAGACTACAGCTGAGGCCTGTAGTGAAAACCCCTCTGACCCCAGGCAAGTCATTTCCCGGGCTCTGAACCTCAGTTTTCTCATCTATCAAGTGGGCATAATTCTACTCTTACTGTCATGATTGGGGGGGTGACTATCAATCTATCTGCTATTCCTCACATGACTAGGGAAAAAAATAAATTTCCTGTTTGTCCCCTTCCCCCTGACCCCCACCCCATGAGGAGTGACTTAGAATAACCCCTTGCCTTCAATTTTTTTTAGGAACTTTTTTCCCTCCTTCATTTCCAGTGGGTGGCTGTAAAAATAGCACTTGGTTTGAGTTAGGAGTTTGGGGGTTGGGGGGGGGGGGAGTCCGGTTTCTCCTTTTCCTGGAGGAATGACTGGGGACCACATGTTGCCAGAAGACTTTGGCTGGTAGAGGCAGGCTAAGGCTCCAAGGAGGCTAGCAGGCGTCGGCACAGATGGAAATTTGATCACCCCCGGCTCAACAGACGGTTTGATTTATTTTAAAATCAAGCAGATGGCTGCAACAGGAGTTTGTTTAAGTTCAGCTCAGAGCTGGGCCCACAGCCAGGAGCCTCAGAGCAGCTGTGCCAAAAATTTTTCAATGACTTTGCTAGTCAAACCACCTCTTCCCCTCCCTTTTGAACTGTGGGCACACCACACACATGTAAGCCTCTCTCTCTCTCTCTCTCTCTCTCTCTGTCTCTCTCTCTCTCTCTCTCTCTCTCTCTCTCTCCCCCTCTTCCTCTCTCTCTCTCTCTCTCTCTCTCTCTCTCTCTCTCTCTCTCTCTCTCTCCCCTCTCTCTCTAACTCTGTCTCCAACTCTCTCACTTCTCTCTCCAACTCTCTCTCTTGTATCTCTATCTCTCCCTCTTCTGGCTCTGCCTCTATCTCTCCTCTATCTCTCTCCCTCCTGTCTCTGTTTCTTCCTCCTTCCTGTATCTCTTTCTCTCTCTTTCTCTCCCTCTTGCTGTCTCCCTTTCTGTTTCTCTTCCTGTCTCTCTCTCCCTCCCTTCATCTCTTTCTGTATATCTCTATTTCTGTTTCTCATGTCTCTGTTTCTCTTCCTGTCTCTCTCTGTCTCTGTCTCTATCTCTGTCTTTCCCCCTCAACCTCCTTCCATCTTTCTCTGTGTCTCTATTTCTGCCTCTCATATCTCTTTTTCTCTAAGGCTCTGTTTCTCTCTGCCTCTTTTCTCCCTCTGCCTGTTTCTGTTTTCTCTTTCTCTATCTGTATCTCTCTCTCCCTTTATCTCCTTCTGAATGTCTCTATTACTGCCTCCTTTCTCATTTCTCTGTTTCTCAGTCTCTATTTCTGACTCTTTTCTCCCTATCTCCCTTTATGTTTCTTTCTTTCTCTCATTCTTCTCTGCATCTATCTCTCCCCCAGTCTGTTTTTTTTTGCTGTCCATTTGTCTCCCTCCCCGCAACCACCTTTCTTCTCCTGATCCTCTTTCTCAGAAAATCTTCATGAACAGTTCTCTTCATATCTTACTTTCTTCATACCCAAAGGCCGAGATATAAACCTCAGTGGTCTTGCTCCTGATTACCCATATGATCTTACACCAGTCATTTCTCCAACTGGACCCTCACTTTCTTTATGCAAAAAAATGATTGAGTTGACCTACATGATCCTAAGGGCCGTCTTATCTCCAAAAGTCTGTGTTCTAAGTCTAGGTCTCTCTTGCTCCCTGAGAGAGACCAATTGGTGAAGTAAGGAGACCACAGGACTAGTGGGGCCTGAGTTCAAATGCTGACTCCTCTACTTACTAGTGGTGATGTTTCCTCAAGCAGAGAGAATCAGCCTTTTCCTCTTGGCCACAAAGGAAATGGAAAATGCAGGCCTTGTGCAAGTTGGCTTTCAAGGCTCTTTTGAACCATAAATCTTGTTATTCTACTCTGTATGCCCTACCCCCCCCCAGCAATTATAGTTATCTCTTCACAGATGCCCTGCCCCCTCCTAGTCTTTTCTGCCCCACCCCCTCCCCACTCTGCAGTGCCAGAGGGAACAAGAACATCTTTGTGCCGTCACCCCAGTGCAGAGACCACCCTGACTCGTTCCTCTCCAAGTTACTGCGGCCTGGGAAAGAAGGGACCTTGGGAACATACCTTCTGGGTTGGGAGGGACCATGGAGGTCATAAGAGATTTGCTACTTTGGAGTTAGAAAACAGCTAATCAGTCAGTCAGCATTTATTAAGCCCTTACTATATGCTGGGTGTTGTGCTTTAGCCCTGAAGATACAAAAGGTTAGAGCCCAGCTCTCTACCCTTCAGGAGTGCACTCTCTAAGGAAGCCACCATCATATATAACCATGTAGGTAGAAGTTATAGACTCTATAAAATGACAGGGAATCTCCCAGAATCAGGAAAGGTGTTCTCGGAAGGTCCAAGGGTAAACAGTTACTATAGAAAGGGTCATAATTGAGAGATAAATAACATTATCCAAAGCATTCCTGCTTAGTTCAGTCCAGTGCTTTTCTACTGAGAACTCAGAGCTGCCCAACCAGCAGACAGAGACCTAGGGAAGAGTCAGATTCAGAGACAGAGACAGAGACAGAAAACAGAGACAGAGAGTAAAGAGAGAGAAGAGAAATGGAGAGACCAAGAGAGGAGACAGAGAAACAGAGAGAGACAAACACACATGCACATACATACACACACACAGATAAATACAGAGAGAAAGACAGAAACTGAGAGGGGGGGCAGAGATAGACAAAGACAGAAATAGAAGAGACAGAGATAGAAAACAGTGACCAAGAGCAAAGAGAGGGAGACAGAGACAGACAGAAAGCAGAGAGAAACAGAGACAGAGAGCAAAGAGAAAGAAGAGAGATGGATAGAGTGTCCAAGAGAGGAGACAGAAACACATACACACACATACACAGAAACAGAGAGAGAGACAGAGAAAGAAGAGAGACAGAAACAGAGAGAAGAGAGACAGAGATAGAAACTGAGATAGAGACAGAAAAGACAGAGAACCAGAGTCTACAGAAGACAGAGTAAGACACAGACAAGGAGAGAGGAGAGAGGTAGCCTGCCCCAGAAGGTGGGCTTAGAGAGTGGCCGGGGCCTGCCATCTTTCCTGCAGCTGCCCGGCTCTTGGGCATGGCAGGACCCGGAGGGCAGGGGTGGTGCCTCTGGCCACCTCGTGGGGTGAGCCTCCAGCTGCGTTTCCCTGAGTCCGGCCCCGGGCTGCTGACACTGACTCATGACTCTCCCGGGAGACACAAGCTACTTGGTTAAGGTTATGAGTCATATCCCCCATCCCCTAAAGGGGATTAGCTGGTCCTCTCTTCAAAGTGCAGCCGTTTCGGGCCGTGGGCGCTGCCTCTCCTTCCTGCCCCTCTCCTCAAGGACTCATGGCCGGGCCCCAGGACCACCCTACGAAGGCCTCGCTGGCACCGGCCTGGCTTTTCACACTGCTTCTCCCTTGCGTGGAGGCCGAGCCTTCTCCTACCCGGCTCTAGCCTGGGCTTCTGAACAAAACAAGGAATTCTTCAAGTTTCTAAACCAGCAAGCCAACTCTTTAAATAACCCCAACTCCATGGGAGAAGAGGGAAGACCAAATGAGCTGCAGGGGCCTCGCTCCTCCGGACATGGAGCCTGGGCTTTGGGCTCCAATCTTAAAATAGACTGGATGGTACTGCTGCCTCTGGGGGACAGGGGCTCAGGGTGTGACTCAGGGTGTGTTCTGGGGGGTCAGGAGGGAGAAGGGAAAATCTGTCATCTGAAAGCACAGGGCCTTGGGAACAGAGGGCTATAACTTCTTTATTTCTTTTTTGAACCCCTGGAGAGAGATTCTTTTATCCTTTGGGGTCAGACTATGTGGGAGCTGAGTGCTTCACCCCTACTCCCTTCCATTCCCAGGGACTTTTTCCTCTAGCTTTCAAACTTCACCTAGGCCAGCTGGGGCTGGGCTTCTGAGAAGTCAGTGAGGAGATGAAGCCAAGGGGCCTGGAGGGATCAGGAAGGAGTGGATGGGTGAAATGTCAGAGGCAATGAGGCTAAATGGTGTGGAGAACCTCAGACTCCCAGCAGAGACCCAACCATTAAGGCAACACAGAGAAAGTGAGTGAAAGTGTGTGTGAGAGATGGAGACAGAGCAAGAGAAAGTGAGTGAAAAAGAGACACAGAAAGTGTGTGTGTGTGTGTGTGTGTGTGTGTGTGTGTGTGTGTGTGTGTGTGTGTGTGTGAGAGAGAGAGAGAGAGAGAGAGAAAGACAGAGACAGAGACAGAGAGAGAGAAGAGAGAGACAGAGAGAGAGAGAGAGAGAGAAAGAGAGACAGAGAGAGAGGAGAGAGACAGACAGAAAGAGAGAGAGAGGAGAGAGAAGCATCTGTCCCCTCACCTCTCCCTTCTTCTTGGCCTCACTGGAGATTGGCTGCCCAAGTGTGTTGGCTCCTGTTTCCCGCCCCCCCCCCCCCCAGTTCTTCCAATGTAATTACCTCATGCATCTAAGTACTTTCTTACCACAGGGTGGAGGCTGGATGGACATCCTCCCTTCCTCAGACCTGTTGCCCTGGGCCTGGGCTCCTGAGATCCTGGGAGCATATTTGTCCTGAATTTTAATTGGGGTAGGAGGGGGGTGGTGTCAGGGCAAGGAATAAATGACCCTTCTCTTCTCTGGGAAGGGGGAGGAGGAAGAGGAGGATTATTTCTGGAGCTGCTGGTCAGACTTGGCCAGATCCTTTGAACTGATTGAAATCTTCATTTCAGGTTCAGTTTAGAAGATATTTATTTGTATTGGGGGGAGAAACATGGCAAGATGGAAAGAGCACTATACTTGGGGTCAGAAGACCTGAGTTTCAGTTCAGGCTCTGACATTTATTAGCTGGAGTGTTTGTGAATAAGTGACTTGGGGGTTGGACGAGGTCATCGCTCAATGGGGTTGGAGCTTTGAAACTAGAAAGAGCCTCCAGAAACTATCTTGTCCAACCCTCTCATTTTGCAGATGAAGAAACTGTTAAGTGACTTGCCCAGGGTGATTCAACTAGTGTCTTAAGCAAGATTTTGAGATCAGGTCTTGGAATTCCAAATGCAAAGCTCTCTTCATTATACTCTCCTGCCTTCTCTAATGCTACTTCCATCTTTGACATTGTACACAGGAAAGTCCCTTCCAGCTCTGACTTTCTAAATTATCAGGGCCCTTCCAGCTCTAACATTCCATGTGTTATTTTCTGACATTTCTGTGCTTGTCTATGGGCAGCTAGGAGATAGGATGGATAGAGCATTGGGTTTGGAATGAGGAAGACTCATTTTCATGAGTTCAAAGTCAGCCTCAGATGCCTACTGGCTGTGTGAGCCTGGACAAGTCACTTACTTATCCCTGTTTACCTCAGTTGCCTTATCTGTAAAATGAACTAGAGAAGGAAAAGACAAACCAATCCAGAATCTCTGCCAAGAAAACCCCAGATGGGATCACAAAGAGAAATGATCGAACAGCTGCCGCATGGTCTTCTAAAGGACCTTTGCTACTTGCCATTTGTGGGAGGGAGATTTTTGAGGTGGGTTTTTGGTCAAAAAGCATTAGTTTAGTCCTTATTTTCATCAGATGGTTCTGATTTTTGGAATTGGGCCTTGTGATATACCTGTCTGACTTTGTGCTAAGATCTTCTCCCATAGTTGTCTGGCATACATTACAGGTAGATCTACCATTTGCTATATCATATAGGCCGTTCTTTCACACAGGATTCTTCAAGGGGGGCAGAAAATCTAACTTAGAAAACTTCAGCAAGGATGTATGTGCTAAGAGTATGTTCCAGAAACTTTAGCTTAATCCTTCCTAGGTGTTTGTAAAAATCAGTTATGTGTGTTTATTTTTATGAAGGCAGATCTTCAGGCATTTACCTGTGTATGCCATTCATTCATTCTACTAGGGATTGGTTCCATCCTTCCCAAGCTATGCTGAAACATGCCAGCAAGGAACCTTGCAGAAGATCCACTCAGGCTAATAGAGATCAGCCCAGTCTGGAGTCGGGTATCAAAGACAATTCTCAATGTGATCATGAACTACTCCACTGGTATTCCCATCAACAACAATGGGGAAACCCTTTCAGAGAGCCACAGAAGCACAGTATCTAAGAACTATGCCCAATAAAGGGTCTTCCCTCCTCTGCTCCAAGATGTCCAGTGAGAGGAAAATCCACTGCCTCAAAAATCAGCTTCTTGTACAGCTCAAATTTTTAGGAAGTTCACTTTTAAGTTGAGCCAAAATCTGCTTCCCTCCTCCTTCTTTCTACCTAGTATTTCCTTCTGAGACTGTGGAGCTGTTCCTTCACTACTCTTCTTAACATGTGGTTCTCTGAACTTAAAAGAGAATTCCAGATAGAGTAATACAGCAGGACTACCACTGATCTCATTTTGGACACTTTCCTTCGGCTAGAGGACAAAGTGTATAGAGCACCAGGTCTGGAGTCAGGAAAACCTGAGTTCAAATCTAGCTTTCAGACACTTAATAGCCATGTAATCTTAGATAACTCAATTTAAAACAAAAAACAAAAACACAAACCTTTCTCTGCCTCAGTTTCCTCATCTGTTAAATTGGAATCCTAACAGCACCTCCCTCCCAGATCTGTTGTGAGAATCAAATGAGATATCAACTAATAATAATAGCTATATTATTAATAATAATTATTAATATTTATATTAGTAATTTATACTTGATATAATTTATATTACATTTATTAATGCTGTTATTAATAATAGCTATATTATTGTAGTAATATCTATTATTGTTGCTGTTGTTATTATTAAAACATCTCTCCCATCTTTGACTTGTACAACTGATTTTTTTAAAAACCCCCCATAACATTTATATTTAGTTATCCTGGATTTTACCTTAAATTTGACCCATCATTCTAGCTTTTCAAGACCCATAAAAATTCCCACTCTGCTGTCCAGTGGCTTAACTATCTGTTCTTTCTTTTAAAAAGTGATAAAAATGTTGAATAGCACCAGACTGAGAACAAACCCTTAGGGGACTCTAGGAGAGAATTCTGGCTAGCTTGATGTTGATCCATTTATCACTACCCTCAATCAATCCACTTATCTCTTCCCACCCCACCCCACCCCCAACCCTCCATATAGAATGAGAGCACTTGTCCAATGCATTGAAAGGCAAGCATATTACCTCTAGAGTATATTTTTAACCTCCAGGTTTATTAGAGACTCCATCAAAATTAAAAAAAAAAAGAAGGAAATGGGGATTAGTCTCACGTAACCTGTACTTATTCAAACCATCAACAAACAGGTGGCAGACACTCTGCTGATCAACCTACTGTAAAACTTGATGAGCTCTGAATGAGGACTACTTACATTTCTAAATGCCTACAAACCACCTCTTTAATTAAACAACCTAGAAATTTGCAATGAGTAGAATCCAGGACAATCAGCAGCTCTGTGATATTCTTGCATTTTTCTAAAATAGTCTGAAGCAGTCCAGAAATCCTACCTTCTAGTCCTGGCCTGGGGGTTCACCCTGGCCTGGGGTCCTGAACTCTTGGAAGGCAGCTTAATGTTTTCATGGCCAGGAACTAACTTCCCAATCTGAAGATCCTTGGAAAAGAACCCAAAGGTAAAAAAAGCAGGCTATTGATTTTGCTTTGATGATCAATTGGCCATCAAAGCAAAAGTAGCAACCAGCAAAACATAGATTAAAAGTTGAAAGGGATCTTAGAGAAAATCTAATACAATCCTCTCATTTTATAGTTGAAGGAAACTGAGGCATAGAATGCTTCTTTCCAACAGCATCATCTCATCTTTCCCAAGCAATTTTCCTATCCCAGAAAAATTATCCTCTTGTCCCTCTTGGTGTTTTTAGTATACTTTCCAGCCTCAGCTTCTTTTGAGTTTTAGAGCTTCTGAGGACCCTTTTCTTACAAGATTGTAATAACCTTTTGTATCCATCCTTAGATATCTGCCCTTGCTTCCATGTCTTTTCCAAATCTAAGTGGATTGATGAGCTCTTGAGCATTCACACTAGTCCCTTTGGACAGCTCCCCTTTTTTCTCTAAAAAATCACCTGTGTTTATATCACCTGTGTTCTTGACAGTTTTCCATACTTCACAAAACAGCTTGCCTTGTAGAATTTTAGACCACAAAATCCTTTAAATGATCATTTTAAGATCCATCTTAGAAAACATATGATCTATGTCAAACTGTACCCATGTTTTCCTTTTTGTTTATCATAAATTCTAAGATGCAGTGGTTATTAGATCCCAAGATTGTTATCATTTCTATTTTAGTTCCTCCAAAATTAAGACTTAGATCCACACACTATCTTTTGAAGGATAAAAGTATCATTTAAGGCAAGATAAGAATTTATCAACTGTTGATTATCCAACATTCATTCACACAGATCTGGAGCAAATAACTTTTCTTTTGCTCCTCATCCAAAAAATTATCCATGGCCTAGATCATGGAAATCTCAGTGAGATCATAGATTCCCTTCTTTTAGCAAAGAGAAGGAGCCTTAAAGTATCTCAATAATTGAAATTCCCATGACTGTATCATTTCTTAAGACAAGATTTGTGATCTGTTTCCCAAACTTATTATTTGCTTCCTTCCTTTGGTTAAATAGGCTCTTGGGACACAGGGAGATGGTGATAATGTCCTGTGGTTCATATCTTATAGACAGAACCCAAGGGTTGGGGGGACAACTTTTAGAAGGGTCAAGAAAGGGATGGAATTTGCCAATACCAGTGTAGATTTGGGAGT
This sequence comes from Macrotis lagotis, assembly GCF_037893015.1. Taxonomy (NCBI): domain Eukaryota; kingdom Metazoa; phylum Chordata; class Mammalia; order Peramelemorphia; family Peramelidae; genus Macrotis; species Macrotis lagotis. The sequence continues at coordinate 57,670,746 of NC_133658.1, forward strand.
TATGCCAAGTCCTTGACCTCTTCTCAGCTTCCATTCCTGAAAAGAAAGCTAAAAATGCCTTAATATGCTCTTTTTCCATCATAGTACAAGGGCTATTTTAGTAATCAATATGGTATCACCTATTACACACTTATTCAATATCACCTAACTTGAAGCTAAAATGACTGACTGCTGATTTTGCCTTGCTAGCCAATATAGAATCATAGATTGAAAATTGGAAGGGATCTTAGAGATACTCTAATCCAAAGCCCCTTGTAGCAGAAGGAATCTAAGGCACAGAGACAGGAACGTACTGGAATCAGTTCATCCTGACTTTGTGAGAGCATTTACATTCTGGAAATCTGCAAATGTTAAAAATAGGGTTTGATTTATTTTTTTGTTGATTATATAGACTTAAGAAAGTTATGAAGATGTTAACAATGCATTTGAGAGTCAGTAGTTAAACATTTCTCAATCCCCCAATACACAGATAGATTAAATAATCTGTCTGAGGTCATACAGGTAGTAAATGACAGAATTAGAACAAACTTTATTGAATCCAAATCAGGAATTTTATTTTTATCTATATATTCCTCTCTCCACATGGCTCTGTTTACATACATTCAAAATTCTATCTATGATAAGAAATTCTATCTGTAGAAAAAAGTCAATACTGACTGAGATCTTTGGCATAGTGTAAAGAGCCTTGGGGCCGGTTATCAGATTTAGAATCTTCTTTTGGCTATGCCAGTGACCTCCAATGAGTCCTTTCCCTGATATGGATTGCAGTTTTCATCTCTGCAATATAAAGGACTTGGAACGGAAGATTTCTGAGACCCCTTCAGATACCTCTTAGCACATTGTCTAACATATAAAGGTGCTTGATAAATGTTTATTGATTAATTATTGATTGATAGCAAAGCAACTGGCACAAAGTAGGCACATAGTAGGCCATAATTATTGATTGATTGTTGATTCACTGACTTATGCTCTATTGGTTTTATCTGTTGTTGTCCATTCTTCTGGAACCAAATATGTTCCCCATACCATGATTCCGCAGCCTAAAACCATCATCTTGATGAATAAAGCTAGACTGCAGAGTGCTTTTATTTTTTAATCCACCATTCCAAAGACCAGTAAAAGTCCAGAGTTTATCAATGGGGACGTGGTATCTGCATCAGTTCTATTAAAATAGTAAATATCTCACCATGGTTGTAGAGAGGGCAAGGGAGGGGAGATTAGTCTTCATGAAGCTGGTGGGAAGTTCTCATGGGATTTTAGAGTTGTTCATTTTTAGACTTAGTTTATAGTTCAAGAGATTATAAACTCCTTGAGGGCAGGGACTGTCTTAGTTCTTTTTAAAACCCCCAGAAGAGCATAGTACAATGTTGTTTGATTGGTTGGTGATTGTCCTTCATTATTGAAGAGGATCAAGATGCCATATCACTATGTTAGAGTCCAGTTGGATTTGTTGGAGTCCCCATAGGGGAGGGGGTCCTAGGAATACAGAAGCATCTTATGTACAGGAGTGCTTAATGAATGTATGTGGATTTGAAATAGGGTTCAAGTGAGATTCTATGTGAATACTCTTCTTAAAACTGCAATTGTTAGGGGGTTAACAAGACACTTGGGGATTCAAAGATGACAAAAGACAAAAGGTATGCCTACCCTCAAGGGGCTTACAACCTAATACAGAAATCCATTATTTCAGGGTAACTATAACCAGTAATTAATTCAAGGTAATGGTTGGAGAGCAAGCCAAATATAAAATGTAGACTACATTGTAGAGGCATGAGTGAGGAAATGGAAACAGTGAATGCTGACTACTCTTTCTAGAAATTTCCTTAGTAAAAGTGAAGTAGGGGGTGGGAAGATAGTTTGTGGGAATGGCAAACCCAAAGGATGATTGGAGGGCTGAGGAGAAGTCAATAGATGAGATTTGTTCTCAAAGAAGACAGGAAGGCCACAATTAAGAGAGAAAGAAGGGCAGGGAAAGGGAAGATGGACTAAAGACCATCAATTCCAGAAAGGTAAATCCCAGAAGTCTTAGGGAGAAAAATGACTTGAGTTAAACCCGTTTCCAGGGCTGGCATGTGGGGGACCGTGGGACTGGTTTGATGAGTGATTCTGTCAACATGGAACCTTTAGGTTTGGCTGTGGTTCTTCAAGTCAATGGGATCCATTCTGATTTTTGACAGAAAGGCTGGTTGAGGCCTTTTGTACCTATATGAAAACATGGAACAGTGAATAGCATACAGTAAGTGATTAATAAGTGCTTGTTGACTGACTGTCATTCTCTTTGGGTGTGTGTCCCCTATGGAGATGAAAGAAAAGGAGGAGCTAGTTTGTCCAGAAGATAGGATACATAGAGGGATCTGGGAGGTGGTAATTGCTCTCTATGTCATGGCTGATACTTTCAGAGAGACATCTGTTTCCAAATATCTTCCATATACAGAATGTTTCCATTTCTCCCCCCACCCCCTTATCCCGGCCAGAAACACAAGAAGAAAGATTGACATGCGAATTCTCTAGATACCTTTCCTACCATCTCCTTCAACCCTATTCCCGGCCCCATCTGATAATCTCTCTTTTCTTTCCTCTGGTCTCTCTTGGGTGATCTAAACACAACAAAGAGCCTTGTCTCTTGACCACTTCTTAGAAACAAGTAGCCCCCCTTGGGTTTCTTGGGAAAGTTGGCCTGACTGCCCCGAGACACTCTTACTTCCAATTTACTCAGGAGGTCAAACTGGGTGGAGGAATCCCAACCAAGGAAAGAGGAGGCAGGAGAGAAGAGTCAGGATGATAAACTTTAGGGATGTTCATCTGGCAGCAGGATTGATTGGAAGGGAGACACACCAGCCTGAAGACTGTGGCAGCGGTCCAGACATGTCCTCTGGGGCCTGGGCGAGGGTGGTGGCTGTGGACATGGAGAGGAAAGGAAAAGGAATGGGCTCAGAGATTCATTACAAAGGGAGAACCAACAAGATGTGGTAATTGGTTGCATTGCAGAGGGGGGATGACAGGGAGATGGATGGGCTGTAGGCAGAGGTGACTCTAGAAGTACAGACCACATACCTCCAGGAGCAGGAGGCAGCTGTTTGAGGAGTCTGTGCAAACAGGTAAAGGGGATGTCTGGCTCTGCCGGAGTGACTGCATCATGCCTGGGAGGGAAAGCTAGAGAAGGTCAGGGAAAGAGTTAATGGGAGCAACCAAGCAAGCCTCCTCTCAGCCCTGCAGGGTCTGGGTGTCTGACAAGCCAAACAACTGTTTTTGACTCACTCTTGCTGGGTTGCCAAATAGGATTGCTTCCACACTCTCATCTCTTTGGCGTGAAGGATGTGATGTGTAGAGACACTGGCTTTTTGGAAATCAAAGAAAAAAAAGTGGGAGGTGGGCTAGACTGTTGGGGAGGGGATTATTTGGAGAGGTTTGAGGAAAGAAAAAGGGTGAGATTCCTGAGAGAAAGAGGGAAAGGGAGAAGTGTTTTGGTTTTTTGTTTTTTTTTTTTACCCTGATATGTTCAAGACGGCAGCAAAGATGTTTTCTCCCACCCAGGAGGAAGCCAGAGAGTTTGAACAGAGTGGAATAAAGAGTCCCGAGGACTGGAGTCAGAACATTCTATTGCTTGGTATTTGTGGGATTAGGAGCAAGTCCTTTTGGCTTCTCTGGGTCTCAGTTTTCCCCATTCGTAAAATGGGTGAGTTGGTTAGACTAGATGACCTAGAACATCCACCACTTAACTGCCCCAGTGTTTTCCAAAACCCACACCTCCCCCACAAACTCCAGTGGCTCCCTATTACTTCCAGGATCAAAAGTGAAATCCTCTGTTTGGCATTTCCACAAGCCAACCTCTCTGTTATTCCTTCCAGTGCTTGCTCCTCTCTGCCTATTCTATAAGCCAGTTCCTTTGGTCTAATTGCAGTTCCCAGCACGCTCAGCACACACGCCAGGGCTTTTCTCTGTCAGGGCCCCTTACCTGAAATGCTCCCCTGACCTCCTTCAGGACTCAGCTAGGTGTGATTACACCTTCTCCAGAAGACCTTTCCTGAGTCTTACCACCCATTTTCCCCTTGACTTTTGCTTGTATGTGCCTAGTTGCCTCCATGTTGTCTTCCATGTTAGACAGTAAGCTCCTTGAGGGTGGGGGACTGTGGGATTTTTGTTTTTTATTTGTTTGTTTTGGGTATTTTGGCCCTCCAGTGATCCCCTTATCCAGTACAAGGTAGGTGATTAATGAGTTTGTTGACCGACCGATTCTGTGAACTGGACACATCCTGGCTGGAATCACCAGGCCCACAAGTGGGGCAGCAGGGACAGAGAGGAAATGGAGGGTGGAGGCCCGAAGAGAGGATGAATGCTCTCTGTTGGGGAGCCTAGAAAACCACCAGACTGGTGTGTTACTAGGTCACTTCTTCCCTGAAGTAGTAACAGCTGCTGCCTCTGAGGCTCAGCCCTCCCCAGCAGGGTGGAGCGGACTGCCACCCGCAATACTGACCCTGGGATATCACAAGCACAGCCAAGGCTAGCACAGCCATCTCATCTCTGTGACTCTCATTCAACCTGCCAGGGACCCAGCCCCTTGCCCAGCCAATCTTTAACCCCCTCTCTGCTCCCCATTATGTGTAAGAAAACATCTTTCAGGTGTAGACTCAAAGGACCTCAGTCTTCTCTCCCTCTCTTGGAAGTGAAACAGGGGAATGAGGTCCTGCACGACAGCTCTGCTTTTACAAGCTGTGACTTCTGGCTGTGGAGTGGGTGACTGAGTGACCCTTGTCCCTGGTCCCTTTCTGGTCAGGCCTTCCTGGCAACCCCAAGAGGAGTGTCCTTGGAGAATTGTAATATGGACAGCAGTGATGCTCTTGCCCCTCCCCACTAAGGGGAGAGCCAGCTGTCTGAGGGAGTCATCTTCCCCATGGTGTAGTGGACAGAGAAATAGAAGACATGAGAGCAAAAATAAGCTTTGATACGCTACGGGCTTGTGGGTACTAGGGGAAGTCACTGTACCCAACTGAATCTCTTACTCACTTTCACTGTTCATCCTTGTACTGCCTCCCTCCAAATGTGGTTGTGGAGAACTTGATCCATCCTTATGCCCATGCCTTTACCTTCCCTCCTTATGACTCCTCTGACCTTGGGGTGGATCACTTAACCATACTCAGCCTCAGCTTCTCCATTTGACAAAATGAGCCAGATGATTTCAAAGGCCTCTCCAGCTCCTGGTCTTCCAGTTTCCTACTGACATTATAGTGTTGTTATTTTTATTTTAAATTTGCTTTAGATTTTTTTGCCACTCACCCAGAACTACTGGGATTCTAGTGAAAAGATGTAAGGACACACTGAAGGAAGTGGAGGACTTTAGCCTGTTGAAGAAATAACTCAATGAGGGAACGGAAGACTATCATCAGGTATATAAAGGTCTTTATCAGGGAGAAAGATTAGGCATGGACTCTTTGGCTCCACAAGGTTCTAATGTTGGTGACTAACATTATCTTTCATTTTATCCTCATAACAACCTTAGTAATTATTATTGCTATTGACACCACTTTACAGACAAGGAAACTGAGGCAGGCAGTGGTTCAGGGGCTTACCCAAGTTTACACAGCTGGCAAGTATCTGAAGCTGGATTTGACCTTTGGTCTTCTAGTAGACCTGTCTCCAGGCCATGTCTAGTCTATAAGAACTCTTAAGCTCTTTTGTGTTCTTTTGGCAGGTTGGTGAAGTCTTTGAACCCCTTCCCAGAACGTTTTGTTAAAATGCATTTAAAAAAATACAGTTAGCAAAATTGTTTTTAAAAAAACAAACCAAAATAAGCTAAAATAGCCTTGCTCTAGGTAATTAAGTGCTCCCGCCCCAAGATAAAGGATTAACTTTTTCTTAAATTCTAGCAGCCATATAGTATTTTTGAACATACCCACTTCTAGCAAGGCTTTTTTCATTCCCTACAAAACACACAGACCAAGTTGGTGCCAGAGTGGGGCCTCAAAATCACTCACACTTGCAGCCTGTTAAGGTTTACAAAGCTCTTTTCCTCACAATCCTGAAAGGGAGGGAGGGGATCATAAGACTTCTCTGCATTTTTACAGAAGGGGAAATTGAGTCTCAAAGAGGTTAAATGACTTGATGGCAGCAAGCATCAGAGCCAAGACATCCAGGTCTCCTGATTCCAAGCTTGGTGATCTTTCAGTTAGATCAAAATATTCTTGGATTGTGGGTTAGAGGGCCAAAGGAAAAAGAATGATATAGATTCAGACTTCCTCTCCCCTGCGGTTCCTTGTTCCCCACTCTCACCTGAGAGTAATTGGCTTTGAGATATCTGGGCAAAATGATTCCAGTGTTCTCCATATGTCTTACTTACATCTTCCATTTCTGGAATGGGCTCTCAAAAGCCAATTCCTCTTTATGTCTGACTTCCTTGTACTCTGTAGATCATTATATGGCTCAGTAATTGCTATTGCGTTTCAGACAGACAGATAGACAGACATAGGGAGATGGATGAGATATGAGTACAATGTGGTTGGATAGACGAATTGCTTAAAGAGATATTAACAAAGTTCTGTTTATTTAATAATTTTCCAATGTTTTATTACAGAAATAATTAGTATTTCTTTTGAGGAAAATTAAAATCACAGAATAGCAGAGCCTTGGAGGGACCTTCAGATATAATCTAGTCCTTTTTGGAGGGAAGAAAAAAGTCCTTATTGGGTGCTTACTTATGATGGGTCAGCCAAGTGGAGGTGAGGGGGCTAAAACCACCAAGCTCCTGCCTTCAAGGAGTTTATATTCTGACAGGGAAAGACAAGAGAAAGGAAAACTGGAGAAAAGAAATTTTCAGACTTGTGAATGGCATCATTAAAAACAAGTGGAAATGGGGATTGAGTGAGTAGTTGGCCCCAGGTAAGAGAATAGTTGGCATCCCTAGAAAGTCAGGGCTCCTGTTCTGGGGGTGAGGGGGTGTGTGGAAAAAGCCAGAATATAGCATTGTTCTGAGATGATGATGTAGAATTCCAACTTGAGCCAGGGACTGTATCTAAAAAGCAAAAGCCCCATGGCAGAAATGGAAGAAATAAAGATTTCAGCAAAAGCTCACTTATCTGTCCCCAGGGCCCCAGAAGTCAGTCAGCCAGAAACCCATGGAGGAATGACAAGATAGATCAAGAAGTATTAAAGACCTACTTTAGCTTGGGAAACAAATTAGGAGGGGTATTATACAGGGATGGGGGGCCGGGAACAATGGAGAGACCTGAGTTCAAATACAGCCTCAGATACTAACTGTATGACCCCGGACAGGTACCTTCACCTTTGTTTGCCTCAGTTTCCTCATTTGTAAAATGGAGATAATAATATAATAATAATACCCTCCTAGGGTTGTTTAAGTATCTTATGCAATATTTGTGAAATGCTTTACAAACTTTAAAATTTCATATAAATGCAACCTATTATTAGTGATAGTTTGAGGGCTTCCCTAGTGGATTTAGGCATTGATTCAGTTGTTCCCTCTAAAAAAACAGTCATGAAGTCATGCTTTTGACAAATAAAGGAAACTGAGACCCAGAGAAGAATTGTCCAAGACCATGTAGTTAATTAGCAGATTAAGCTGTGCATTTGGGTATCTAAATCTTAGTTTGTTTGTTTTTTTCATAAAAAACCTCATTACCATTATTCACACCTCTTATCTGGCCCATTCCCTCTGGGACTTCTCTATAATGAAGAGGTTAGATGCTATGGTCTTCCAGGCCCTCAGGCCCTTAACTGGCCTAGGGTTGTGGTTCTTTTTCCCTTTCTTCCTCTAGTGGCATGGTGTGCCAGCCTGGTGCAGAATAGCAGCCTTATTGTCTCTGGGGCCAGCCCCTGTGGGCAGATCCAGTGAAACCCGGGTTTCTAAAGAGATATCCAGTGTCTGGCAGCTCCCTTTGTCTTCCCGGGTCCCCAGGATGAGCGACCTTTTCACCCTTTCCTTCCCTTTCAGAGTGATGCCTCTTAGGGCAGGCCTTCAGAAGTGGCCTGGCCGAGCCTGAGAACCCCACTTCCCTTGGGCCCACCTCCCCACAGATCCAAGAGGCATACATGATTTGCTTCCATGGGGGTGGGGCTTAAGGTGTCTTTTGTTGAACTTTGGAACATAAAAGAATGTGAATAAGGGAAGATGATGATCCCAGCTTATCCCCCTCCCCATTTCATTTTTTCTAACCCCCTTCCCAAATTGATGTAACTCACAGGAGGGAAAAAACATACCTTTTAGCCATTGGGATGGAGATAGGACTAAAATCTAGTCCCTTATTAGGCTAGATTGGCATATGGGAAAAAGTGTTGAATTTGGGGCCAGAAGTGTGATCTTACCTCTGCTCTTTATAAGTCATGTGACCTTGAAGAAGTTGCCCCAACTTCTTTTCTAAGCCTTGATTTCCTTCTGTAAAATGAGGGGTTTAGACTAGATTGGGGATGCTTGACTTTTTTTTTTTTTTTTTTTTTGGTGACATGGATCCCTCTGGTGGTCTGGGAAAGCCAGTGGCCGGGCCCCCTTCACACAATCATGGTTTTAGAATCAGAAGATAAAGGAAATCCACATTGAAGTATAGTTAACAAAATATGTTTAAAAACAAGTTCATGCACTCCAGGTCGGCCAACAAGCAGTTATTAAGTGGATTGTTTGCCAGGAACTGTTTTAGGTGCTAGAGATAGAAAGCAAAGCAAAGTAGTCCTTACTCTCATGGAACTCCCAATCTCCTGGACACTCTAGTTTAAGAATCCCTGGGTAAGAAGATGCCTTCCCATTCTAAATTCTTTGATCCTGTCAGTCAAAGGATCAGTTGGCCCTATCATTATCATCATCATCATCATCATCCTTTCTTCTGGGGCTGTTGGAGGGATTCACTGACCAGGACTGGGAGTAATGCCATTTCATAGATGGGAACACTGAGGAACAGAAAAAGCAGAGTGCTTTTTAATAGAGCACTAAGATTGGAGCTAAAAGGAATAATTGTTTCCTATAGTACTTTGAGGTTTACAGAGTACTTTTTTTTTGTATACCAGTGGAGGAAAAAAGTATCTGACATACACTTGGTCCTCGATAAATGCTGGTTAAACTGAATTGGATTGAATTTCCTCATAGCATAGTAGGTAGGTAATACTAGGAAATGAAGATCCTAAGGTCAATTTAATCATAAACCAAAACAGGCTTTCCTGGGAAACTCTCAGTACTGGGGATCGCAGATTTTAAGTTCCTTGGCATAATCTGAGACCAGGGACTGAACCTGGGAAGTCTCCAAGGGAGATGGGCAGAGGGATAGTGTTCAGATGGACCAAGCTCTTATTTAGGGGTACACATGGGGTAAATGTGTTTCAGATGGCAAATGACTGTGATGCCACTTCTTCCATGCCCCCTCACTGGCATCCTGAAACCCTGGCAAGCCCTGGTTTCAGCAGGAGGGGAGAAGGGTGGCATCTCCCATCTGCATCCCTGGCATTCACATGCTGATATTGGAAGGAAGCCGGGCACAGGCAGGGTGCCAGTCAGGAGCACTCTATCAGAACAGACCATGCCTGGCTGTCAGCCCCTTCTCCTTTTAGTTCAGTTTTGTTCGTGTCTGGCACTGCCAACTTCTAGGGTGGCATAGGGAGATTGAGCACTTACACTTGGCCCTCAATACCAGTCTCTATTGTGCCAGCTGGTGAGGCTGGTCCAGCAATGCTGGTCTCAGGTAGAGGGTCACAACCCTCAGAGAAACCAGGATGATTTGTGGGGCGTGGGAAGAAAAAAAGAATTCAGAAGCCTCCCTGGATTTTTGAGACAGAAGGGAATCTTTGAGGTCATTTCTACCCCCTTACTGGAGAGCTCAGGAGACTTAACCCTGAGAAGAGAAATAATTTACCCAAGATCACTCAATAAATGAGAGAGTAAGGATTCGAACTCAGCTCTTTGGATTTTAAACCTAGTGCTTTTTCCATAATTACTGAGAATGGGTAGCTGGGAGGGGTGTAGAGCTCAATTTTTTTCTCTAGGGAAGGAAGAAGGGGTGTCATGGAATTGGGGTGGAGGAGAGAGAACAATGAATTTGGGTTCTGTTTCCAACTCTCCCACTCCCTAGTCTCCTCATCTGCCTAATGAGAACAAGATGCCTTCCAGTAATAATAATATTCATAATTCATAATTATTTAAAGCTTATGAAGAACTTTTCTCAAATCCTGTGAGGTATGTTGTACCAATATCAGTGCAGCCATTTTAAAAGTGAATAAACTGAGGCCCAGAGGAGTGATATCTGCACCCCTTATTCTTTTTTGTTATATTTTTTAGCATTTTATTTTTCCCCCAGCATAGTCTTTCTACTAAACTCAATTAGTGTTGAGCATTAAGGATACTAGATGTATGACATTTGATTCCTGCCCTCAAGGAGTCTGTATGTTACTTGGTAAAATCTAATACCTGCTGGGCTTTGTCCTAAGCGCTTTACACTTATTTCATTTGATCCTGGCAACAACTCTGGGAGGTAGGTGATATTATTACTGCCATTTTTACAGAAGGGGAAACTGAGGCTGAGAGAACTGAAGTGGGTTCTGTTATCATCCCCATTCTACAGGTGGGGGAACTAAGGCAAAGAGGTGAGGTATATGCTGTTACCCCTGTTTTTCAGGTGGGGAAGCTGAGGCAAAGAGGTGAGGTGGGTGCTGTTATCCTCATTTTGCAGAGGAGGAAACTGAGTCCCAGAGTTTTAGTTCCTTGCCCAGGGTCTTACAGATGGAACTGGAGCCTGTGGGTTCCTCATCTGGAAAGTGAGGGGGCCTCGACTGGCTGAGGGTCCCCTTCCCCTCTAATAATCTGATTCTGTTCTTGGGTCCTGCCCCGCCTCACATTTTCTGGGGCTGTGGGACCTTGGATCCTCTCTGCTCCCCAGGCCCCTCTTCTCTAAAATGAGGGTCCCCGTATAAGAGACAGGCAGATGGGAAGGACTGGGGGGCGTCGCTTCAGCCAGGGAAGCCACTCTGGGCTGCGGCTGCCAAGGGCGCGCACCTGAGCTTCCCTACCTGGTGGGGCAGAGCGGAGGGTCCGGAAGCCCCCCCTCTCCCCTCCAGGCCGGGCCCCGCGCTTGGACCGGGTCCCGCGCTTGGGCCCGGCCCCGCGCTTGGGCCCGGCCCCGCGCTTGGGCCCGGCCCCGCGCTTGGGCCCGGCCCCGCGCTTGGGCCCGGCCCCGCGCTTGGGCCCGGCCTCGCGCTTGGGCCCGGCCCCCAGAGCCGGACAGAAGCGGCCGAAGACGCACTGGGATCCCTCTGCAGAGGCAGGGGGCAGCTGGGGCCCGGGCAGGCCCCCGGGCCCGGGAGGCTGCAGCCGGCCCAGTTCCGAAGGGCCGGCAGCAGCCGCAGCCGCAGCCGCAGCCGCAGCCCCAGCCGCAGCCGCAGCCGCAGCCGCAGCGCGGGCCGGCCAGGGCTGGCTTTGGCTGGAACGGCTTTGCAAATCCACCCCAGCTGGCGGATTAAGCCAGCATCTGGCTTGTTTTACAGTATTAAAACAAAGAAGGTTGCAGGCGCCATGATCAGAGGCAGGGAGGGCCGTGGGGGGAAAGGCAGAGGGCGGTCGGGAAGCCTAGTGGTCTCCCCTCGCCCTAGGTGTGTTGGCAAAATCCCTGCCACTGACAACCGCCTCCCTAATTACCTCCTTCCCAGCCATTAAAGAAATCGAATGCTGGAAACAACACATTTCATCTTGTCAGGGGGTGACATTCTGAACGTGCCTTGGTTGTGAATGAATTCCTCCCTTTGGGGTGGGGTGGGGCTGGTGCCAGTGATGGATCTGGGGGTGGGGGGGAGACGAGTGATGTTGGGGGGAAGGAGACAGCCCCGGCATTGTGAAACCGCTCCCTGGCCCGAGACTGCTTTTTCCAAGCTTCAGTGTTGGGTCACAGAGGCTGGCTGCAGGTGGGAGGCGGGGTGCTGGGGGTGCTGGGGCTTGGTGGTTGGTGGTGGAACCCAGCACTCCCCCGGGGCCAGGCTCCAGGCTGCAGGCTCCAACCTCCACCCCAGAGGGGTCCTCCCTCCCCGCTCCCCCTGCCTTTCTAATGAGGTACAGCCGTCAGCAGGGCTAGCCAGGCAACTAAAATTAGCACCAGGTTCTCATTTCTCATTTGCTAAAGGGGAAACATCTAATAATAAAAAAAGAAAGAAAATCATAAAAAAGCTCAAAATTCCAAGGAGAAGATAGAAAGGATTTTGCCTCCTTCCCCTCCCACTTCCCCTCCCTCCCTTTTCCCTTTTCCTTTCCAATCCCTTTCTCCCATCTTCCCCTTTCCTCCCCCCCTGCCCTTCCTTCTCCTTTAACCTTCCTGTCCTTCCCCCTCCCCCTCCCCTTTCCCTTCCTTTTCCTCCTTTCTTCCTCTCCCTCCCTTCCCTCCTCCTCCTCCCTTCCTATCCCTCCCCCCCTCCATTCCTTCCTCTCCTTTCTCTTTTCCCTCCTCCCTTCTGCCCCTTCCTCCTCTCCTCTCTTCCCTTCCCCTCCCCTCCATTCTTCTCTTCCCCGGTCTCCCTTCCCTCTCCCTCCTTCCTCCCTTCTCCCCTGCCCTTCCCCTTTCTTCCTCTCTCCTCCTATCCCTTCTCTCTCTTCCCTCTTCCCTTCTGCTTCCTCTCCTCTCCCCCTCCCCTCCTCCCCCTCCCCCTCTCTTCCTCCCCCTCCCCTCCTGTCCCCCTCTTTCATTCTCCCCTCCCCTTTCTCCTCTCCTCCTTTCCTCTTGTCCCTTCCCCTCCCTCCTTCCTTCCCCTTTCCTCCCCCTCTCCTCCCTCCCCGCCCCCCGTCGGGTCTCCGGGAGCCTGGGGGAGGCCGCAGGAAGCCAGGGAGCAGAGGTGCCAAGTAGGAAACTGTCAGGCAGCCAAGCCCGTACTTGTTTGTTCGTCTTGCTGGAGCCAGGGACTGACCTTATTAGCCGGGAGGGCAGCTGCTTATTAATGCACATCTGGCAGCGGCCAGGCTCCCTGGCCTGCCGACCACTCGCCTTGCATTACCTTGGCAGGAATGTGGCGGGGGAGCCACGCATGTGCACCGAGTTTCTGGGGGGGAGGGGGGAGGAGGAGGATGCAGGACTGGGGGGAGGGCTCCCCCATTTCTCTGGGCCTGCCTTCTGGCAACCCATCCCCTCATGGAGAAGTAAACCATGAGGAGGGCCAGAGCAAACCATTCCCAGAGGCCCCCAGCTCCGTTAGGGCTGAGGACAATAAGCTCAGAACTGAGAGAGAATGGCAAAGGTCACTGTGGAGCTACTAGCAGATCTTAGAGCTGGGAGGGCATAACTTTGCAGCTTGGGGGGGGGGGTTAGGCTATCACCCTTCAGGTTACAAATGAGACCACTGAGGCTTCAGAGACAGGAAGTGACTTGTCTTGGGTCACACAGCTGATCTGTGCCAGAAATGGGAGTAGAGCCCAGGTTTCCAAACTGCTCTGTGGGATCTACTTTCCCGTCCCAACATGCTACTTCCCGGTAGAAATCGGAAAGAGAGTCCAGGCTAGCCAACACACATTTATTAAGTCCTTGCTGTATGCCAAACTATGTAAAGATCCAAGTAAAAATAAAGTCCTGAAAGGGGGATTGGGAGAATAGTGACCAGATGTGGAGAGGCAAGGCTAAAATGTGGACCTACTGTTTGCTGGATGCCAGCCCCTCCCTCTTTTTCCCCCTTCCTCCCTCTCCTTCTGTCTCTTATCTCTCTATTTCTATTTCTTTAGCTGTCTCTAACTCTGTCACTGTCTCTGTTTCTGTCTCTGTGTCTCTGTCCTTTTTGTCTCTCCATATGTTTCTGTTTCTCTTCTGTCTGTCTCTCAGTCTCTGTTTCTGTCTCCATCTTTCTGTCTATATCTCCTTCTCCATGTCTTTGTTTCTGTTTTTGTCTCTGTTTCTCTCTGTTTCCGTCTGTCTCTGTCTCTGTCTCTGTCTTTCTATCTCTCTCTGTCTCTATCTCTGTGTCTCTGTTTCTCTGACTCTGTCTCTGTTTCTTTTCTACCTGTCTTTCTGTCTCTGTCTTTGTCTCTCTGACTCCGTCTGTCTTTCTGTCTCTATGACCCTGTCCCTGGTTTTGTTTGTCCTTCATCTTCAAGGAAGGCAGTGACATAAAGGAGGACACGGAAGTCAGTCAGACCTGTGGTCCTTAGGGTACAGATAAGGTCCTTAGAGCACTTAGGCAACACAGAGAATAATATCTCTTCTTTCAAGTTTTCCCCACTTTTAAAACTATTCCCATTTCTGATGCTGAACCATTGGATAGTTTGAAGGACTTTAGTGTGGCAAACATTCTTTTGTAAGTCTACTATGGTTGAGGCTCCTAAGAAAGCAGGGGCTGCCCATTGAAGGTTGGATCTCCATTGGAGATTCATTCTCTAGATGATACTTTCCAGGACTGGGCTGAAAATGTGACTGAGGATCTGGGTTCAAATTCCGCTCCATCATGATTGGTTTTGTGCAATCCAGTTCACAAGAGAGTCAAGATATCCCCCTGTGATGTTATTGGTCCTCTTTGAAAATGAAGTGTGAACACCATAATGAGGAAGTTGTTTGATAATAATAACTAACATTTATATAGTGCTTACTGTATGCCAAACACTTTACAATTATTATTTCATTTGATACAACAATCCTGAGAGGTAGGTCCTACTATTATCTCCATTTTATAGAGAAGGAAACTGAGGCACATAGGATTAAGTGACTTGTCCAGGATCAAATAACTAGTCACTATCTGAATTTGGACTGAATTCAGATTTTCCTGTATCTAGATCCATCCTTGCTCAATCCATTGCCCCACCCAACTACCCCTCTCCAAGACTCAGTTTCTTCTTTTGAGGTTGGACTCGGACCTGAGAGGTCTTCCTGCTCAGATTCTGCCTCCATCTTCTTAGAACCTTTCTATTGTTTGCATTCCAAGTTACTCTGCATTATGTTAATCCATACGCTCAAGTGGAATCTGAAGCTTATAAACAGGGGCTAGACTTGGTTTACATTGTCTGTAAGTTCCTACTTTAACAAATAGGAATCTTTAGACAATGAGTCCATGGGAAGGGATTGAGGAAGGGAAAATAGTTCCAACTTTCCAACTTTACCTTGACTGTCCCCCTTCTCTCTATTTCTCCCTCTCTCTGCCTCTCAATCTCTGTCTTTTCCTCCCAGTCTCTCTTTTTCTCTCTCAATCTGTCTCTGTCTCTCTCTTTCTCTTCCTTCTTTCTCTCCCTTATCCCCTGTCCTCTTTCTGTCTCTGTTTCTTTCTTTGTCTGTCCCTCAGTCTCTGTCTCTGTTATTATCCTCCTTTTCCCTCCCTCTCTTTTTTTTCTGTCCTTCCCTCTCTCTCTCTCTCTTCCTCCCTCCCTCTCTGTCCTCTCTTTCCCTCTCCTCTCTCTTTCTTGGTTGCTGTCACTGTTTCTGTCTCTCTCTGTCCCTGTGCTCCTCTCTTTGTGTCTCTTTTTTACTCTGTCTCTCCCTTCCTTTTTTCTTTCTTCCCTCTGTCTCTCTCTCCTTCTCTCTCTGGTCCCTCTCCTCTCTGTCTCTGTCTTTAGGTTTCTATCAGTCTATGTTCTTGCCTTGTTTCTCTCTCTCTCTCTCTCTCTCTCTCTCTCTCTCTCTCTCTCTCTCTCTCTCTCTCTCTCTCTCTCTCTCTCTCTCTCTCGTATGCCAGTGCTCCTGGTTTCCTCCCCTGCAGTGCCCCTGAGCTTCCCCACACCATGGATCCATTCTTGGGCACTATATTTACTCTGGTACACTGGAGGCTGATGATCCTCTTGTTCTTGCTGTGCCATATCTCCTTATATAAGTGTCAAAAGTTTTTTGATTGAGTCTCAATGCTCTGCTTTCAGTTTATTGTAGTTTTCTGGCACTGCCATTTTTATTTTTATAATTTTTTTATTAAGACCTTAAAAAACATCAAATAAAACTAGCATTTTCCATTCAGTAGAATAGAAACATAGGTTTGGACATGAAACTGAAACTCGTTTTATATACAGTTTGTATTTCTTTTAAAAATGTAGAATAAATTTAGTGAGCAACTTTCAAAACTTCTATTTGTCTGCAGTTCTTTCCTCTATTTACTTCTGTATTTTTTTTTAAAAAATGGCAGTTAGGTAGCACAATGAATAGAGCACCAGGCCTAAAGTCAGGAAGACTCATGTTTGGAGTTCAAATTTGACCTCAGACAATTACTAACTGTGTGATCCTAGGTAAGGCACTTACTCCTGTTTGCCTTAGTCCTTCATCTGTAAAATGAGCTGGAGAAGGACATGACAAACCACTTCAGCCAAGAAAATCCCAGAAGAGGTCACAGAGAAACAAACACAACTGAACAACAATTTTAAAAAAATGGCTTCAGTGACCCATTTTTTGACTACCTCATCTCTAGACCTCCTCCTCTTCCTCCCAAATTTGAAAAAGAAAATGATGGAATTGGAAGGCAGAGAAGGGACTGGTCCATTAGTGAGTGACTGAGCTCAAGGATAGATAGATACCTTCCCACTTCTACTCAATTTTCAATCACTGAGATGAAACAGGAGAACCAAATATGGCCAAACAGCCCAGACCAACAAATGTCTCTTTGCTCCCTCTTTTCAGAGGAGGAAACTCAAGTCAAGAGGGAAGTGACTTGCCCAGAGTTTCATAGTAAGTTAGTGGTAGAGCCAGAGAGACTTTGGGGAAGAGAGGGGTAAATGATATTCGTCTTCCCTGTACCCTTTGCAAGTAATTGGCCTTTTTTTCTAGCTACAAGAATCACGAAGTTTGGAAAGAGAATTTCAATTGATAGCTCTCCAAAGTGGAATGGGATATCTGGGTGTCATTGATTTCTCCTCTCCACAGTCCTCAGACAGGTTGGAGGGCCACTTCTCAGGGTCGGAGATGCTGTAGTAGCAATTGCCCATCCAGGTTGAGATTGGATTAAATAGTTTCCGAGGCCCTTGAGACTCTTGAGAAACTACGATTCTGAGAACCTTGCTTCTGTTTTAATGTTTTTGTTATAAAAATAGTATGATGCTGTTTTGTTGTTGCTGTATGATGCTGTCTTTAGTTCCTTCATACTCCAATTAACGGAAAGAACAGCAATAATCATAGCGATCAGCAGTTACTTTCATGAGCAACTTATTACTTAAACTTATTGCTTAAAGGACCAGAATCAAGAATTGTAGAGCCAGAAGGGACCCAAGGGAATCATTTACTCCACTATCCTGGTTTCAGTCAGGCAAGGTGGTAATGATTTCCACATTTTACAGCCTGGGAAACTGAGACCTGGGACTTATCCAAGTTCATTTCATAGGTTAACATATTAGGAAGGACTCCCTCCTTTTACAGAGGAGGAAACTGAGGTTCAGAGAAGATAGGTAGCTTCACCAAAGCTCACCCAAGGGTATGCAAACTCAAGTCTTCTGCCACCAAATCTAGTCCTCTCTTTAAGAAACCTTGTTTTGGTGGAACCCAGGTCACCTGCCTCCTGGCATAATACTCTTGGTAATTCTAAAAGTACCACACAAATGTGAGCTTGCTTTTGTGGTTATTATTATGTTCATTTTTATTTTCACTGATTGCTATTATTCCTGGCCCTTTCAAAGTCACTCAACCTGAAGAAAACCTTTTTTTTTCCGTTGAAAAAGCTTCATTGTTTTTGTTTCTATGCTGATACTTATAGGTTCTGACATAATATAGGATGACTCTTACATGTAATTGAAAAAATAAAATCCTATTAAATACAAAATATAGCTATATATGGTGACTGATTTTACACCAGAAACAAACATTCTGAAATGTCACCAGAAGGAAGAGTTTTCAATTCAGTACATCATGAATACATTTATTAAGTGCTGCTATATGCAAAGTCCTGGACTTGGTCCTAATCTCAAGGAATTTGAGGACAACTCAATAAATAAATATGCTTCAAAAGATTGACGGTCAAGGTCCAAGGAAGAAATGCAGACAAAGTGCTATGAGAGAATTGTGGACCAGGGTCAGGAGAGGCTTCATGGAGAAGGTGGCATCTTATTTTTACCTTGAAGGAAGGGAGGGACTTCATTAGATAGCCTTGGGATTTAGAATCTATTCTAGGCCAAATGTGAGGATGGATGATCAAAGCCCAGAAGCAGGAGTGGGAAGAACAAGACTGTAATTTGGTGACTGTAGCCCTGACTGGAACACCATGTATCTTAAGGGATGCAATGTGAGGGAAGATGAACAGGTAGCTTCCAGTCATAGTGTGGAGGACCTTGAATGCCCCAGGTAGCATTTCTATCCATCGGGAACCACTGAAATTTTCAAGAAGAATGGGAGGATTAGACGTTCATAGGATGTAGGAAAAGGACAGATCTTATAGATCTTAGTCCCACGGTCCCTATGCTTTACAGATGAAGGCTCTGAAGCCCAAATAAAGCAATTGTAATACCTGCTTTTAAGTCAAGAAAGTCTAAAAGACAAGCCAAGGATTATAGTTGTAGGTAGGAGGTAGCAGTGCATTATTAGCAACTGGGCTGAAGTGAGAACTTGATAGATGGATTGGAGAAAGGGGGGGAGGAGAATGCAGAGTTATCAGACAGTTGCACTATTATAGACCTAGATGAGGGTCCTGTACAAGGAGGTGATTACATTGGAAGTGGGAATACTGGAGAACAGCACCAGCAGGGTGAAGTCTTGTTCTGTACCAGTTCTTGGCAAAGTTAAGGAGTCCCTGAGAGCTGGTTTCGGTGTTCCTAGTGTTCCTTTCACTTGCCTCCTACCCTTTCCCCAAAAGGTCCTTGGAGTTTTTGGTTATTGTCCCCCCCCCCCCAAGGAAGGGATCTGACCTCTGTCATTTGTTGTTGTTCTTTGTACTCAGAGGTTCAGTGACACCACAAAATGGTATCTTTTGCTTCTGAATTGTTTTTAAGTGATGCAGACGTCGGCAAAGAGATCTGCCTCTGTCTGTCCTCCAGAGTCACTAAAGTCCAGTGGCAAAACCAAATTCAAAGACCATTCATTCTGTTACGGTTGTTCTGATATTCCTTCCTCAGTCATTTACACCTGAGCACAATGGATCTTAACAATATGATTATTCTCCCAAGAGCCTTGGTAGCCTAGGCCTGAGCATTCTTTCTACTCTGAGATGTTGATGTCAGATTGACACCTGAGATTCCTCTCCTCCCCACTCAGACAAATCTTCCAACTTGCTCTTCTTTAGTATGCCGGGCTATCTTGGGAAGGAGGCTTAGCAGAAAGACCAGGATTTAGGATTAGAGAATTGATACCACCCAAGCAATCAATAAATTTTCATTAAGCCCATGGTGGAGGCTCCCAGAAAGACTTGTATGTCTTAACATAACCTGTCCTCAAGGGATTGCCACTTTATTTGGGCAGACAGAACCAGCACATGAAATATTAGTGAGCAATACAAAGTGCTAAAGAAAGGCCAATTGAGTAGTACAGAAAATTTAGAGTAAGATCTCTGGAGGTTTGAGAGGTAGGGAGGGTGGGCTAAGAAAGCCATATGGTTTAATGGAAAGAACACCAGGTACCCACTCTGCTGTGTCTTACCTGTGTGTCCTTGGGCAGATCACTTAATCTCTGTATCAGCTTTCCCATCTGTCAAAATAGGGAGTAGGACTAAATGATGTCTAAACAGCCTTCCAGGTCTAAATTGGATGACTCTATGACATTTCTACGGAGAAGGTAAAACTGGATCTGGACCTTGAAAGCTAGGATAAAGTCAGCTGAGGTGGACATAGGGGGGGAGAGATTATTCCAGATGGAGCAAAAACAGCACAAATAATGTTCCTTGGGTATTTGGAGAGGAGGAGGAGACTGGAGTGGGGAGAGGAGTGGAAAGAGGCAGAGATTTGGGCCAGACAATGGTAGGCCTTAAATGCCAGCCTTAGAGAGTTGACCTTGATTCTATGGGGCTTAATCTCCCAAAGAGATGATTAACTTCTTTCAGACTTGATTAGGAATTTTGTCTTGTGATGTTCAAGGTCTTTGGACAGCCTGCTGGTCCTGGTTAACAGTAGAAAGAATGCCAATTTGAGAATTAGAAGGTATATGATAGTAATGATGATGATGATGATGATGATGATGATGATGATGTGAAACTCCAGTGACTTGTGTTTTTATCAGTGTAGACAATCCTGTTAGGGATAGATAACTTAGGGGGATCTTTTTGAGTTGGTGACTTAAAGAATATAGATCCTAGTGTCTAACCCTCTAGAGATGAGCTCAGATTTCAGACCTCAATTCTGCCATTTCCTCCTTTTGTGATCTTGGACAAATCACTTAATTACCCTGGCTTTTATTTCTTCCTTTGTAAAATGAGGATGCTAATAACATCTACTTCAAAAGGTTGTTGTGAAGATCGTTTTTATACATATGTATGTGTAGAAATATAGACATATTCGGATAGATGTATATATAAAATGCAGATAGGTATAAGTGTGTATAATTTTGTATATCTTAAAATGTTTATGTATGAGTTTTAAAAAAAAACTGTTATTATTCTCATTTTATAAATAAGGAAACTGAACTCCAGAGAGGATGTCACCTAGCTAGGGAATCAGGATCCAAGTCCAGATCTTTTTGCTTTTAAAATCATCTAACCCACACCCTGAATGGTCTAAATATTTTTTGTGGTTGTTCGGTCTTGTCTTATTCTTCATGGCCCCATTGGGGATTCTCTTGGCAAAAAAGATACTGGAGTGGTTTGTCACTTTTTTCTTCAGATCATTTAACAAATGAGGGCCTGAGGAAAACAGGGTCAAGTGACTTGTCTAGGGTCACACAGCTAATAAATGCCTGAGGCCAAATTTGAATTATAGGAATATGAGTCTTCCTGACTCCAGACAGGGTACTCTAGCTGCTGTGGTACCACTTAACTGCCCCTTACATGACTTGCCTAGGATTATACAGGTAGTCCAAGCCAGGTCCTCTGATACCCAGTCTTTCTACTGCACTATATTGTTTTATCTTGAGCTAGAAACTCAGAGAGGACCCAGAGCTAGAAGGGACACCTAAAGCCCACCCCTTTATTTTAGAGATGAGGATTAAATCCCACAGAGAGAAAGAGACTTGTCCAAGGTAATCCAGAGACTAAGTAGCAGAGATGCTACTTCTACAGATTTCTTGAGGGGTGCAGAGTTAGGCCTTTGGAGTGCAGTCCTTGAAGCCCTACTTAGAAGGTCGCCCTTTGTCCCCATTGGCCCACTGTTGGATTCAACAATGTCTGGCTCCCCTCTCCTGTTTTTGAAATTCAAAACATTTACAAGACCAGCCCACTTTGCTCTTGCTCTGTGTTACAGAAAAGAGAATTTTGGAAGGCTTTTTTGCTTGTTTTGGCTGCTTTTCCTTCTTGTTCAGGCTCCCTTTGCTTGAGTTTGCTCCCTCTCTCTCTTTCTTTCCAACCCTCCTCCCTGGGTAAAAGTTTAAACAATGAGAAAGGGATTTGTGGCAGATCTGCTCTGAGAGAAGATTCTAGTTCTCTTCTGGAGCCCCTTGGGAAAATCAATTACTGACTGGGGGTCTTAGCGATAGCCCTAAGGCTCCACAAATGCTCTCCCCCATACCTTTCACTGAAGCAGGATGCCAGGCCATTTCATACTGTTAGGGAGGTCCTTTTGATGTTATAGGTTAATACTTGCTTGGCCACAAGACCAGGTCTCCTGATTCCAAGTTCAGTGGTCTTTGCATCAAGCTGTGTAGGCAAGATAGATAGATAGGCAGAGATAGGACAGAGATAAATAGATGAGAGAGACAAAGAGAGACAGAGAGAGAAATACAGGAGAGAGACAGAGACAGAGAGAGACAATAAGAGATAGGTAGATAGAAATATGGTAGAGAAATAGATATGATAGAGAGATGTGATAGATAGGTAGATGGGCAGATATAAAGAGATATGAGAGAAATATGGAGATGGATAGAAATAAAGAGATGAGAGAGAGCAAGACAAAGAGACACAGAGACAGAGACGGGGGTGGGGGGATGACAGAAACAGATAGAAAGGTAGACAAATGGAAAGATATTCCTAATAAACAGTAGTATTTGTAGTTCCTGACTCCTAACACTGCAAATAATAAGCTTAGGAAGGCTCAAAGCTACCAGCTGGGCCTCCCATTTTGACTTAGCAATAAATTCACATGAGGATTTAATGATAGGCTAAAGTGGGGTTTAAATCCAGTCTACTAGTTATGAAATGCCTCTTTTCTTGATTGAAACATTCCCAATTCTCTTAATTTCTGGGAATCTCAATTGATCCTCACAATGATGCCTGGAGGTAGATCTTATTATTATCGCCATTTTACAGATCAGGAGACTGAGGCCTGGAGGGAGGGAAGACCTTAGAGAAAGAGAGGTCGCAAAGGTAATAAGCATCAATGACAGGATTTGAACTCATGTCCTCTGACTCTCAAATCCTCTGGCACTACCTTACATCTTCAACATTGGCTACTATTATAACACATGACCCATGTGTCAAATCCTGGCAGTGTCTGTGAACCTGGTCAGTGAGTAGCATCTCTCTTTTGTCCAATTGCAGAGGGATAGCTTGTCCCTACTGTGTGGTTTGGTTGTTTTTATTAATTTAATTTAATTTTTTGCAGGAGGTGCTCCTGCTCTCCATCCATGTCCTTTGCTAGAGCATTTGCCGTCTGGCTTGTTGAAATCCTCGAATTACTTTGGGAAAAGCCCTTGGCTCCAGTTTCTGGTCTGGGCAGTGTACATCTGGACAGCCCAGCTGCTGAAGGCAGTCAGAGCTGGAAGTGGGAAGGGGGAGAAACCAAACTCCACAACACCCAACCGCAGAGACAGTCAGGGCAGGAACCCTGTAGACAGAGTGTCCCTCAGGAAAAAAAAAATCCTAGTTTGGGAATTGGGAGAGGAAAGAAGAGGTGGAAGGATTGTGAACAAGGCGTTGCTGGGAGAGTCAATGAAATACTTCTCTTTGAAACTTAGTAATTTCCAGAAAAGGAAAAGGTAGCAAAGAGGGGAAAACAGTTCATGTAGGGAAGTCAGGCTAAGAGGAGCTATAGGAGGAAGATTCCCTGTATTTTCAGTTAAAGAAACTAGATTTAAACCTAATTTTGCTACTTCTTCCATGCATGCTTGGGGAAGTCAGTTCCCTTTTCTGAGACTATTTCATCTGTGCAATAAGAAGGTTAAAGATTTCTAAGGACTTTGCAGCTCCAAATCTTCTTCATTAGTCTCTTTTGTCACATAATCTCTCTGTGTCTCGGTTTCCCTAGTGATATTTGTCTTTTGTTCTCAAAGAAGGTCATGACATCAGGGAGATGATGCCATGACAAGCACATGAACTGGATTTGAATGAGGGGGTGCTATGTGAAGTCACTGGCCTCACTTTCTCGTCTGGGTCCAGTGGCCAGATATGAATCAGGATAACTGGAGATAGTCCTGGTTGGGGGCAATCAGGATTAAATGACTTGCCCAAGACCACACAGATAGTAAGTGTTAAGTATCTGAGGCTGGATTTGAACTCTAGTCCTCCTGACTCCAAGGCCAGTACTCTATCCACTGTGCCACCAGCTACCCTGAAGCAAAACAGGAACAGCATGGGCAAAGGGGTTGCCTTTTGTATATGTTCAAGACTGCAGCCTGTGGTATGTAGTTCAGCAGAAGGTCCTGAGTCAGCAAGAGCTGTGATTTCACATGCCAGGCCAAGGATCAGCTGAGAACAGAGCTGAATCGAGGGGTCAGGGCAAGCATATGGGGAAGAGGATAAAGGAGGGAGGGGGTGACAAGAATGGGATGTTTTGTAATATTCCTTTTGAAGAAATGCATATATTTTTATTGCCAGAAAACTCCTTCTTCCATGGGGCCTTGAGATTTGT
This sequence comes from Macrotis lagotis, assembly GCF_037893015.1. Classification (NCBI taxonomy): domain Eukaryota; kingdom Metazoa; phylum Chordata; class Mammalia; order Peramelemorphia; family Peramelidae; genus Macrotis; species Macrotis lagotis. The sequence continues at coordinate 57,694,516 of NC_133658.1, forward strand.
TTTGTAATGAGTTGTCACATATGTTTCAATGAAGGCTCAAAGCATTTGAAGGGGAAATAATAGAGAGTGGAAGAAATTTTGCAACCTTGCCCAGGGTGCTTTGTCCCAGTTCTGAAAGAAAGATTGAACATTGCACCCATATACACCCTAATGATGTGTCTCAGTGGAGAAATGATCTTTCCTTATTTCTCAACTTTGGTTGTACCAGTGACCATGAACAAGTCATTTATCTGCTTGAGCCTCAGTTTCCTTCTCTGTAAAGTAAAAGAGTTGTAGCAGATAAGGGATAGGTAAACCTTTTTTAAGATGAACACTTTTCAGAATAAAGATTTTTCAAAAAATTATAATAGGAGGAAATGCTAGATTTTAGAATTGAGTGAAATACAAATATAAATTTCTTTTCCTTATCTGAGTTGTTGGAACTCTTAAAATCTATCCATATACCACTTTCGTGGATTTCAGATGAAATCCTTAGAAGGACCTTAGATGAATTATGAGATCCAGGATTGCCATAACTGTTGTAGAATGAAGAATCTAATTTGGAGCCTCAGTTTCTTTATCTGTAAATATTAGTTTTATTATTCACTTGCAAAATTGTTACATCAAATAGAACACTATAGCCAAAGCACTTTCTTTCTGACCAGAAAACACTATGTAGATATCAGATAGCACCTAGCATAATATCTTGCACATAGTAGGTCCTTAAATGTTTGTTGAATTGAATTAAATTATTAATTTTATTATAACACCAAACTTCTGAGGAGAGAAGGACCCTATAACCAGAAACTTTTCCTGTAACTATTTGAGGTTGTTGAGCTATTTCAGTTGTATCTGACTCTCCATGACCCCATTTAGGAGTTTTCTCAACAAAATGATTTGTCATCTTGGTTTGCCATTCTCCAGGTCATTTTACAGATGAGGAAACTGAGGTAAACAGGGTTAAGTGATTTACTCAGGGTCACATAGCTAGTGAATGTCTGAGACCAAGTTTGATCTCAGATCTTCCTGACTCCAAAGCTGGTTCTTTTCCCACTGTGCACCTAGCTGACCCTCTGTGATCATTTCTTTGTAAAGTGAAGGGAATGAAAACGAAAGTCCTATTTTCCATTCTTGTGTTCAGTACTACACATATTTTAGGATGCCCTTTCTTTTCAATTGCTCAATAAAAATTATTCAATCTATTAATCACAAGTATTTATGAAGGAAAGAAGGAAGGAAGGAAGGAAGGAAGGAAGGAAGGAAGGAAGGAAGGAAGGAAGGACTTGTTCTCTTGGGAGGTTATCAAAACTTGCATTCTTTTGGGCAGAGAATCTGCAGATAAGAATATGATACTTATTTGGAGACAGGGAAAGGAGGGAGGAAAAGAAGGAAGGAAGGAAGAAAAGAGACAATAAAAGAAGAAAGGAGATTCTGTCCTCAGTTTATAGTCTAGTTAGAATAGAATACGTAGGTGTGTGTATGTATGTATGTCTATATGTATGTTTGCAGAGGGAAAAGGACTACTAGCTAGGAACATCAAGAAAAGCTCTAGTGAGGCAACTAGGTGGCCATAAAGTATCTTGACTTGGAGTCGTGATCGTCTGAGTTCCCGTCCAGTCTAGCCATGTGACCCTGAGTCAGTCTCAGTTAATATCATCTGTCACCCAGGGTTAACAGGAGAAAAAAATGAGATCTAGTATTTGTATTTATAGAGGTCTCATGTAGAACATCATCTTGAATTGAGTCTTGTAGTAAACTTGGATTTATGAGAGATGCAGGGAGGAAAGGAGCACATTCCTGGAAGGGGAGATGTGAACAAAGACAGGTGGTTGATGATAAACCATGTTTGAGGATCAGACCAGAAGGTCCATCTGCTGGGATTCCAGGGAATGATATCCGGTGAGGCTGGAAAATTAGATAGAGACTAGCTTGTGAAGGTCTTCCAGTACCCCCAAAGAGTTGATTATTGATAGTGGAGATTAGAGGAAGCACTGGAGTCTATTGAGCAGGGGAGTGGCATGGCCAGATTTGCCCATTAGGGAAAGCAGTTGGACAGATGTGTGAAGGACACATTGAATCAGGGACAGATTTGTTGCTCTTTGTCTGGCTTAGTCCTTGTGCTGGATGTTCCTTAGGAGACAAGAAGAGAGAAGTAATAGTTACAGGAGGGGTGCTATGAGATCAGCACCAAATGAGGGCAGAGTGATGAAGTGGAAAGATTTGAGATCCAAGGGTCTGGTTTCCAATTTCAGCCCTAATCATTCAGTACATGTATGACTGTAGGCCAGTCTCTTTCCCCTTTCTAGACCTTTTTTTTTTAGCTCTGAATCTTGTCAACATAAAAGGAAAGGGAAAAATGAATTATGTCATCCTTATTGACTAGAAAATAACTCTCTCTCTTACCCCCAGCACCCTCCACCTTCTCTACCTTTTGCCCTATTCTGGGTAATGGGCCTGCCATTTGTTGTGGCTGCTCTCACTGGGAGGGAGTTGGGGCCCATGGAATGCCAGTAATCTCTCCAAGGAGCTGACTGATCGCAGTCAGCACTCACATTCCCTCTGGCTCCAATTTCAACCAAATTCCATTCTTCCCCATCAGCTTCTCTCCCAGCCCCTGTCCTGCCCTGTCCTGCCCTCTCCCTCCCTGGCCTCCACCCCTTATCACCCTTGCCCTGTCCTGCCCTGCTTTAAGCCCCCACCCTTTTCTGCCTCATTACTCCCCTCCCCAACCCCCAGAACAGTTCTCTCTTGGTGTCTGGGGACCAGCCATTCTTCTGAACTCTAATTGTATAAAGTCCTGAAGTGATTTATCTGAAAGATTATTGGTGTCACAGGTCAGCCAAAGAATAACACACAAGGCCTCTCTCTCTCCCTCCCATCTTGCTCCTTCTTGTTGCTCAGAGTGCCTCCAGTGGGGTGTGGGGGGAGGTGGTTTAGGATGACTTTTCTTATACTCTCCCGACTCATGTGGATTTTTAATGTTCTTCCTTTTCATAAACTGAGAAACCAGTCCCAATAGATGGTTCCTTAATCCTCTGTCCTCCCAGTCATCATGGTTTTTTCCCTGAAGACCTGAATACTCTGGTTCTGGTATCACTACTTACTAATTAAGTAAATCATAAACTTGTAGAATATGAGAGCTATGAAGGTTATTTGATAGAAAATGTTAGCACTAGGAAAAAATCTAGGGATAGCAGAGCTATCTTTAGATCTTTAGAATACACACTAGAATAGTAGAACCTTTAGCAGACCTAGAATGTTCTTAGGCTGTGACCAGAATAGGACATGTTGAATCAGGGAAAGATGGTAAATCTAGTAGATTCTAGGCCAGAGCTAGAACAGAACTTGGAGGATCTTTAGAATATGGAATGTTAGAGCTGGAAGGGACTTTAGAGAATACCTAATCCAACTACTTTGTTTTATTTATTTTATTCAACTGTCCCAAAGAGCCATATCACACTTTCATGAGTAACAGAGCTGGGATTACACGTCTCAGGTTTTATGACCCCCAATCCAAATTATCTTCCCATCATTTCAGTATCAACCACTCATATTGATTTTGGGTAAAGTCACTTTTTCCTCTGAGTCTCAGTTTTCTCCCCTGTTAAATGGGGGGTTGAATATATTGATCTATGAAGTCATTTGCAGTTCTTTTTAGTCTATAAATCTCTGAGTCTCTCCAGAGTTCTGTCAGAAATTAGGTTCACATCTTCCAGAGGTCAGAGCAAAAAGCTCCATTATCTAAGTGTGCTTGAACCAATCCACAAACAGTAAGTGACAGTCTGTGTTTTTGCAGATACTGGCAGCGTATGTGTTCTCAGGGTCAGAAATGGAACAGACTGTGCTGTCTAGTGTAGTCTGACTGGTCACTTGTTGAGACATCTGTTCTCCAGACTGATGGCACCTTTGTGGATGGAGCAGCCGCATGCTGAACGTAGTGTTCAGCCACTGAAGCACATGGGGCTCCTAGATTGTTAGAGTAGAAGGGGTCCCTGGTGACTATCAAGGTTCCATTTTACAAATAAGGAAAACATGGTCCTAAAAGGTGAAATAAAGAAACTGGAGATCAGCCAAACCAGGATTAGAATCCAGGGCTCCTGTCTTTCAGTCCAGAGGTCTTTCCACTATATCACATTTGAGGTATTCTAATCCACTGTGTAACTCTTGACATATCTCAGGTTTTCCATCTCAGAGGTGCTGAGAGAAGTCACGATAAAGAATGAAGAGGGGAAGAAAAGATGTAGGAAAAATACATAATTAACAGTTTATAATTATGAAGGACATGAACTTACTCATAAAACAGAGGAGAGTAGCAGAATGAATTAGAAAACAATTGTTTCTTTAAGAAACATACTCAAATGAGGTCAAAATGGAAGACTTGAGCAGAATTTATTAGGAATTGGAGAACTGGGGAAAAAAAGCAAGACCAGTCACAGTCTCAGGAAAGGCAACAGTAAAAATAAGGGTGGCTTAAAGAGAAAAACAAGGAATCTATATCATGTTTATAGGCACCATTCTTGTTCAGTTGTTTAGTGGTGTCCAGGTCTTTGTGACTCTATTTGGGGTTTTCTTTGACAAAAATATTGCAATGGTTTTCTATTTCCTTCTCCAGCTCATTTCACAGATGATAAAAACAGTTAAGTGACTTGCCCAGGGTCACATACATATAAGGCTGAATTTGATTTCAGGTCTTCCCAATTCCAGGCTCAGCACTCTGGCCACTATTCGACCTAGATACCATAGACAATGAAATACTATCAATATTTAATTGATATTAAATGATATTGATATTAGATAATTGATATATGCACCAAACAGCAGAGCATCTAAATATTTAATGGGAGAAATAGACAACTTAAACCATAATAATTTAGTACTTCAAAGTATTCCTGTGAGGGAGACAACTAACAAAAAGATAAAAAAAAATTAAGAACCTGACTGGAATTTTGGCAATGTTAAATATGATAGATGTCTGGCAAATACTGAATGGAAAAAAAGGAAGGAACATATGGATTTATCATCCATTCTTACAATGCATTTACAAAAATTGACCATGAGATGGAGTATAAAAACCTCATAAACAAAAGCAAAAAAGCACAGCTATTATAAACATATTTTACTAATCACAATGCACTTAAAAAACAAGAACCAGAAAAGCAACAAATATCAATCCCAACTAAATAAAAAATATGAATCCTGAAAATCAAAGAAGAGATTAACAAAGAAAAGCAAATACAAATTTTAAAACTTACAAAACATTAAATAACCAAATAAAATTAGGAGCTGTTTTTCTAAAAGAAAAACTTATTAATAAACTACCCAAGAATTAATGTGATCAAAAAAGAGAGAAAAATTACCCAAATCACCAATATTATAATTGAAAGAGAATTTATAAAAAAAATGAAGAGGAAATATATTCCCCAAATTGATTAAATTAAATTAAATTGTTGAATATTTATGAGAATATAAATGCCTAGATTAAAGGATAATAGTAGGAAATTTAAAATAACCCAGTTTCAAAAAGAAAAAGAAAATGAATAAGCTATAAATAAGTCCTCAAAGAAGAAATATTTCAGAATCAGATGGATTTATAGATTTATTCAAAAGCAGTTAATTCCAATACCCTATAAATTGTTTGCAAAAATTGAAAAATAAAATATTCTACCACCTTCCTTCTTTGATGTGCACACATGTCTGTGAGTGTGTGTAGTTCTGGTATTTAAAATAGGAAGAGACAAAATAGAAAAAGAAACCATAGATCATAGTTCTAATGGATACTGACCCAGAAATTTGAATAAAATATTAGCATAGTTGTTATAGAAACATATATATGAATAAAGGCTATAACCAAGTTGGAGTTCTATCAAGAGTTCAGGGTTAGTTTAATCTTATGAAAATAATTACTATTTTAATAGACTATAATGAAAGAAAAGTTAATTATGTCAATAGAAAAATTTTTCTTTACAAAATGCAATATGGTTTTTTTTAAGCATTAAGAGCACAGGAATACATGAAACTTTTCTTAATCTGATAAACAATAGCCACTGTCACAAACAACTAACGTTATTTGTAGCTGTGAAATACTAGAGGCTTTTCCAGTAAGATCAGTGATAAGAAAGAATATCGGTTATCATTACTATTATTTGATACAATTCCCCAAATGCTAGCAAGAAGTTGAACAAGTTAGCAGAGGCTATAAGGAGTCAGAATGATCATTTTTGTAGATATTATGATGGTATACTTAGCAAAACCTAGAGAATCAAGTATAATTCATTTTAAAAATGAAAAACTTCAGTAAAGTAGCAAAATATTTAATAAACAAATCAGCTGAATATTAGTGACAAATTCCTTCATAAATTTCTATCAAAATAATAGCTCTAAAATATATAAAATATTTTAAGTCCATCTATTAAAACACATGCAAGAAAATTATACAAACACACACACACACAAAACTCTTTATAGAAGTAAAGGCAGACTTAGATTAGGGAGATAATAGCTGCTCATAGTTGGGCTATGCCAAAATAATAAAACTGGTAATATTGTTACTCCAAGCAATGAAGTAATTGAACATAGAACTGAGCTTGGAATCAGGAAGACTTGTGTTGTGTTCAAATTCTGCCTCAAAATATTTATAGTGGTGTGACAATAGATTAGTTATTTAATCTCTCTCAGCCTTGGTTACTTCATCTGTAAATGAGGGAATTGAATTTGAAATCTCAGTTAACTTAATATTCAGTGCCATCCCATTTAGACTACCAGAGGATTACTCAATAAGAGTCTGAAAAACTAACAACAAAATTCATCTGGAGGAATAAAAGATTAAGAATCAAAGGAAATAGCGAAAAAGTGAAAAACAAGTATTATGTATCTAAAGTATTATGTATCTGAAATTAAACCATGCTACAAAACAGTAGATCAAGAAAACTATTTAGGACCAAGTTAAAAAATTGGTTATTGGGACGAATTAAAAACCCAAGATCCAGAAACAAATGAATACAGCTTAGGGTTCATTAAAGCTAAAGACCCGAACTACTGGGAAATTGACCCATTATTGACAGATGATGATGGGAATACTGGAAAGAAATCTGGTAGTTAAGTTAGAACAACATCTTACATTATATATATAGCAATAAGGACTAGATAAGTATATGATTTAGAATAAAAGATCCTACCAAACAAAGTAGAAAAACAAAGTTTCACAACTCTGAGTAGAAGACTTCTTGAACAAACAGTTACAAGAGAGGTTCATAAGATTTAAAATATAAAATCTGATTATATAAATCTAAAAAAAGATTTTGTACAAATAAAATCATTGCAGCTGAAAATTAGAATGGAAATAGTTAATTAGAAAAAGGCTTAGCCACAAATTTATCTGATAAACATCTGATATCTAATATCTATCGGGAACTGATTCAAATATGTAAGAACAAGATCTATTCCTCAAGAGATGGTGGACAAATGAAATATGAACAGTTCTCAAGAAAGAAATCCAAACTTTGAACTACCATATGAAAAAATGTTCCAAATACTAATTATGGGAGAATGCAAATTAAAACAACTTGGAGGTTCACATCCATCAGATTGGCAAAGATGACCAAAAAAGAAAAAAAAGAAGAAAAAAGAAACATGACAATTTTTATTCAGATTGTGAGAAGACAAGCACACTAATACACAGTTGGTAGAGCTGAAAATAGCACTAACCATTCCAGAAAGCAATTTGGAAATATAGGCCCCAAATTCACTAAACTGTGCATGCCCTTTGATTCAATAATGCCTCTATTAGGCATGTACCTCAAAGACAGAAAAAAAGAGACAGAACTCCCAATGTACCAAATAGCCCTTTATAGCAACCCTTTTATCACAGCAAAGAACTGGAAACTAAAAGGATGCCCGTTAATTGGGAAATGACTGAAGAAATTATGGTACATGAATAAATGGAATATCATTGCATCCTAAAAGATGATGAAAGGGATGGATTCCATAAAACACAGCAAGATATGTATGAAGAAAAGCAGAGTAGGGTAGAACCAAGAGGATAATTTATACAGTAACTTCAACACTGTAAAGAAAAATAAGTTCAAAAGATCTAAGGACTCTCACCAATGCATTGAACAATCACAATGCCAGAACATCAGTGAGGAAGCATGCTTCGCACCCCCTTAACAGAGATACAGAATGAGGTCCATATTTTCAGACATGACCAATGTTTAGATTTGCTTTATTACAAAGGGGTGTTTTTTTGGGGGGAATGGGGGAAGGAACAGAATTGGAGGAAGGATAGTGAAAGTGATGCCCTCCCAAAAAAGAAAAGAATATTCGTGAAACATTTAGCAAAAATGCACAGAAGATATTAAAAGATTCAGAGGATAACACAGACCTTAGAGTACAACTCTGGGACCAACATTCTGAATATATACTTATATAAAACCCAATGCTGTGCATAATGAGATTCTCAGTTTTATATTGAAAAACAAAATAGTATTTCAAAATAAAACAAGATTCAATAAAAAAAAATCCCTTTTCTTTTGTTTTTGGAGATGTCCATATTTGTTAGTAGTCTTCAATTTCAGAATAATATTAACAATTCAAAAAATGCACATCCTTCTCTCCCCCCCAAAAATAATGGAAGGAAGGAAGAATCATTCCTGGCCCATGATTTTCAAGCAAAAACTAAATGATCAGGAAGGTTGTAGAGGTGATCCTTTTGCAGATTTGGACTATGTTAGTTAATTGCCTCTGAGATTCTATGATCTTGGGTGGCCAACTGCAGATACTTCTGACCCAGATTCCATATAATACTGCCCTCATGGTCTATTAGAATCATAGCCCTAGGGTTAGAAGGGATTTCAGAGGCCACCTAGACTAGTCCTTTCTTTTTACACATGAAGAAAGTGAAGTTCAGAGGGAAGAAGTGACTGGTCCATGGACCTCTAGACACTATATGTCAGAGGCGGTCTTTCATCATTTCTGATTCTTTTCACTGTACAGAAGAATTCCTTTGCTTTATGACATTCCCTAACTTCAGCCATTAATTGTAGAATGCTAGAAGCATTCTTCCATTCTCAACCCCAGCTCTTCCTCTGTGGATTGGCTCAGAATGGTGAAGATGATACATCAAGACTAGAAAAATCATTAGATTTAAGAGTTGGGAGACCTTGACTCCAGTGTATAGCCTGTACCCTCATCCCTGCAGCAGCTCTCAGTTTCTTCATCTATAAAATGATCCATGTCATGTATACTCAACCCCTGGATAGTCCCCATGCTCCTTTTCAGTTTTAATATTCTAATCTTTTCCCCTCTTCTCAGACTAACAGATATTTTTTCTAAATTTTGTCTTATTTTTCAATTAATAAACATTCATTTTTCCCTCTCGCCATTGAAAAACAAAACAATTGTAAATCAACATGCATAGTCAAGAAAAAAAACAAATTTTCACATAGGTGTCCTATTAAATTCTGAAACCATCATCTCTCTCTGGTAGGCAGGTAGTATGATTTATCATTTCTCTGGAAGTGTTGTTGGTTGATCATATTGATTAAGATTCTTTCAGAGGTTTGACAAGAGTAATATAATGAGGGGAACCGAGACCCTGGATAGCCTCAGGGAGTTCTGGGATCATCCCCTTCCCTGAAATATTAGGTTCTAGTCTAAAACATGGTCATTCACCTTCCCATGGAGGACCTCTAGTCTTAGAGAGCATACTTTTTTGACCTTCTATAACGTGATTTCCAGCCCCTGCCCCCTTCCGGTGGCCATCAGTGGTCTGGTTCAACAGTGTCCTAACAACAGATACCATGCCCAAGAACTTTTGACAAGTGTGAACAGGACACTGCTAGTGTTGCACTTGGTAACACAAGTAACACAGTCTATTATCACTAGGATTCAGGAGACCTGTGTTCTAATTGGTATTGAGTGAGAGCATGTGTTCCCTATAGGAGTGTGCTTGTAAATGTTTAACAACCATTCTTTCTCTCTCTCAAAAAAAAAAAAATACAAGTATATTTACAATACACTTTGAAGTTACATTTTCTCCATTACTTTTTTAAGCATAGGTAGTCAACAAAACAATAAATCAAACACTGGTTTATAGTGTTTGCCAATGCTCACACTGAAACTGGCCCTTGTGAGTTGGAAAAAGCTGACTGGCAAACCCATGGTTATCATGGATCCTCTGGGTCTATGTCTTCACATGTTAAATGGGATGTGTTAAACAATTACTTTACTCGGATGCTAGCTGACCCCCCCCTCCTTCCTACAGATGATGGAAATGAGACCCAGAGAGGGAAAGAGGCATGCCCATAGTTGGACATGTTAGTGGCAAAAGCCAGGTCAAGACTAACTCTTAAGTCTGATTACTAATGTGACTCTATTTGGGGGATTTCTTGGCAAAGATACTAAAGTGGTTTGCCATTTTCTTCTTGAGCACATTTTGTGGATGAGGGAACTTGGTGAAGTGATTTGTCCAGGGACACATAAATAGTGTGTGAGGTCAGATTTGAACTCAGGTCTTCCTGACTCCAGGCCCCACGATCTATCCACCATGCCACCTAACTGCCCATTCTTTAAACAATCAATGTTGTATTACTAGGATTTGGAACTGGAAAGATCTTTGGGATCTAGTTAAATAAAGTGCCTCATTTTACTAGGAAGACTAGGGTCCACTCAGGGAGCATAATCAGGATTTGAAATCAGGTCATCCTCCAACATTCTTAATACTCTTTATAGCATACCTCCTCCTTGAATTGACCAGCTATTGGGACCATTCATCCTCCCCTTGTTTTATTTTCTTTGGCCTTTCCTTCTTGAATTTCATGATTCCCCATCACACCATCAGGACTAGGCAGAGAACAGCTGTTCCTTATCCTATGACAGATCCTTGTTCTTCAACGTGTCTTAAAGGGCATTGTGAATATTCCTTTACAGATTTCTATGTTGGACACCTGGATTGTAGTCAGAGCTAGACTTTGGGTTCATCATCTCTCATCTCAGAAGTGGCTTTTCCTTACCTGTCAAATGGAGCAAATAACTTCCTTCTCTGCCCACTGAGCCCACCAGCCATTTGATTAGGAGCACAAAAGGAGATGAATTGAACAGGCTTCTGGAGGCAAAAGTGTGATACAAACAGAAAGCCTTGGCGCTTCTCATGTTTCCTGCCTAGACTTTCTTATGCTGCAGTCAGAACCTGACTTAGCATTTGGCAAGTTCTGGCCAATTGCCTGGGGAGACATGAGATGCTTTCTCTGAGAAGGTCAAGGTTTTGCCAAGAAACCATCTCCCTTAGCCTCTGCCTGCTGGTGGCAACCAATCAGGGCTTGCTATGTTTTTTAAGCTTATGAAGAGCACCTACAGGCTTACCCTTTTCTGAACTATTGTTTACTGGAAGCAGCTCCTGGAACCTGGTGAACCACCAGAAGATCTGTTTAAAAAACTCTGCTTCCTTGGGGGAGTGGGGCAGGACAGTCAAAGAAGCAGAAGGCTGGATTCACCCACCATTTTTTTACACTCCATGGATGTATTGAGTATTATGCAAGGAGAGAGGCAGTGTGGCTTGATGGCTAGTATGTTAGATTTGTAGTCACAAAGATATGGATTCAAATCTTGCTTGATATTTATTATCTGCAGAACCCTGGGGGAGTCCCTGAAATCTTACTAAAATTCAATTCTCTTGTCTTTTAAATGATGTTGGATTCCTGTGCTTTTTTCCTCTTCTAAATCTGTGAGAGGAAAGGACCTTTACATTCAAATTCTGACTTTAATTTACTCAATAATCTCGAATATTTATGGTTCTATAAAGTTTCAAATATTCTCTCATTTTATCCTGAGAACAGCTGTGGAAGGTAGATATTTTTATTATCATACCTATGTTGCAGATGAGGACATTGAGGCAGACGGTTGTTAGGTGACTTGCCCAGGGTCGCACGATAGTATATATCTAAGGCTAGATTGGAATTCAAATCTTCCTGACTATCTATCTGCTACCTTATCTGCCTCTCAGTCTCAGAATTACTTCAGGCAAGTAATTTAATCTCTCTGGGCTTCAGTTTCCTTCTTTGTAAAAGCTGTTCTCTCCAGTATTTCAAGTTGTGCATGGTTCTAAAAGCTAGTGAACAAGGCAGATGCAAAGTTTGGATAACACAGTTTCTCTGTCATGAAGCATACAATGTAGTAAGGGATAAGCTAGACACAGATAATACATAATTTGACACATGTTTACGAAAAAAGAGCATAATGAAGCCCTCTATAAGGTCAAAGGAGAAGTTGACTAGGAGTCTAGATGAAAAGACATTAATCAGTCATTCATCATTTATTATGTCAGATACTGTTCTAAGTGCTGGAGATTCAAAAAGAGGCAAAAGACAACCTGCCTTCAAGAAACTTACACTCTAATGGACTGGCTTTAGAGGATTTAGGACTAGAAGAGCTCATATAGTCCAACTTTCCCATTTTACAGATGAGGAAACAGGCCCAGAGAGAGCAAGTGATTTGCCTGTGGCTCTGCAGACAGTAAGTGATAGAGCTGGGATTTGAAAACAGATCTTCTGCCTTCATTTTCCTGCTATACCATTCTGAGTGCTGGGAGAATGTCAGTAAAAGGACTGAGCCAAATAAGGTTATAGAATTAGAGACCTTTAGCACTAGAGAGCCTTTGGGACCAAGCCCTCAAGGAAATGATGGATGCAGATTTACGGAGACATGATAGGAAGATGGATGGGAAGGTCAATCATTTGAGAATTCATAGCTCAGGGAATATCCTTCATGAATTAAAACTTTTTTTTTCTTCTTATTTGACTTGGCATCCTTTTCATCTTTTAGTTGCCAGTATACCTGCCCTCCAGTTACATTTTTTCTTTCTTTTTTTTTTTTCTGAGTAGTTGATGTATTGTTTCACTTAGCGAACTTCCCATCACTGGGGTTATTCAAACAGTCTGGATAAGCATCTGTCAAGAAGAAAGTAGATGAGGTTCTCACCTGGAAAAGAAAAGAGACAATTTGATGAAGAGTGGAAGCCCTGGCTTAGGAATCAGGAGACCTGGGACCGAATTTAGCTTATACTTTATAGGTGGGATCTTGGACAAGCAGTGTAAAATCCATGGGCCTCAGTTTCCTCACTTTAAAATTGTTAATAGTAATAATAGCTGTCATTTACAGCTTTCCTAGCTTTACTGATGGCAAATTACTGCATTTGAGATGTCTAGCTGCCCTATGAGGTAAGGATCAAAGGCATCCCCAATTTAAACTCAAATGGATCTTCCTTTTCATTGATTCACCCATTCCTGTACATCCTGTGAGACTCTTGACTGCATCCTTTCCAAAATTCACTATAAGGGTCCATCCAGTTTACTGGATGCCTTCTTTGCCTTTTTCCTGGGACACTGAGAGGATAGCAGTAGGACCTTTTGGCTGTCCATTTGCCATCTATCACTCATGTCCCATAAAATCCCTATTTTACTAATGAGAAAACAGTCCCAGAGAAGTCCCAGCTTACTATTTCACAGCTAGTCATTGTCAGAGCTGAGATTGAAACTCAAGTCTTCCTGCCTCCCCAAACCCTTCCAGTTCTCAGAAGTTAATGTTCTAAGATCCCTTCCTGCCCTGAGATCCTACATCCATGGGACCCCTAAAGCCGAGAAGTTCTGTCTTCTAAGGGTCTTTTTGATTCTGATGGTTGGTTTTAAGGCCCCTTCTAGCTCTGTTCTCACTAATTGCCACAGAAGCTGCTGTCTCCCAGGGCAAATGGATATTCTCTTCCTCTGCCTCTAATGAAGTCTGTTGCCAAGGTGCAGTGTGAGGAAAAGAGGGTGAGCAGCCAGCCAGCCCCTGAGAGAGGAGAGAAAAACACATTGAATTCATTAGTGGAGCACTGACACGAGGCTGGGAGCCCGGGCTGCTGGAGGCATTGATTTCCACCCCCCTGCTCCCCACCAGAAGAGAACAGACAGAATGCTGATTTTTATGGAGCAATAATAAAAGGCCAAAGCCTCTTTTTCCCCCGCTCTAGGTTAGACTCTAAGGGAATCTCTTCTCCACAAGGAAAGGAGGGGGTGGCAAGCAGGAAAGGGGGAGTTAAGAGGTGAGACCAGAGAAAGATTAGCTCAGGTTACCGTTACCACCCTTAGTGTCACAGCTGAGGATCCAGTTTCAAGCTGAGGCCATAAATGAATGTGAACAAGTTGGGCAGCCGACAATTAATGGATTATTAGCCATTTCAGAAGGGGCTCATCTTCCCATCATACAGACAAGCCCCAGGAGGAGAAAATCCAACAAAAACCAAGTCCAGGGTGCTTCTCAAAATGAGGCTCCCCCCTTTACAAAATGATACACATACACATATTATGTATAAGTGTCTATGTATGTGTACAAACACAAGGACTATATACATACACACTCATATATTATGTATATATATAGGATATATGGTATGTATGCATGTAATACATATGTAAAATACCTACATAATACAGAATATGTAAAATACACATGTATAAATACCCAATGCAGTATATATGCTGTAATATGTTGCATATATTTATGATATACACAAATATATGTGTGTCTATATACCAGATGTAGTATATATGTAGACTATATAGTATATATACTGTATAAATACATATGTGCATATATACATAGAGAAAATATATAGTGCATATGATATACGGAAAGACACATGTGCATTTGTACCTATTTGTGTATGTATATGTCTAATGTATAGTGTGTATATGAAATACACAAACATACCTGTGCATGTGTACCTACTTGTGTATATGTCCAATCTATAGTGTATATATGAAATGCCCAAACACACGTGTATACATAAAACCTATGTGTAGTATAACATAATTACATGCCACACACAAACATGCATGTGAATATATACATGTATAAAATATACCATGTATATATTTGTATGATGTGTACCAGCTCATATATATATATATACATACACATATATGTGCAGTACATGGATATAATGTAAAATGTGTATATATGATATGCACAAAGATATACACGTATATTTACATACACACAGTACATCTATGTATATCTTTTTTAGTGTATTGTGAATACAATATTGTGTATATAGCATAGTAGATAGATGTATATGATACACACATATGCACCTTTTTGCAGAAACCTTTGATAAGGGACATAGGAATTCCATCTCTTTAAAACTGTCTGACCTCTTTCCTCTACACCAGTTCTGTGATGTAGCCAGTGGTGGTTCAGCGAAAGGGGATGGGGGAGGCTGATTTGAAGTCTGAGAACCCTCCTCTTAGTAGCTTCCTCTTCTGTAAGGTAAAGAGTTTGGACTAGTCAGTGGTGTCAAACCCTAAAAGAAACTGAGATTTAAAATATGTTACCTATGTTTGATTCTGTTTTTATTTATTTTGTTACTATTCCCAAAGACACTTTAATCTGGTTCAGGCCACACTTGGGAGTGTTATGAGCCCAGGTGACCTACAGGCCATGTCTTTGATAGCTCTGGATTACATGACTTCTGGAGTCCTCTCTAGCTGAAAATAAGGAAACCTATGAAAAGGTTATTTTCTTCATTGTTTATATGAGAAACTGAGGCTAGACATGAACATAGGTAGCAAATATCAAGACAGTTATAGTGGATAGAGTTCTGGATGTGGATTTAGGAAGACCCAAGTTCAAATTTGACCTCAGACACTTATTCCCTGTGTATCCTTGGACTAGTCATTCTGTGTGCCTCCTTTCTCATCCATAAAATGAACTGAAGAAGGAAATGGCAAACCATTTAGCATCTTTGCCAACAAAACTCTAAATGGGTCACAAAAAGTCAGCTGAACAATAAATTCTTCTGACATTGTTCTTGAGGAAAAACATTTTGTTATAAAGGCCAAAAATCAATCAAACAAGCAATCAAAAAACATTTATTAAGCTCTTACTTTGTACCTAGCTAAGACCTGGAAATGATGGACATTTCTCCATTGGAAAATATTTTGCTGTTGGCATGCCCCTGAGACCAGTGATTAGGCTCCTTCTATTTAATGTTTGTATAAGTGGTCCAGAGGAAAGAATACCCAATGACATCTCCAGATTTTTAGTTGCCACAGTTTGCCTTACATCCAAAATAAGTTGGCCAGTATCCTTTGTGCACCCGCTTATACTCCTGTTAACTTGATTTCTGCCCTCCAAGAGGAGTGGTCCTGCATCTCCATCCCTGCTCCACAGTGGCCAAATGAACTCCTACCTTATGGTAACATGTTTGACTCAGCAGCATCTCTTATAACTCTGAAATTCTGGATATCATAGCTTTTCACATAGCTGAATTGTTTGAATTGTGTTTACTTTGGAAGTAAGGGAATGATTCCCTGAAGGAAGTTCTCCAATAGCAGGTAGAATGAACATATCTTTCAACATATGGGCCCAATGTGTTCCTGGCAAGTTTATTATAAAGCAGAATTTGGAATCAGGAACCCTCCTTGTTTGGAACTTTTCATTTTACCATCTTGCTCATATTAGACCTTAGAGATCACCAGTTCAGCCTCATGCTTTTCAGAGGACAAAACCAAGACCCTTTAAGATGTAGTGACTTGCCAAGGCAATATGAAACAGAGCTGGGATTCAACTTGAAATGTTCTGAATTGAAATTTAGTTCTGCTGCACACTGTTAAGTCCAGATACTGGGTTCCCATCAGGAATATTGGTGAAGACAGAAAAGATGTAATCACGTTGAGATAGAGGCATCTTCATGGTGTAGGAGAAGACTGGTGAATGAAGAGAAAATTAACCAAGGGTAAATTGATTTGCCATTCAGGAGTTAAGATTCCTGATGTCAGTTGTTGAGGACTGGGGAAGCCATTGAACTCACAGGTATCTAGGAGAGATACCAAACCTTTGAGAAGCTAGAAGAGATCTTTAGGGATTCAATCCTATCCTTCATTTTGTAGATATGGAAGTTGGAAGAAGGGATGTGATTTATCTAAGGCTTCAGCTAATCTGACTTCAATCCAGATCTGTCTTCTGACTCCAAATCCAGAGTCTTTTCATTGAGCAGGACATGGTTCCAAACCTTCCTATCAAAGAAGAAATTAAATTGTTCTTTTCAATTTGTGTTTCTGGATCAGAGAGACTTGACAGAAAAACATTTCCTGAGAGGCAGTGTGGTGTGGTGCAAAGGACCACATATCCTGAATCTCAGATCTTTTACCCCATAACTGAGTGACCTTGAGCCAAGTCTCTTCCATTCCTCTGTAACTCTTCTGTGGAAGGACTATTCATAGTTTGCCTATGTACTGCTTTGTAAACTGCCACATACTATAGGAATATGAATTATGATTGTATGAATCCTAATGGTAGGAACAGTGGGGAAAAAAACCCAGGATATGATTCTAGCTTCTGGATGACCCTAGAGAAGTCGCTTTCCTTCTTTAAGCCTCAGTTTCCTCTCTGTGGAATAACTTATTTCTTAGGCAAGGGTTTTCAACTTGGAGACCCTTAAGGAGTTCAGAGATAGATTTCGTAGATTTTGAAAGGAAATGGATTAGAGGGGGAAAAAATGACATCTTTTAACAGTCCCTTCAATTAGGAACACAGGCATCAGACATTAATCTGAGAAGAGCTCTGCAGGCTTCACCAGCTTGTCCTAGGGGTCCAGGAGCCTTTTAAGATCAGCCGTCTCAAGGTCCCTCTTTTGTGACCTCTTGGGATTGACTGGCTGGCTAATAAAGGATGCTCCCATTTACGGCGAGTACTGCAGTTCCAGACGAGGGCCTATAGGTGGCGCCCAAAGCCCTATCCGTGGCTTGCTACAAAGCTTGCAGCTTGCAAAGGGCTGATTGGCTATTTATTTAATCATTGCAGACTTCTCTCCCTCTCTTGTCTCCCACCCACCTCCCCCCCCCTTTTTTTTCTTGATAGTAAAATAACCCAGGAATACCAAAATAGCCTCCCTTCTGAGCGCGGAGCCTTAATTTATGGCTCCCAGGGCTGAGGGGCTTCCCCCCTCCCACTCCCTATATGTACAAGGGCCGGGACCCAGGCCTGTTTTACAGCTCATGGGAGATTCTATTAACAGATGTACAGTTCGGGTCTGCGGTGATTTATGCTGCCTTGTTGCCTAATTATTCTGGGGTCCTGGAGGAACAGAAATAAAACAGCTTGGAGGGTGGAAGTCCAAGAAAATGTCTTCAGGCTCAGGGCTGGCCGGGTCCTGGCTCTGCTCCCCTCCTTCCAGCTGATTCCTTTCTCTCCCACGAAGAGGAGAGGGCAGGAGGGGAAGGTGCCCTGACCTGGGCTGGCCTCTCCAGGGGAACTGGCGTAGACCAGTCCCACTCCTGGAAATAGGGCTTGGGTGAATGTTCTAAAGCAGACCTCCCCAAATCCTCCAGGGCGCTATCCCCCCCTAAAAATCAGCTGGCATGGCAATCAAGATCCTGGGTCAGAATTAGAATCCAGGTCTCTCTGTGTGGCCTTGAGCAAGTCTTGGTTTCCCTATTGTTCAAAATGAAGAGGGCCACGAAGGGCCTTCAAATATAAGATTCTATAATTCATAGGGGAAAAAAAAATCAAGTCATATCAACAAAAATTTATTAAGTGTGTATTCTGTGTACAAGTCCCTGCCCTCAGGGAGCTTACATTTTAAGGGGAAAGACAACACACTAAAGAAAACTGGAAATACAGCAGGGTGTGAAAACATGGGAGAAGTCATTGCAGAGAAAGTCTGGGAGGAGACTCAGGAGGGGTTAAAGTCTAGAGAGGAATGAAGAATGAAAAAAAGGCTTAGACTGTATTTTTTTCCTTGGCAAAAAGAAAATTAATCGGGTGTGTAGAGAGCTATCAGAGGAATAGTATTCTAAGTGCTGTTTTGTAGGAAAGTGGTATAGGAGCTTCCCATTTCCTAGTCCCAACCAATCTAGCCTGAGCTCAGTGTTCCTAACCCAGGAGCAATAAGCCTGCCTTGGAATCCAACATCTCAAATCACAACCCTTTAACTCACCCCTCTCTGCTTTGACCTGATCCAGGGTGGCTCCCAGCCCCCAGGAGAGCCATTCAGTGTCGGCTCATGAGCTCCTTGCTCACTCATTAACCAGAATGGGGAAAAAATGGAGAAGAAAAGCTTTGTCTTGGGGAACCAAGAGATCTAGGTTCAGATTTGACTGGGATAGTTTAATTAGTCATGAAGCAAGCTATTTCTTGTTTCTGAGTGTCAACTAATTCAACCATAAGAGGAGAGGGTCTCCAAGGGTCCTTCTCTTCCCTTAGCAACAAAGCTCAAGAAGTGTCCTTTGAGAATCATCTAATTTGGGAGCCACAGCAACTGATTGAGATGTTCCGTTCAGTCACTGATAGAACTAAAAACCTTAGCCTGTCAGGGAGACTTTGGAGATTGCTTAGTTCAAGTTCTTTAGAGAAGATGGAAATGGGAGCCAGAACTTGAAGTGATTTGACTAAAGACTAACAGGAATTTGGTTGTGGAACTGAGATTAGATCTCAAGTCTCCTATCTAGTAGAGAAGAGATTGAAGTCCCACAAGAGGCTTTCCCCACACCTCTGAGACAGACGGTGCAAGTATCCCCATTTTACACATGGAGAAACTGAGACACAGAAGGTTAAGGGATTTGCAGCATAATAGATATTGGTTATTTTTTTCCATTGTGCTATACTAACCAAATAAGTATAAAAATACCTTGCGTTCTTCTAAGTAGGATTCTGTTCAAATATGTGGGATATAAATGAGGTGGAAAGCATTCTCTCAATAGGGCAGTCTGGAGAAAAGAAGTGGAGTAGGGAAGGGAGAGGAGGAAATGAGAGAAGGAAGAAAAGGGGGAGGAGAGGAGAGGGGAGAAAAGTGAGGAAGGAAAGGGAGAAAAGGAAAGGAAGGAAAGAGGAGGGAAGAGGAGAGAAGAGGGGAAGAAAGAAAGAGAGGAAAGGGAAGGGAAAGGAAAGGAAAGGAAAGGAAAGGAAAGGAAAGGAAAGGAAAGGAAAGGAAAGGAAAGGAAAGGAAAGGAAAGGGGAAGAGAGGAGGGAAGAGGAGAGGAGAGGGAAGAAAGGAAAGGAAGGGAAGGGAAAGGAAAGGAAAGGAAAGGAGAGATGAGGGGAATGGAGGGAAGAAGAGGGAGAGAGAGAGGAGAAGTAAGGAAGAGAATGGAGAAGAGGAAAAGGAAAGGAAAGGGGGGAGAAGAGAAGGAGCATGAAGAGGAAAGGGAGAAGAGGGGAGAGTCTGAATGGATGGGGGCAGGGGGAAGGAGTGTCTGAATAGAGATGAGAAGAAAAGAATATCAGAACATTTGAACTTAGGTTTCCCTGACTCCAGGTTGATCATCCTCTACATAAATAACAAATCCTGAATGCAATAGTTTGTCATCTCTGTAGGCGCTGGAGGTATTCAAGTACATCCTGGAAGCCCCTTTGGTCAATTAATCAATCGACCAACATTTATTGAGTACCTTCTATGTGCTAAGCAATGGAAATATAAAAAAATGTCTAAAACCATGTGTAGTCACAAGGACCTTACATTCTAAAAAGCGTGACAAGCAGTATATCCATAAGTATATGAAGAGTAAATTTAAAGAGAATAAATGCAAAGTAGTTCAGAACAAGTGAGTTGGAAAAAGAGAGCTCTATAGCTGAGGAGATAATAATCACAATTTTCATTTACATAAGACTTTAATATTTGATAAGCCTTACTTATGTTATTTCATTTGATCCTTGCAACAACCTTGTAAAAGAGGTTACTGTTATTATTCCCATTATTCCCATTTTACAGATGAGCTTACTGAGACACAGACGCGCTCAGGGTCACGCAGGTAGTCCAAAGCTGAGACAGGACTTGAACTCAGGTCTTTCTGATTCAAGAATCACTTTCATGTAGAAGATGGCACTTGAGGCATATCTTGAAGAAAGAAAGGAATTCCTTAGACTGTCTAGGTTAAAGAATGTGTATTTTGGACAACGTGAACAACCGAAGTAAAGGCATTTAGACAGTCCTCTTCGAGAATGAAAGGTGGACAAGAGCAACAATTACAACAGTGTCCCACGTAAGGACTGGAGAGAAGGCCAGGGGGTGTCATGGATAATGAAGCAAAAAAAGAACTGGGCTGTGAATGTCTATTTCATTCTAAAGCTATGGGGAGATATTGGAGTTGAAAAGTGTGGGGGGCTGTTATTAGACCTTAAGGGCATCAGATCTGCCCTTAAGGAAAATCATTTTAGCTGGGGGAAGTTGAGGCATCTAGTTACCACAACTCTTGCAATTCTATGTATTCTCCTTGACATTTAGGTTTTCCATTGAACACATAGAAGGGCTTATGCTTAACTTGGGGTCTATGCATTTTTTTAGTATTTTGATAAATGTGCTTCAGAAACATTAGTTTCCTTTGTAACCTTATTATTTGATTTTGTGCATTTTTGAGCACTCTTCTGAAAGGGGGCCACGTTCTTCATCAGACTGCCAAAGGGGTCCATGAGACAAAAAAAAAGGTTGAGTGAGTTCAGAAAATCTAGCCTAGTGGTGTTGTTGCTCTCAGAACCAGCCCTTGAAAGTTCTTTGGGGGGCCTTAACAGGAGGAGGAGAATGTTTTAATTAGACCATCCATTCTACTCAGAGTTTGTAATTATTATTGTAAGAATTAATGGTGATGAATTGCAATGCACCGCGGTGAGGCAAGAGAGGGGAGGGAAGATGGCTGTGTTTTGACTCTCATATTAACAGGATCACAGCTCATTTCCCATCTGGAGTGTTTTTTGAGGGTTTAGAAGGGACTCTCCTGCTACCCACATCTCCCCCTGTCATCCTCCTTCTCTTCTCCCTTATTGCTTTTCTCTCCCTACCCTCCCTTCTACCCCCAAATAGGATCTGGCCTAAGAGGATGTGGCCCACAGGTTTGAAGGCAGAGGAGGGAGGGAGGTCTGTTTTGTCTTTCTAGATGAGAGAGAAAGCTCTGGCACCCAGGAGGAAGTTAAGCCTGCAGACCATCTGTTCAGTCAACAGGATTTGCCCTTGAGGATTGGAGAGCTTTCAGGCCTTAGGGAGGGAGAGGGGGAATGAAGTGAAGGATGGAACCAAGAGAGACCACGGAGATCAATGGATTGGATTCATAAAATGGCAGAGCTGGAAAAGACCTTAGAACACAGACTGTCAGAGCTCAGAGGATCCTTAGAACAGAGAATGTCAGAGCCGAAAAGGACTCTAGAACAGAGAATGTCCCAGCCAAGAAGGACCTTAGAACATAGAATGTCATAACTGAGAGCGGTCTTAGGACATGGAATAGCAGAATGGGAGTGCCCTTAGGACCTAGAGTGTCAGAGCTGGGAGGGACCTCAGGACATAGAATGTCAAAGTGCTGAGAGGGACCTTAGGACCTAGAATGTCAGAGGTGAGAGGAACCTTAGAATAGAGAGTGTCAGAGCTGAGAGGGATCTTAGGATATAGAATATCAGAACTAGAAGACTTCTTAGAAGTCACAAGGTTCATAGCTGGAAGAGACCTTCATATTTTACTAATGAAGGACTCTGGCCTATGAAAGGTTGAGGAACTTGTCCAGGGTCATCCAGGGTGTGTCTAGTTCCCATGCTTTTTCCACTATGGAAGTTGTTTCTCAGGGCCTCGCTTCCTTTTCCTCGGCCGACCATCCACTTCATGGTGAAATAGAGGAGTTCAAATCGGAGGTTCTTTCAAATAAGAACAAAGGGAACTTGGCACTTTCTTGGTTTGTCCAGTGACATCACTCCTATAATGAAGTGTCTCTGGTTACATAGCCATTTTTACAAATGAGGAAACTGAGGCTCAGAGATGGAACTCCAGCACAGGTTTCCCATTTCTCACTCCAGGACTTATCCTTTTTTCCCCATTCTCTTCCCACTTTCTCAATATATCAGAATTGATGTTCTTAATCTCCCCTGCCCTAATACACAAGATGCATCATCACACATAAAACCTCCTCACTCATAACCCCGTTTGGCATACACAAGAGTGCTGCTGCCATTGACTTGACTTGCTTACTTCAGAAACAGATGGAAATCCAGGGAAGGACTAGGTCACTAGGAGCACTTACTACAGGAAAGTAGATGGAAGGGAGGTGAGCAAGGCTTATTTTTCATATCAAGAGTTCTGGCCTATTCTTTTCTTCCTTCCTTCCCTCCCTTTTTTTTTTTGAGCAGCTGTTACCTAATAGGCTGTTAATGATGATACAGTAAGTGGAAGACGGAGTCCTTCGGGAGAATCCATGATTTGTGTAATTGGTCTCAAAGGAGACAAAAGTATCTAATATTTACACACCAGTATTAGTCCTCTGGGAGCCTTATCTTGGCTGGAACAGAGCAGAGAGAGGCAGCTCTTTGGTGAGCCTGTCTCCTTCCATCTGATGCACCAGAAGATCTTTAATTAATGGGAATTGCTTAAGTCAGCCTAAGAGGGAGCAAGAGAAAGCATTTGATGGGGGGGGTTCTTTGGGCAGGGGAAGATAGAAGAAAGGGTTTGGGTCTATTGACTGTCTCATCTGATTAAGAGGAGAGGGTTAAGCTAGACTGGAGGGCCCTTGGAAGATCTGTTGGTCCAGCCTCCTCATTTACAGATGCCGGTGCTGATGGCTGGAGAGAAAATGCCCCCCTCAAGGTTACCTCACCAGTAATTCACTGGGCAGGGCTGCTGACTCTTCTGCTGCCCTTCTCCTATTCCATTCCTCTCTCCCTCCACTGAGTGCTTGGGGACTAACATGCAGGCTCTGCTCAGGTGACAGACTGACATTTTAGCTCTCTTAGTGAACTTTAGGCCTCCCCTGTGCTCATGCTGCACCATTTTGTAAGGGACTTGTTATTCCTATGCTAACCTTGAGAGTAGGGAACAGATTAGGGCTCTTTTCTCTTTTGGGTTATCTTTCCAATGGAAATGGAGTGGAAACCCTCATCCCTGAGATTCCTCAGCCCAAAACACCATTCCAAGCCATCCTTCCCCCCCTAGGTATCATCTCTCATTAGAATGTAAGCTCCAGGGGCAGCTAGTGGTACAGTGGATAGTGGAGTCAGGAGGACCTGAGTTCAAATGTAGCCTCAGACACTTAATAATTACCTAGCTGAATAATCTCAGGAAAGTTACTTAATTCCATTACCTTGCAAAAGCAACAACAACAACAAAGAATGGAAGCTCCCAGAGGATATTCAGAACAATGTCTTTTACATTAATAAAACATTATTTCTTTAATTCATCTAGGTGACTTAATAGATATAGCACCAAGGCCTGGAGTCAGGAAGACCTGAGTTCACATCCTACCTCAGACACTAGCTGTGTGACCCTGGGCAAGTCACTTAACCTTACCTGATACTATTGTTTTTGTTTGTCCTTTATTCTCAAAGAAGACCATGACATCAGACAGGTGATGCCATGACAAGCAAGTGAATTGGATTTGAGTGAGGGGTTCCTTTGGAGCCATCTGGGGTCCAGTGGCCTCATAGGAACCAGGATGACTGGAGATAGCTCTGGATGCAGTGGGAGACCTTGGTCACATCAGTGATACCATAGATCCTTTGGAGTTCTTAAGGAAGTATAAAGTCATCGCTCCTAAGGAAGCACTATGCAAATATTAGCCATCATTATCATTATTATTTTCATTCGTTCATTTAGGTGGCAGAGTGGACCTAGAGTCAAAAAGACCTAAGTTCAAATTCAGCTTCAGATACTTTCTAGCTATGTGACACTGGCAAGTCACTTCCATCAGTCAATCAACATTTATTTCAAATCTGGTCTCAAACATTTAATAATTACCTGTGTGACATTGGGCAAGTCATTTAACCCCATTGCCTTGTAAAAACTGAAATAAAACCCCATTAAGTGTGTATCATATAACAGGAACTATGTTAAACATTTCACCTCTATTTGCCTTGGTTTCCTTATCTACAAAATGCAAATAGTAGTAACAACTAAGCACCTTCTCCTTGAAATGAGGATCAAATAACATATTTGTAAATCAATTTGCAAACCTTAAAGGACTAAATAAATAATGCTAGCTATGTATACATGTATACTATATGTAGAGTTAGATTCATTCATTCATTCTTTTCCCCAGTCCAGCTTCAGCATATCTAGGATGGGCCCTTGGACATAGTGGACAGAAAATATTTTTTAATTGAACTGATTGAAACCCAGATTACAGTGCTCCAACACAACCTTCTATATCTAACAATTGATGAATCAGATCCTTCATGAAATCCTTAAGCAAACATTTATTAAGCACCTGTTCTGTACGGTTAAATGAATTAGATTAAAATGTAATGGAGACGTGTTTAATAAAATAAATAAAAATACAATACAACATAGATAATGTTGACTTGAGGTTTTCTAAGTCAATATTTGACTGGTAAGGATCCAGTTTTTGAGTTTGTTTTTAATTGGACCTTGCTGCTTTCAAAGCAAACATTAAGTGAGATCTATACCATTGAGAGAAACATTTTTTCTCCCAAAGAAGGTATTTTTTTTCTTCAGGTGTCCTTCAAACACCCTCAAAGGTAGTGTCTCCACAGAGGGCTCACCACTCACAGAGCTAATGGATTCAGAGGAAAGTGTCCTGTGTTGGGGCCCCAGGCACGGTCTGCTTGCCATCCTAACCCAGAGCCACACAGAAGGCAGGCAGCCTGGGTCGCCTCTGGGAGGGGACAGTGACACTGCACAGCAGATGGCCCAGTAGTGACAAGTGGGGGCTGGGCAGCCAGACTCCTGGCCCTCCCGGCCGACAGCAGCGGGGAACCATTTGCCAAATCCCCTTCCTGGAGAAATGGACAATGTGGAGAAGACAAGCTGGGCTGTGTTCTCTGGGTTGGCCTTAGACCCTCAGTCTTTTCACAAACAATTCCAGAGTCTGGGATTGGGAGATAAGAATTCCTTCTTGACAAGATGGGAGAATCTGTTGGAAAAATGTGTTACTACTAAGGCAAAGCGAGGATTGATTTTTTTTTTTTTTGCTTCGCTTTGCTTTGATAAAATTCTATGATTTTTAAAGTTGGAAAGGGACCTTAGGCATCCCACCAAGCACCAATGTTAACTTGCCCAGCATCAGATGGGCAGAAAGTGACTGAGAGAGAATTTGAACCCAGGACTTTGGGCTCCAAATATTATGCTCTTTTCATTCCACAAGCCCTTTTTTTTAAAAGGGTTTTGCAAGGCAAATGGGGTTAAGTGACTTGCCCAAGGCCACACAGCTAGGTAATTATCAAGTGTCTTAGGCTGGATTTGAACTCAGATCCTCCTGACTCCAGGGCCGGTGCTCTATCCATTGTACCACCTAGCTGCCCCCCACAAGCCCTTTTGATTTTAATCTAGGTTCCTACAAATGGTGGCGATATGAGCCTTTAGGCCATAATTTCAGAAAGGGCTCTCAATCTTTCAAAAATGACAAACACACTTCTCTACTTCAGTCACTGCGGGGTGGGGAGTGGCTGCATCCCACCTGGGGAGAGGATGATGTTACTTTGACAATCTCTTGTAGCTCCAGGGACAGGGGAATATAATTAGTAGGTGACCTCTGGACTTGGAATCAGCACCTGGGCTCAAGTCCCTGCTCTAAGGTAGCTGATCATAGGCAGGTCACTTAGACTTCTCTGTAAAAATATGATGCCTTGGGGCGGCTAGGTGACACAGTGATAGAACACCAACCCTGGAGTCAGGAGGACCTGAGTTCAAATCCAGCTTCAGATAGGCAATAATGGCCTAGCTGTGTGACCTTGGACAAGTCATTTAACCCCATTGCCTTGCAAAACCAACCAACCAACCAACCAACAACAAACAAACAAATAAATAAATAAATAAACCTTTCTTTAAAAGAAAATATTTATAAAAAATGATGCCTCCCTCACAGGTTTGCTCTGGGAAAAACCTTTTTGTAAGCATTATAGAACCATGGATTGTGTACATTAAGAATCATAGATCTCATATTACCAGATAAGTTCTTTAAAAAACCAATTTTAGCTTCATTCCTCCTCACCCCCAGAGCTGTTATACCCACAACTTCAGGCAAATACCTCCCAACATGTTTTCCTTCTTTTCTTCCCTTTTACAGGCTCCCTTATTCTCTTTTTCTCTCTCTGTCTTTCTGTATCTTTATATGTGCCTCCCCATGTCTTTCTCCTGTTATCTCTTATCTCTGTCTCCATCTCTCACATCCTCTTAGATTGTGACCTCTTGTAAACTGGGGTGTCAAACCTCATACCCTTTCACAAAGTCCTTTGTCCCAAAGAGTTTCCAAACAAGTCCTTGGCGTGACTTAAATCAATGAACCAGCACATTCTTACTGGACTTACTGCAGTCTGGACCCTGAAGGGGTGTTACTTTTCCTGAATGTTTGAGGGCCTTGAATCTAGAACTAGAGACTCCCATAGCCAGGGCTGCTCCAGTATTTCATTGAACATTGCCATCAGTCACTTTAGATAAAGGCCTAGGTGGCATACATGCTTATCATATTTTTTAAATGACACAAAGCTGGATGAGAGAGCTAATGCACTGAATGTTAAAATCCAAAATGATTTCTGACAGGCTAGAACACTGGACTGCCTCCAACAAGATGGAGTTTCAAACATATAGATACAAACTTCAATACTTGGGTTCAGAAATCAACTTCACAAGTACAAAACAAGGGAGGTGTGGCTAGAAGGCATTTCATCTTGAAAAAAAAAAGATCTGAGAGTTCAAGTGAACCACAAGCTAAATCTATATTAACAGGATGATTTCACAGCCCAAAGAATAATATAATCTTAGGTTACATTAAGAGAAGTGGTGAATCCAGATAGATCTATGGGAGATGATTGTCCCCATGTGCTCTGCCCTGGTTAGTTGGACTACACCCAGAGTCCTTAGACTCAGCTCTGGTGTCCACAGTTTAATAAGGACCAATCGATAAACTGTCCCAAGCAACAATAATAGGCTAGTGAAAGGACCTTAGAGGTGCAGTGGACAGCACACCAGGCCTGGAGCCACAAAAACTCATCTTCCTGAGTTCCAATCTGGCCTCGGACGTTTACTGTGTGACCCTGATTAAGTCACTTTGTCCTATTGCCTCTGTTTCCTCATCTGTAAAATGAGCTGGAAAAGGAAATGGCAAACTGCTTCAGTATCGTTGCTGAGAAAACCACAACTGGGCTCAAGAAGAGTCAAACGTGACTGATATGATGCAACAACCAATAAGGGGTTTGAAGGAACTTGGAATGTTCAAGCTACAGAAGGGAATGTGTGATTACTCTCTTCATGTGTTTGAAGGGCTGTCAGATGGAAGAGAAAACAGACTTGATACATGTGCCACCAGAGAGTAGAATTAGGATCAACGAATAATGGTCTCAAAGAGAAAAATGGAGGCTTCATACAAGGAGACCCTACTTTCCAAGGACTTCCTTGGAAAGTAGGGACCTTTTCTCCTTCCCAGAGGTCTTTGAGCCAAGGCTGGATGTTAGATTGTAGAAAGATAGTTTGGTTCAGGCTTTGGAGGACCCTTATAAATCTTTAGATTTCATGAGTATTTCAGTCAGAAGAAAATCTAGAGCATAAAATATAAGAGCTGAGATATACCTGGGAAGTCTTAGAAACCACCCCTTACTTTTAGAAATGAAGAAACTGTCCTGAAAAAAAAGATGATTTATTCAAGGTCACTCAGGTGGTGGGAGAGCTGATATTCAGATCAGTATTTCCAATGCAACCACAGTCCCATCTCTCAAAGAGCTCTTG
The DNA here is from genome assembly GCF_037893015.1 of Macrotis lagotis. Lineage (NCBI taxonomy): Eukaryota > Metazoa > Chordata > Mammalia > Peramelemorphia > Peramelidae > Macrotis > Macrotis lagotis. Next base: position 57,723,170 of record NC_133658.1, read on the forward strand.
CTGAGAACATCTCTCTCTCTCTCTCTCTCTCTCTCTCTCTCTCTCACACACACACACACACACACACAAACACATTCACACACGTACAGCCAACTGGACTGTGCTAATTATATCCATATATCCTTGGGCAGTTTGATAATTTTCTCCGAATCTTATTTTCCATTTCTGTAAAACAAGGGTTAAGTTTGACATTCTTTAAGGTGCCCTTAAGTCCTACAATACACATGTGCACACACATACATGAGAAAAGCTAACAATTAACTGGTCATGAATACCAGATGAATAATATAGACAGTCATGATTACAATTGAAATAGCAATGGATTTAGAGTCGAATCACATATGTACAAATCTGGACTCTCCCAATTACATCCATATACAATTGAGCAGTTTGATAATTTTCTTTGGACCTCAATTTCCATTTCTGTAAAACAAGGGTTATGTTTGATGATCTTTCAGGTGCTATTAAGTCCTATGACACACATGTGCACACACATACATGAAAAAACTAACAATAAACCGGTCATGAATACCAAAGTGTAAACAGTCAAGGTTACAATGTAAATAGCAATGGATTTAGAGTTGGAACATATATGTTCAAATCTAGACTCTCCTAATTATATCCAAGGACCCTTGAGTAGTTTGATGATTTTCTCTGGACCTCAGTTTCCTTTTCTGTAAAGTGAGAGGGTTAAATTTGATAATCTTTAAGGTACTCTTAAGTCCTGTGCTCCAGTGACCATAAAATCTCTTCCCCACCTTTCCAAGGACCGCTACTGTTTTTTGTGGACTTTAATGGGCACCCCCCACTCCCATCCACCCCCCAGACCCCTAGTATTTCCAGTAGTTTCTCCCCATACTTCTGGAATCATTCAGGGCTTCATCTCTAGCTAAAGCAACTCCCAGCTTGGGTGTGTGTGGGGGGGTGAATTCTCATTTTCTAAAGAAAGCTTGGTCTGCCTCCTTGGGTGATTAGCCCCCGACTCCCAGATGCGCAGAGGCAGAGCTGGGCCTGGCTTCTCCACACCTGCAGCAGCATCTCCCAGGGGCTCCTTCCCCAGCTTGTGTCAGCAATGATATCTTATTAACCTCCTGCCGCTGCCTCCCCTCGCCTCGGAAAGGCTGAAGGCCCGACCGCTAAAGCTCTTACAGACAGGGTCCCCAGTGGAAGGGAAGGGCGGCAGACTCTTCTCCCCAAAGCAGCCCCAGTTAATTAACTCGGTTGGAGAAGGAGTGGATGCTTCTGTCACCCCTGCTGAGGGAATGAGGTGCTCGCTGAAGAACAGCCTTCCTTGCTCTCGGGCTGCTCTCCCTTGATAATTAGGCTTCCCCAGATGCTGGGCTGCCTTCCTGCTCTGGCTTCTCCAATCAGAGGCCGGGGCTCTGCCTGGCTCCTGAGATGCCATTATGATGCTAATGGGATGTCTGTACAGGCCTCAGGGTCCTGGGCCCAGGGTGAGGGGTTGGCATGCTGGTCACACTTGGGTCACGCTTCAAAGGATGCCAGCAGGGACTGGGGGTGGGAGGTGGGGACCTGCAGGATGGAGGGAGGAGATTGGAAAATGGCCCCTGGGGTGAGGGGATACAGATCTGGCCATCCGAGCCAAAGGGGGCTTTGCAGAACCAGGAGCAATCAAATATTGAAAAGGGCAGAGATTGTCCTCATTTCACAAATGAGGATTAGAATCAGGGTAGCTGAAACCCTGGGGTGGGAAGTGATTTTCCCCAAGGCCACACAGCTGCTCAACCAACAGCGGCAAAGGGACGCCAATCTCAATTCCCAGTCCCCTCTGGGACTGTATATGGCAAGGACCCTGCCTTTAGGGTCAGAGGGCCCAGAGTTGGAATCTGTCATCTACTGAAGAGTGCATTGAAAATCTTAAAGCTATATAAAATGCTAGTTATTTTCAAAGCATAGGGAAGCTCCTAGGAAGGGTAGTCCTTTGGCTGCTGAGGAGTCTAGGTTATCGGTTGTAGGTCAGTGAGGAGGTTGAATTTGCCTGTTACAATTAGTTTCTTCTTTTCTCTTCCTACCATGTTCTTCCTAGACTATGATGTTCTGCCTGATACAATCCTTTGTTCCTAAAGCCAGGGGTGGGATTCAGCTGGGTCACACCAGTTCGGCAGAGCCTATACCTAATTTTATATTGAGTGACCGGGTTATAAATTTGTTTGAATCCCACCACTGTCTAAAGCCACATTTTTCTCCCCCCAGTACAGTTATGCCATGTACCAGGAATTTGGCTAGGGGTCTAAAGAAAGGTAAAAATAGACCTTACACTTAAGGAGCTCACAGATTAGTGGGGGAACCAATGAGGTCCAAATACAATTTACATCCAAAATAAAGTAGAGGTCATCTCCAAAGAAATTAGAATTAAAAGAATTAAAAGGGATCTGGAAAGATTTCTTGCAGAAGGTGATATTTTAGCTGAGACTTGAAGGAAATTAAGAAAGCCAGGAGGCAGAGATGGGCATGGGGTCAGTCAATGAAAATGTCCAAAGTTGGGAGATGGAGTAACTTAGTGATTGGAGTGAGATGGATTGAGGAATAGGAGTGTCACTGGATGATAGTGTTGGAGGGGAATATGGTGTAAGAATATTGGAAAGATAAAAAAGGAGCAGATGATAAAGGGCTATAAAAACCCAGTAAAGTGTTTTATATTTGTCCAGGAAGTCATAGGGAGCCATTGGAGTTTCTTGAATGAGGTAGAAGAGAGGGGCAATGTGGTCAGACCTGTGCTGTGGGCTGATCACTCTGAAGCCTGAGTGGAAGGTGGATTGGAATGGGGAGAGATTTGAGGCAGGGAGACCAATCCAAAGTAGTCCAAAGTAGTCCAAATTGTGAGGTGAAGAAGGGGGTATATATAATAAGAGATGTTGGGAAGATAGAATCTACAGGATTTGAGAATTAATTGGATATGGGGGGAGGTAATGTTAGAGAGTGAAGAGTTGAAGACTGGGATATTGGGAATTTGGGGAAGATGGTGGAAAGCTTGACAATAACAGTAAAATTAGGAAGCAGGGGGCTGTGGGAAAAGAGAACTAATTTAGTTCTGGACATGTGTTTAAGAAGCATATGGCACAGACAATTCTAGATGTACAATAGACAAGTGGAGATTTGAGAATGGAGTACAAGAGATAAATTAGGGCTGGATAAATCAAACTGAGAATCATCTACTTAGAGATGATCATTGAACCCACAGGAGCTGATGGGATCACCGAGACAGCATCTGTCCTGATGAGAGTATAGAACAATCACTTTTTCTTCCTAGCTTTTGAAAATGAGTCTAACATAAAAGCTGAGAAGATCTTACAGAATACAAATTTCTTACCTAACTTGAGCACGTCAAAGATAGACTGGGTCAAGATCACAGCAGGACATTTGATAATCTCTTATGACATCCTTGTCAAGAAGCTGAAGAGACAATAGGACCCTTAGGATCATCAAAGAATGAGATGTGGCAGACAAGATTAGCTTTTTAAGGGAGACCACAGAAGGTATGGGAAACAGAGTCAAAGGAGGGCCACTAGAGTAACTCAATGAGATTCTCACACTGGAACCTAATACTACTTAGGAGGCTCTAGGATGAGTCAGAGAATGGAATTCACTGGGGATGTCATTAGAGATCCTTAGAGACAGTGGCCTTCAGAAAAATGAGAGCCCACAAGTCCAAGATTCCAGGCTCTGTAGTGTAGGGCTCAACTCAAGACACCTTTAGGTTCTCCCTTGACAGAACATGGGTTTTGCTCAGGCAACCTTTAATAGTTCCTTCTCGTCAGGGTCATTGGCAGGAAAACACTAATTGGTTGAGAAATTGGAAGTCTTCTGTTCAGAATTGAATATTCCGGATTTGGGGAAATAGATGTTTCTAGTAAAAGGGAAAGACTAAAAGGAAGATGGTACCAGGCAAGAGGAAGAAGCATTGTCAGGGGGGAAACATCCTGTTGGACATTAAAAGAATAGACCAATAAAAAGATATGCTTTCCATATCCTCCCCACAAGATTTGGCATCTAAAGAGTTCTTGTTAATGGAGGGACCAAGACAGCCCCCTAGGAGTGTTTCCCAGGGATCTGTTCTCAGTCCTGTTTTCTGCTCAGCATTTTTATCAGTGACTCGGATGACTACCTAGATGACATGTTTAACAAATTGGCAGAGGACACAAAGCTAGGAAGATGAGCTGGCCCGTGTCAGCAGGTCAGAATCACTATTCAAAAAGACCTCGACAGCCTGAAATGATGAACCAAACAGAAGATTAAATTTAGTAGACACAAATATAAAGTCCTCCATTTGGAGTTTTAAAAATAAACTATATAAATAATCATAGTAATAATAGCTAGCATTTTTCTAGCACTTTAAAGTTTGGAAACACTTTACAAATATCATCTCTTTTGGTCTTGACGACACCCCTCCAGAGCTAGAGGCTATTTTTATTACCATTTTAGAGATGAGAGGACTATTATTATCTTCATTTTAGAGATGAGGAAGCATTCTGTAAATGGTAGAAGCATGTGTAGAAAACAGTTTGAAAAAGATCTGGGAGTTTGTTTTTTAAGTACCTACTATATAACAGCCCTGATCTAAGTGCTTGAGATATAAAGAAAGGGGATAGGGGTGGGTGGGTGGAGAAAGCTAGTCCCTGCTTTCAAGGAACTCAGTCTATTGGGGAGCTTATCATGAAAATAACTTTTTATATAGAAGATATATATACAGGATAATCTGGGAGTCATTCTAGCTTAAAGAAGGTCATTAAAGACTTCTTGCAGAAGGTGAGGTCTGAATAAAGCCAAGTGGTGATGATGTTCAATTGTATAGGACTACTTTTGACCCCATTTGAGGTTTTCTTGGAAGAGATACTGGAATGGTTTGCCATTTCCTTCTCTAGCTTATTTGACAGATGAGGAAACTGAGGCAAACAGGGTCACACAACTAATAAGTGTCTGAGGCCAGATATGAACTCATAATGCATTTTCTTGACTCCAGACCTGGAACTCTATCCACCATGGTGCCACTTGGCTGCCCTAGAGTCATATAGCCTAATAGGAGGCAATAGGAAGAAGGGGATGAGGAGAGAGAGCATTCCAATTCTACTTGATTGAAGTCTAAATTAATAGAAGCATTGTATCCATAAGGAAGTAGGTGATAGTTTCATTGTACTTAAGCTGTTATGAATAAAGTGTTGCGTGCAGGTCTGGATGCTATATTTCAGTGGGAATATTGACAAATTGGAGGGCATCTTGAGGGGACCAGCTAGAATGATCAGAAGACTGGAAACCATGTCATATTAGAACCAAAGACTGCTGGAAGGAACTGGGACTGTTTAGCCCATAGAAAGGAGGACTTAGTGGGGTGGGGTTGGAAACAAGGGCATAAGATGTCTTCCAAGGATATCAGGATAAAAAAGAGATCAGACTGAATTTGCCTGAAGCTAGAAAGGTGGGAGTAGTTCCTTCAAGTTATAGGCTGGTAGATTGAGGTAGATTCAGGTGGCTTCTCATCAAGCCTCAAAGGGTTCTCTCCAGGACCCTGGAGGCCCTCCCTTATATCTGCTGGCAGTCTGTGGGTATGAATTAGTGTGGCTCTCAAACCATCCCAATTCCTTTTCCCACTTGGAATTTCTTGAATGAGTTTTTTGATACTCCTTCCAGTATATAAGATATTGTTAAGATGGAAGAATGCAGCACAGGGCATAGAGCCCTAGACTTTGAATTGAGAAGACCCCAGGCCTTAGACACTAGTTATGTGACCCGCCCTGAGGAAATCACTTTACTCCTTCCTGCCTCAGTTTCCTTATCATAAAATGCGGATGATAATATTAGCACCCAACTCCCATGGTTGTCCTGAGAACCAAATGAGATAATATTGATAAAGTACTTTGCAAACATTAAAACACCATATAAATGCTTGCTGTTATTATCAGTATCATTATTTTTATTATTACTTATATGTCTACCATATATTGTTCCATTCAAGTTTGGTTCACTTGAAATTTTGATTCTTCATAGGCTTCATAAAAAAATAGACTATCTATCACAATAGAGTGTGATTCATAGTTACATAGCATCATTAGAAGAATATTGGTGTTAAAAAATAAGGGAGCAGCTTGGGATCATTTTGATAGTTTCCTAAAAGTAATATAATAATCGTAATCATCATAATAGCAATAGCTATAGTATTTCTATAGCATTTTAATGTGTGTAGAATGCTTTACATATATTAACTCATTTCATCTGTAAAACTCTGGAAGACATCCTCATTTTGTAGATGAAGAAACTGAGGCTGACTCGCCCAGAGTCACATAGCCACCTATTCTATAATGTTCCCAGTTCACTGTCTTTTTTGTACCATTTGCCCATGATATGAAACACATAATACCCTTCTCCACTGTAACCCGCCTTTTTTAGCCCTTGGAATTTTTCATTTACCATTTTTCTTGAGAAGGGGTTAGGGCAGGAATGCTGATTGTATCACCTTGCCAGGTTAGGACAATAGAAAATTCAATTAATGAACTACCTCTTGTTGTAGAAAGTACCCATTCTATTGTCCTTTGCAGGTAGGACAGTGTCTTTCTTTCTTGGCTCTTTGGAAGGATTCATCACAAGAATCCAAATAATTTTGATCTGTTATGTGTTCTCTGCAGACTTACTCTTTACTGGGGGAGGAGATGATTATTAGGGGGATAATAAATAGATTTGTTACTGTATAATTAATGATTTATGTTCTGCAAGTTACAAAACAAGATTTCAAAACAAAACCAAAGCAAAAAAATGAAACAAAGCTTAGTTCCATCCTTGCCTCCACTAAATGGTATTTATTAAACTCCACATGTATGTAAAAGAGATCAGAATGGATTTGTTTGGCCGGATGAGGCAGAACTAAAGGCAAAGATGAAGAGACAGATTTCAGCTCAATATAAGGAAAAGCTTCCTAATAAATGGAGCTGTCCAAAAAGACTGCTGCAGATATGGGTTCATCCTCTCTGGAGGTCTTAATGCCAAGGTTATATGACCCTTTAGCAGAGATGTTGAAGTGGCAATTTCTCTTCAGGTATGGGTCCGGCCTAGTTGCCCTCTGAAGTCCCTGCTAACTCTGAGATGCTATGGTATGGTGCCCTATGCAAATTATTCCAGGCCGATAGGCAGGATGCTTCTGGGAATCCTTCTTTATCCTTCTATTCTGTTGAATTTTTCATTTGCTTTGTAGGCAGTGTGGCCTTTCCAACTGACTAGAAAACAGTGGTCACCAAGTAAATGGGTCCTTTGCAGAAAGCCACATGGATTTTACAATCACTTGTATGATCAACATACAAAAATACAATATATATTTTAAGGCATTTTTTTCACTCCAATTTCATTTCTCTGATAAAACAAATTATAGTCAGCATTACAGAACTTAAATTCCCAGGGGAGGGAAGGAGGGCACTTCAATGCAGTTTATATAGGGTATCTCTCTGAGCATTAGATGTGGGTTCTATCTTCTGGTTCAGCTACTAGTTTGATCTTGGACATTTTTCCTTGTGACTCAGAATTCCTATCTGGAAAAAAAAAGAGGTTGAAGTCAGATGGCCTTCCAACCTTAAAATTTGCAGTCTTGGGCCCCTTCCAGGTCTTACCTTCTAGTCTTATCCACTTTCCCTCCTAGATCTCACATTCTAGTCTTATTTACTTTTGAGCTCACTGACTATGGATAAGTTGTTGACCATTCTTGGACCACAATCTAGATGTAGAAATTCTTTTTATTTAAATATATTTTTATTTATTTCATTAAATATTTTCTAATTCCCTGTAAAATTTTTTTTAACAATTTAAAAAAAACTGAGTTCCAGGTTCTCTTTTTTCCTCCTGCCCCTCCTCTTTCTTTTTTAAAAAATAGTTTTGGGGCAGCTAGGTAGCTTAGTGGATAGAGCACTGATCCTAGAGTAAGGAGGACCTGAGTTCAAATCCAGCCTCAAAATGTTAATACTGCTTTAGCTCTGTGACCTTGGGCAAGTCACTTAATCCCATTGTCTTGCAAAAAAACCAAAAAAATATTTTATTTAAAATTTTGATTTCCAAATTCTATTCCTCCCTCCCTGAGATGGTAAGCAGTCAAATATAGTTTATACATGCTATTATGTAAAGCATTAATGAAGGCATTCTTTTTTTTTTAGATTTTTCAAGGCAATGGGGTTAAGTGGCTTGCCCAAGGCCACATGGCTAGGTAATTATTAAGTGTCTGAGATCAGATTTGAACCCAGGTACTCCTGACTCCAAGGCCGGTGCTCTATCCACTGTGCCACCTAGCCGCCCCTATGAAGGCATTCTTAACCTAGGGTCTGTGCAATTTTCCTTTAAATATTCTGAAAACTGTATTTCAGCCTGATTCCTCTGTATTTTATTTTGTGCATTTTAAAATATTATTCTGAAAATTTCCTAGGTTTCATCACATTGTCATGACCCCCCCTAAAAATTGAGGTCCCCAATTGAGATTTGTTTGGGTAAGAGATAGCCAAGGCATAGAAGAAAGAATTCTGGATTTAGAATTAATGACCTTGAGGTTTATTTCTGGTACTGCTCTTTATGATTTATGTGACCTTCAGTAAGTCACTTCCTTTTATTGGGATTTTCTTTTGCTCATTTGTAAAATGAGGGAGTTTGAATGAGATGACCCTGAAATATCTCCAAACTTAGGATTCTATGAATCTCCAAGTGCCCTCTTATCTTGTAATATTGGTGCAGATTCTGATGGGTACCAAAGAAAAAGACCTTGTCTTTCTCTTCTTGGGGGGGGGGGCAGGGAAAGGGGGAAGAGCAGGGAAAGCAGCAGACAGCAAAGGATGAGCAGCAAAATCAGATGTGGGAGGCTTTTGAACAAAGCCAGCTACAAGCACAGCCCCTTCCCATGAGGAATTTTTATAACGTCAAAACAGTTGTACCATACTCCCAACCAATTGCTAAATTCCAAACTCTATCTCCCTCCATAGGCAGATTGCAGACTCCATTGAGAATTCTGTGATAGGGGAGAGCATATGTCTAGCATATGCCAGACAGGAGCAAGTCTGCCCACAAAAAAAGAAAAAGAGAAGAATGAGAAATTTTCTGCATGCTCTCTTACCATGGTGGCTACCTGCATGCTGTTGGTTCAGCCACTGGGTCCTCAGGGCTCTGATGTTTTTATTCTGTCTGCTGGGTCATCTTCCTAAGAGAAATGAATGGTCAACAGTTCTTAGGGAAGGATGAGGAAGATGGGATTTCTCCTTTACAAGTCCACTAGATGTCACTGTCTCCTGCAGAATGTCCCCTCAACCGCTGGCCATCCAACCAGGCTGGGCTGCCCTTTGAAAAGAGGGGCATGGATTTAAAATCCCTTCCAAGCTTAATGAAGTATGGCCCAGAGCAAATAAAGGGATGTTAAAAGAGGTCTGAGCTTGGAGACCTGGGAGACAGACCCACCTCTGCTTTCCACACACTGTGTGATCCAAATCCCTTCAGTAAACTTCAGTCTCCTCCTCTGTAAAATGTGAAGTTTTTAATTTAATTTTTTTAGAGGCAGCCTAAGGTTTTAGATCTAATGGACTGTATTCAGTTATGGAGGTACAAAGATAAAAGCAAAGTCAACCTTCTAATGAGATTACATTCTATTTGGCAGATGGATGAGGTGGACAAGGAGATAATAAATATGCCCACCCATGAATATGGTACCAAGGAAGTAGGTCAAATAAGGATAGTCTAAGGAGAAACAGTGTGCCATTGAAAGCCAGCCTGAGAGTCAGGAAGACCTGTGTTCCTGTTCTATCTCTGACATCCTACCAGTTTACTGTGGGCAAGCCATTTAACCTCAGCATGGCTGGCAGCTCTCTATAATTCTAAATTATAGCTGAGTGAATAATGTACCAGGAGTTCCCTTCACTGATGAAATCAAACCACAAAAAAGGACAAAAAAAGATTTGGGGATAGAGCCCTAACAATTGGTGGAAGGGATGGGGAGAAAGTGGTCAAAGAAGCCCTCATGGAGAAGGAGGTACCTGAACTGAGTCTTGAGGGGATGCAAGTAATCTGAGGCAAAATGGAGGAGAAAAGTGTGTCCCAGACCCAGAGGACAGCTTGTCTAAATGCATGGAGGTGACAGATGGAGTGCTGAGTTCAGCGAACAGCTGGCCCATCAATTTGGCTGGAATATGGAATTTGTGAAGGGAAATATAGCATAGAATCAGTCTTAAAAGTAGTTGGAAATCGGTTGTTCGTGGCCTTTGATGCAAAGCCAAGGAATGGGGAGCCATTGAAAATATCAGAACAAGGGAATTGTCTCTATCCCAGGGAGATTGATTTACAGAAGGGCATCTGAAGAGGGGAAAGATTGAAAGCAGGAAAGTCATTGAGAAGGATCATATACTAGTCCAGGAGATAGATGTGGAGATGTGAGTTCAGGGTATGGATGGGAGACGTGTCAGGGCTATAGAATGGACAAAACTTGTTGATGGGTTGACTTATTATATATCAATTAGTACGCATTTAATTTTGTGCCTATCAGGGGCCAAGCACTGATAATATGAAGACAAGAATGACGCCACCCTAACCTTTAAGTAGCTTACATTGTGGGGAGGGCATCTAGATTCATGTATTTGTTCATAGGGGTTCAGTCCAGGAGCTGTCCCAATCCACTCAGAGATGGGGAAGTGGGTGGGCTTATCCTCAACAGCCACAGAGTTGTACAGTTAACTCCGGGTGTCAAAACAGAATTTTTCTTGGCTCCTCTTCTTGGCATCAGATGTGCCCACGCTACCAGCTGGAAATCAGCTTGGAAGTCAAAATTAGGATCCTTCTCAACCTCCTTCCTTCCTCACCCCAGGATGAACAGAGGCTGTTGGAAGAAATGTTCAGGACTCAAGAGGGGTGGGGTGGAGGAGGGGGAAGGAGCTGGCCACCTCATAGAAAACACTTGGGACTGGCAATCAGAAGACCTCAACTTTGATCCTTACTCATTGTAGGCAGTGGCCAAATCACTGTCCATATCTGAGTCTCAGTTTCCTCATGTGTAAATTTTCATTGCAAACCACACAAAGTTTTTGAATGGCATATTCTATACTTCCCTTCTGCCTGTTCATGTTTTTCTCTTTTCGGTTCCTATAGGGGACAAGGAGATAATAATATGCCCACCCATGAATATGGTACCAAGGAATTAGGTCAAATAAGGATAGTCTAAGGAGAAACAGTCTCTTTTTCTCTTTTTCTTCTTTATTTTAATTCTTAACTATGCTACTAATGGGCTATGTGAACCTGAACAAATCACTTTCCCACTAAAATGAGAGGGTTGGACTTGAGGATACACTAATCTCTAAATCCTTAAAAAAAATCCTTGTCTATTATGCACAGTGTCAGATGGAAAGTTCAGAGGTTTGACCCTTGAAGGCAGTTATGTCAAAAAAATCTAGAGGATCCGTTTTCTACCTTTGTAAAAGGACAGGGTTGGCTAGACAGGCATAAATTTAGATTTAGAGTGAGGAGACTTCAGAACACAGAATGTTAGCTCATAGGTTGATCAGGTTAGAAGCTACCTTAGAAATCATTTCATCTAATCATATCATTTAGTCTGATCATCTTCTTTTCAGATGAGGAAACTGAGGCATAGAGAGGGTAACAGATTTGCCTAGGGGTCACCCAGCAAGTAAGGAGCAAAATCAGAATTTTTCCTGAGGTTTTCTCATTCTGAATCTGTTGCTTTGGGAGGCAGCATGCTACTGTAGGGAGAATGTGGAATTTGGAGTTCTGGGATCTGGGTTCCAATGTTAGACCCATATTCTGATGTTTTGTACCTTAAGATGACTATTGGCTCTACCATTCTACACACTGAGGTCCCCTTCTGGCTCAAAATCTTAGGATCTCACTTGGGCTTGGCTAATCTAAGCCCTTCCTTATACAAAGGGGGAAACTGAACCCCTTTGACCTTAACACCTGACTGTGCATAATAGACAAAGTTTTTTCCCTGCCTCATATTGGCTTTAAAATTAAGGGGTGAGGTTCAAAGACCACTAAGGTACCACCATGCTCTAAATCTCTGTTCCTGTGTTCCTCACATTCCTTCCAGCTCTGAATAATCTGTCATTCTCTTGTGGTGAGACTGCCACTTGTACTGAACAGATGGGAAGAAGAAGAAACACTTGAGCAATGAGAGAGAGAGAGAGAGAGAGAGAGAGAGAGAGAGAGAGAGAGAGAGAGAGAGAGAGAGAATTTTTTGGTTTTCTCTGTGCTGAATCCCCAAGCTGGGAGCCCTCTTGGAGAGTCAGGCCAGGAAATATGATGAGCATTGATTTCATCCCTGTCTTTGGTCCAGGGTCCAAGGAATAGGAAGAAGCTAGAAAATGAATACAAAACAAGAAACTTCTTGGAAACCTGGTCCCAAGTATGTGCCAGGCTCTGAATCTTGGGACAGTCACATGGGATACGAATGTGGGGATAGCCTTGTGGGAACTGACCTCTCCCCAGGGAGACTTTCTGCCAATCCCATTGTCTGTGCTCACATTACTAAGGCAGACTTGGAGTGGGTGCATTAATGATCTCCTCTAAGCATGACAGAAAGGATTGGATAGAGCACTGAATGCACTGAATGTGCAGCCAGAAGATCTGAGTTTGAATCCTATTTTCACAAATCTTTGATATAGGATCCAATTTATTTAAACCGGATCCTTAGTTTATTCATATGTCAACTGGACTATAACTAAAGCCCTTCCTACCCTGATATGCACTGATACTATAATAATAAGAAAGAATAAGTTCCATTACGGTTATAATTTCCATAAACATTATTTTTTACACTTTTTAATTCCCCCTCAGTACTTAATGCTATCCTCTAACTACAGTAGGTGCTTAATAAGTGACTTTTGGTTGAATGGATGTTTATTCAATTGGTAAATATATATTGAGTGCCTGACCTGTACCCAGTAGTTTCCAAAGTCTTAGTTTTCTAACCTGAGTCTCAGTATCTCAGCTTGTAAAAATGAAAGACTTAACTATTCCCTCCTAACTCTGACATTCTATGTCCCGAGGTTCCTTCCAACCTGTTCCTTGTTCTAGGTTCCTGCCAACTCTAATTATTCTATGTCCTGAGGTTCCTCCTAGGTCTGACATTCTGGATTCTTAGGTTCCTTCCAACTTTGTCATCTTATATTCTAAGTTCCCTTACAGTTCTGAAATTCCATGTTCTGAGATCCCTTACTGCACTGATATTCTCAGTGCTAAGATTCCAACTCCTCCGTTCTAGGTTCTAAGTCCCTTCCAGTTTGAATTGATCGATGACTTGTAAGAGGTTTGAGGTTAGAGAGACAAAAGGAGCTCAGGCTTCAGAAAACAATGACAAAGGAGAAGGGGGAAGTATTCATTGAACTCTTTCCACTTCTCTTTTCTTGAGGGCCATTTTTTGCCCCTGTAAACTCTGATATTGCTCAGATATTACTCAATTAGGAGCTGCTGAGGGTAGGTATTATAAGAATTCAGAAAAGATCAATCAGGACTAGTATATTCAAGAAAATCTTCATGGAGGTGGTTTGTGGTTTACCAGAAAAAGCAATGAACAGTCAGAGGTTCTGAATCCACATCATTGCCTCTCCCCTTAAAGCTCTCATGAGTCCCATTATTGTTTCTATACAAATGATTCTTGGATCTCTATATCCAGCCCTCATATCTCTCCTGAGTTCCAGGCTCCTATCACCTGCCTCTTAGATTTCTGAGACAGGATATTGCGTAGGGATTTCAAATGCAACACATTAAAAATAACAATATCTTTTCCCTCATACCCTCCACTCTTTCTAACTTCCCTGTTCCTGTCCAAGCTACAATATCTTTCCAATCTCTAAGGGTCTCAGCCTCAGTATCATCTTCAATGCTTCACTCTCTCACTCCTCAAATCTAATCAGATTTGAAGTCTTTTCAATTCTCCCTTTGCAGCATCTCTCCTCTGAGACTGTTCCACTCCCCACCCCCAGACTATTGCAGTAGGCTGTGAGTGGGTCTGCCTGCCTCAAAGTCTCTCCCCACTTCAGTCTTTTCTCTGCTTAGCTGCTAAAGTCATCTTCCTGAAGGGTAGGTCTGAACATGTCGCTCCACTGTTTATTCGACTCCAATAGATCCCTCATGTCTCCTGGGTTAAAAAGCAAAGTACTCTATTGGGTTTTTCAATCCTTCACCACCTAGCACCTTCTAATATTTCCAGCCTACTTGCACTTCCCTCCTCTCCTCATTCTCCAAGACCCAGCAGGATCAGCCTTCTTGTTCTTCCTCAAACACAACACTCCATCTTCTGACTGCCCCTTTTAGTCTGTACATGAACTATATCTGGAAATGTTCCATACTTCTTACCTCTACCTTCAAGTCAAGACTGCACTCTATAATGCCACTGGTCCTCTTTGAAAAATGAAGGTCAAAAAACCACCTTCAAGACTCAGCTCATATCCCACCTACAAGCAAGAGGCCTTTCCCTATCACATCCCACTCCCAAACTCCTCCCAGCTAGTACCTTTCCTTCTTCCTTCGACACTGTATTTATTTTGTTTATTTGTAATTATTGTATGTTATCTTGGTCATTAGAATATGGACTCTTTGAGACCATGAACTGTTTTTGAATTTCTTTTGACCTCAGCACTTAACACAATGACAGGCTGTTAATCATAAGCTCTTAATAAGTGCTTGTAAATGCACCAACTGATAGTAACTAACTTCAAGATCGTGGGCAAATTACTGGTCCTCTAAGGATCTCAGACTCTTCCTTTAAAAAAATGAAGGCATTGAACATTAACGACAGCTAGGCTTTCCTCTAGTTCTAAACCCTATGGAACTTAAAGAATGACTAGGGTTGACGTTGAATCAAGAATTGGAGGTCATCTTGGCCAATTTCCTGCCTGATGCACACACCCCTTCACTGTAACCAATAAACAGTCTTTCAGCTTACTTCAGGAACAGGGATTTATTTTTGGACAGCTGGGGAACTGAAATCATACTGATGATTGTCATCAATGTCATTATTATGTCCTATATATGTGTGATCTCATCTGAGGCGTGAAGACCCCCCAGTTGCTTCAGGAAAGGTGCCTGATTTTCTCTGAGCTAGTCCTTTTTGTTCTTTTTTGTGATTTTTGGATATACACACATACATGGACAAACATACTTTTATTTATATATGCATATATATACTCATGCACATACATATGTGCCCAGACCTATGAATGTAAGATCCTGGCCAGGTGAGCATATGCTAATATATATGGCTGCTATTTGCATTTACCCAGCAACCACCATTCTCACACCCATCTGGAATAGCCCACAAAGCCAAAGGCACACACACACACACACACACACACACACACACACACACACACACACACAGACACACACACCACTCACAGACACACAGACACATAAAGACACACTCATTCATCTTCACACAGAGGTCCAGAGAGGAGCCCAGATTCTACCCAAGCATATCTCCATAGCCAGAGAGCTTCAACAGCTCTTGGGCTCATATATGTGTGCTCACATGCATGCACTTCAAGTTACAGGCTGATTAGCCAAGCTCCTTATGAAAAGCAAAATAGGAATAAAATCGTCAGGTTCTGAGCCAGAGAGTAGAACACCTCATAAATGTCGCAGCCAGTTTCAGCCCCAAGCTTAGAGCTGGGAGGCCAATCAAGGCTCCCGTGACTTCTCTCTGCCTATTTCAGGGGGACTCCTTGGAGCTGACATCTCTTTTGATGGCAATATAAGGGATGATGTTAGTGAAAATCATTCATTCAGTCAATCATGATATGGAGGAGTGGAAAGAACCTTATGAATCATCTTGTCGAACACTTTTTAATAGATGATACCACTGAGGCTCAAAAGACAATCTTCTAAATGATTATATAGATCAGGGATTCTTAACTTTTGTTGTGCAACAGACCCCTTGGACAGTGTGAGGAAGCCTAGATATCATATTTTTAATGTTTTTAAATGATAAGATAAAATAGGATTACAAAGCAAGTCACTTATATTGAAATATAGTTATTAAAAGTTTTATTTAAATTTCACAGACCTCACATTTAGAATGCTTTCTATATAGAGTAGTAACTTCAATATGAGAAGGATAGTATTAAACCCATTTAGAAATGCACAGGAGACAAAAAGAGTTGATAACAAAAACCCTTGACACCAGATGAATAGACACAAATGCACAAAGTAGGAATAACAAGTGAGGTAGACTAGAGGACCTAATGACACAAGCAAGTCAATTTGACTCAATCATGGTGGGATGAGACCCATCATTAGCATATATTAGTATATATTAGTATATATAGTATAATATTAGTAGTATAGTACAATATATTTATGTTAAGAAAATATATTCCTGATAGGAAAACCATAAACCTCAGTGGGGAAGCATAGCAGAGAACATTTGAGTGAAAAAAATCACTGAAGAGAAAAATAGTAATGTATATAGTCATTGGAATATACTACAGACCACCTGGACAGAAAGAGGAAATAGATGAAGTGTTTTGTAAACAGATCACAAGCTTGACACAAAGGAATAATATGGCTATGGGACTCTTTAATTATCCATACTTCTCCTGGAACTTTCTATCAATGGTAGAAGAGTCAGTATCTTCCTGAACAGCCTTAATGAGAATTTCATCCTTTAGAAGAAAGAACAAACCAAGAGAACCAGCAGAGTGATTCTCATTGCTTAGAAAGTATAGTTTACTGGAGTGAGAAAGATGGCACCATTTGGAGTGAATTGTTCTATTAGTCGACAGGCATGTTTTTTTCTTATAAAAGATTTTATTTATTTTGAGTTTTACAAATTTTCCCCCAATCTTACTTCCCTCTCCCTACCCCCCCCAGAAAGCAATTTTTCAGTCTTTACATTGTTTCTAGGTTGTACATTGATCCAAATTGAGTGTGATGAAAGAGAAATCATATCCTTAAGGAAGAAACAAAAAGTATAAGAGATAACAAGATCAGACAATAAGATATCTGGTTTTTTTCTAAATTAAAGGGAATAATCCTTGAACTTTGTTCAAACTTCATGGTTCTTTATCTGGATACAGATGATATTCTCCATTGCAGACAGCCCAAAATTGCTCCTGATTGTTGCACTGATGGAATGAGCAAATCCATCAAGGTTGATCATCACCCCCATGTTGCTGTTAGGGTGTACAGAGTTTTTCTGGTTCTGCTTATCTCACTCAGCATCAGTTCATGCAAATCCAGGATTCCCTGAATTCTGGTCCCTCCTGGTTTCTAATAGAACAATGGTGTTCCATGACATACATATACCACAGTTTTCTAAGCCATTCCCCAATTGAAGGACATTTACTTGATTTCCAATTCTTTGCCACCACAATATTTTTGTACAAGTGATGTTTTTACCCTTTTGTCATCGACAGGCATTTTTAAGGATGTTTTAGACACTATACTTGATGTTGGAAACACTAATAAAGAAGTGAGACAGTCCCTGATATCTAGGAACTTCCATTCTATGACTCTGAATTTGTGATAGGGGGAGGAAATGCATAGAAAGAGGAGAGTCCAACATGCATTCTAGGACAATGATGTGACATCTGGTAGCTCATGCAAGCCAAACTCATCCTCAGCTGCATTTGAAAGAGGCCTCAGAAGGTGATAGCCCTGCTGTGTTCTGCCTTGATCAATTTAGAAGATTCTCAGTCTTCAGACTTGGATACCCTGCTGTAGGAAGAACATTGATGAGAGAGTTAGGAAGTGTCCAGAGTAGGTAATCAAAAAAATGAATATCCCATATGAGGCTTCTTGGAAGGATGTAGGCAAGGAGGGACTAAGGTGGCACATGATAAGTCTCTTCCAATATCTTGGAGGAAGAGAGGGATTAGATTTGCTCTGATTGGCCCCATAGGGCAGTACTAGAGGCAAAAGATGGAAACTGCTTTAGGCTTGATCTAAGGAAAAAATCTTCCCAACAGATAGAGCTGTACAAAGGGATCTGCCTACCTCTGAGACAAGCCTGGATAGGAGAACCATTTGCTAGCTATGATCTATAGAGGATTTTTATTCAGATATTGGTTGAATTATGTAACTTCAGAGCTCCCTTCCCCCTCTGAGATGCTGCAATTATGAGGATTCCAAAGTAGCACAGATAGCCAGGAGCAAAGTCAGGATTCAGATCCAGGAGCTTGGTCTCCCAATTACATGCACTTTCTGCTTCCCATTCTATCTTTTCATATAGATTAATGTATTTTCTTTCCTAGCTCATGTATCTGTTTTCAGAGGAATTTTACAGTAAAAGTTATATTTTCAGCAGTGGAGTATGATGGGGGAGCAGGTACATATTTTAGAACAGGTAGAGCTGTAGGAACTCATCAGTCCACACCATAGGAGACTGTCCACCTTTATGTAAGAATATGCCAGCCCTATGTGGGTCCATACCTAGTGAACAGTTTTATAGATAGAGGTTTCTCTACTAAGTTACCATAGCACAAGACCAAAGGTATCAAAACTGGAAGTTGTCTTAGAGAACATCTTGTTCATTTTATAGATGAGAAGCCTGAGGCCCAAGGAGGTCAAAGTCACAGGTAAATGGTAGAGAAAGAATTTGAATTCAAATCCTCTGACTCCAAATTCAGTGAATATTTTTTCTTCACACTGTCTGTGTGAAGCATTTATTAAGCAACTACTCTTTAGGATATACTTTGGTATATGGTGTTAGGAGTGCAAGGATGGTCTCTGTCTATGAAGAATTTAGAGTTCAGAAATGAACATTAGATGGATTCAGATTAGAATATGATGAATTTGGGGAAAATTAATCAATAAAAATTTAATAAGTATCAACAGTATGCCGGACATTGCTAAGTTTTGAGGATACAAAGCCAAGCAAAAGACAGTCCCTGCCCTCAAGGAGTTTACAGTCTAATGAGGAGAGCAACATTACCATCAGGAGAGAAGCAAGAGAGGAATGGCATTAGCATTCCTGGGAATTGGGAAAGGCTTCCCATCTTTGTAAAGGAGGAAGAGCTGGCCAAGATTGCCTGAGATGAGATCCAGGAAATAATACTTTCAGCTGGAGTGAGGAGTGACTCAGAGAGAGCTTTGATGGAGGAGGTGACATTGGAGCTGGGCTTACAGAATGGGGAGGGGGGGCTCCCAAAGCAAGCAGAGGTATGTAGCCTGGTACCTCATGGGTTTGCCCCATCTGGCATTAGGACAATTAGAGCAGAGCGATCATACTAGAGCTTTATCAAGGGAATAGCTCCCTGCTCATTTCCAAGTGAGGCTGTGTGTTTATTTGTGAGGGATCAGACAGTCCCTCCAGGGGCTTGGCCATCGCCTCTTTGTTCACATCTCTCTTCACAGACTCCAAAGATGCCAATTAACCCTGTGCTCCCTTCTCAGGATACCGACTTTATCTCAATTCTGGGAAACCACAAACATGTTTTTAATGAGATTGGATCCAAGGATCTCCCCAGGCTCGCTCCATCTTTCCTCTTCAACTTGTTCTCTTACTTTATCCTACAAAGACTGTCAACTCAGACTGAACCAGCGTCCTACGCATCTGCTCACCGTGCTATAGATGTTCCTGATAGTGGATCCAGTAGTTCCATCCTGCTGTGGTGGATGGAAGACTGACTTGGGAGTCAGGAAGTCCAAATCCTAGCTCTAACGTTCTGCTGTGGGCTTAACTATGTCCCAATTTACTCATCCATACAATGGACGGACTCCAGGTCTGGAGTCAGGAAGACCTGAGTTCAAATGTGGCCTCGACTTACTAAACATGTGAACCTGAGCAAGTCATTTAACCCTGTTTGCCCCAATTTCCTCTTCTGTCAAATGAGCTTAGAGAAGGAGTTGGCAAACCAAACCACTCCAGTATCTCTGCTAAGAAATGAAACCAAAAAGAGTTGGACTTGTCTGAAATGATTGAAGAACAACGACAACAACAACGGAGATATTACCTGTAGGGCCTGTCTTATCAGGTTATTGTGAGGATGAGATAGTACATTTAAGGTACACTGTCAATATTTGAAGAATATATAAATATAATGAGATATAATTATCTGATCTTTGCTCATATTGGTCCTCCCACCTTCCTTTCTGCTTACCTAAATCCCACTAATGCTTCAAATCCTCCTTCATGAAGCCAAGCAAATGTCTTCCCCATTTGGGGCCTTAGTCTCACCATATGCTGAATGAAAGAGATTGGAACAGATAGGTTTCTATGGTCTCTCCTAGTATTAATAATATTCTCTATCCTAATTCTCTATCCTTCCAAATGTTTAGTACTCTAGAGCTCCTTCTGGCTCCAATATTCTTTGCTTCTTAGTTTTGTCTGTATCTAGAAAAAAGTCTTATTCATATTTTATAGGAGAAGAAACTATATTTAAACCTGGTCAGTCATTCCAGTCAATCAAAGAAGAAAACACTTCCCCAGTGGAAGTTTTTAGGAAGAGAATTTAGAGCTGGAGGGAACTTCCAGGCATCTAGCCCAGGGCTTCTTAATATGGCTTGTGTCCTGAACCCCTAAGACAGACAGGTAAGGTCTTCTGAGGATAAGATTTTTAAAAATATAAAGTAATATATATATATAATCTTATATATATAGACATATATATAGACATATATATAGACATATTATAAAGAAAACCAATTATTTCGAATGCAGTTATCAAAATATTTAGATTAAAAATAACATACAGATCCCAGCTTCTAAACACCTGTTATAGTAGAACATCCTTTTTTTTAAAGATGAGGAAAATGTGTTTGAGAAAATGAGAATTGTTTGTCCTTCATTTTCAAAAAAGACCACTACATCAGTGAGGGAATGCTGTGCTAAGTCACCAGCCTCACTTTCTCCTCCAGAGCTACCTAGGTCCAGTGGCCAGAGCTGAATCAGGTGACTGGAGATGGCTCTGAATGGGAGACAATCAGGGTTAAGTGACTTGCCCAAGGTCACACAGCTAGCTAGTGTCAAGTGTCCGAGGCTGGATTTGAATTCACATCATCCTGATTCCAAGGCCAGTGATCTATCCACTGCATCACCTAGCTGCCCTTCCAAACATAGTATGGATATAAGTTCTAGATACATCCAAAAAAAATTGAACAGTTCCTGCCCACAAAGGGCTTACATTTCTAATGGTGGGAAAACTATATATATATATGTATTTATGTGTGTGTGTGTGTGTATATGTATATATACATGTATATGCCCAGATATGTAAGTATAATACAAAATATATTTATATTATATTATGTTACAAAAAGTAAATATTAAATCATTTCTGGGGTAGAGAATATCTTATTATGTTGGTTTTGGGTCCCTGACAATAACTTAGTTTTGGCACAGAAATGGGCAGAGATGGAACAAAGACTGGAGATTGACTTAGCCCAATAGTTTGTGGGTTGTTTTTTTTTTTTAAATCTTCATGGAATCCTTGATGTATTCATCTCAATAGTTATACTTGGACTTTCCTAGAAAATACTTCCAGATCATAGATTTTTAAAGCTAGAAAATACCTCAGAGATGCTCAGTTTCACCCCCTTGCTTTACAGATGGGAAAACAGAGACTTGCCCAGCATCTTATATCTAAAAAGTATCTAAGGTAGCATTTGAACCCAGGGCTTCCTCACAACTCCCAGGTTCCTGTTTTATTCACTATACCACCTAGTTGAGTTAGATATAGGCAAAGAAGGGTTGCTACTTAGCCTGAGGTCCAAAGGAGTAAAGAGGGAAAAAAGTAGAATTGTGAGTTACAATATAGCTAATATTTATGTTTTATAGATTTATAGAGAGCTTTAAGGTCAGCAAATTACTTCACAAATATTATTTCACTTGATTCTCACAACAATTCTGTGTGATTAGATGAAGAAATTGAGACAGACAGTTAAATGACTTGCTCAGGGTGAACAGCTTGTTATGCATCTGAGGCTAGATTTAAATTCAGTTCTTTAGGGGCGCCTAGGTGGCATAATGGATAGAGCACCAGCCCCTGCAAGAGTACCTGAGTTCAAATCCGGCTTCAGACACTTAACAATTACCTGTGTGGCCTTGGGCAAGCCACTTAACCCCACTGACTTGCAAAAACTAGATAGATAGATAGATAGATAGATAACAAACAAACAAATAAATGAATAAATAAATTAATTAATTAATTAATTCCGTTCTTTGACTCCAGATCTAGTGCTGTGATCACTGCAATAATTAAAATCACAGTCTCCTTGGATAAGAAGGGGCTTATCGATTTTATCCAAGCTCTTTGGTTTACAGAGTAAGAAACTGAAGTCTACAGATAGAAAATATAATATACCTCCATACTTTGGAAAGTACTTTCCTTTACCTTTTAGTCTCCCTAGGCCCTCAAAAGTTTAGTGAAGATGGTACCTGCTTCATGGGGCCTATTCCCCTCCCAACCCCAGATATGACAGTATTTTCATTTTTGTGTATGTGTATGTAGATATATATGTTTATGTATGTATATATGTGTGTATATATATGTATATATATATATGTATATATATACTATTAGAGTATAATCCCTGTTGAGGGCAGACACAGCTAAATTTTTGTCTATACTGCCTATACCTAGCACAACCCCTTCTTGCCCATTGTAGGTAAATGTTATTCATTGATTACCTGGTGTCTGATTGGACAGCTACAGTAACTCTAGTCCCAGCTTTGCTAGTAAGGTTGTTACTGCTTTTTTTTTTGTATTTATTTTTCTCCATCTGGTGATTTTGAACAATTCTCAAATGTACTCCCCATTCAAGAAATCAGGAGAAAAGTGGGGATGGGGAGTACCCCAATAATCCAGGAAGTAGAGTTGTAGATTGTATATTGGATACCCAGTGTGGTCCCCATCAGGGGTGGGAGGCAGTTGTTTCCTCAGGGAAGAGAGAGCTCTAGAGACCATTGGCCTGGTTGGCACTGAAGCATGACCCTGGACTCATGTTGTTCAACAGTGCGCTGGCATCTATGTGGGTAGGCCCAGTGTTCACAGGTCCCAGCTTCTCTGGAACACGAGTGTCATTTCAAAACAAAACAAAACAAAACAAAACCAACAGCAACAACCAAAAAAAACCCCGTCTCAGAGTCCTTCCATTTGCTCATTAGTCAAGAGCCACAGAGAGAAGATAGGTGGTGGAGGTGAGGGTGGGTACAGGGGCAGTATGGGAGGGGGTCTTACCACCCCCATCCTCCAGTCGCTGACCCTTGCTCCTCCTGGCCAGTTGGGAGGGCAAGCCTGTTGTTTACCCAGATTACATTTCTGCCAGCTGCCCCTGACTCACGGCTGTTACCATGGCAACCTTTCAGCATGTCAACACGGGCTTGTGTGAAGGGGCTGCCTCCTCTCAGTTCTCTTTATCTCTCCACTGAGAATTGAAATGGCTTCCTGAGAGGCTTGGGGCACAAGCCCGGGAGAATACTCCAAAAGCAGGCTTCTCCCCTGCCCTTCCCCAAGACCCCTCCTCCTGCCAGGGGTGCCCCCTGACTCCTACACTTACAGTGGTGAGGTTTTCCCCTAGGGAAAGGATGAGGTTTCCTGAGGGTATGGTTAGTTAGGGAAGAGGATGCTGCAGAGGGAGGTTGACTCCAAACCACAAGGGACGTGGTACCCACAGAAATGTGATAAAATCACCTGGAACATTGATACCATCTCCTTTTCCAAAACCACTCAAAGGACTACTCAAGGTACCCATGTTCCACTCTCCCTCCCCATTGAATCCTGCCCTGTTGTGTACAAGATGAAGTCCCTTAGGAATCATCAGTTCCCACTTCTTAAGTTTACAGAAAAGGAAATTGAGTCACTTACCCAGCAGAAAGATAGATGATCACCAGCAGAGTTGCGATCTTGCCCCAGATGCAGGATTCTTCCCATGACATCGGGTTATCCAAGTTCTGCGGGCTGATATTGGAGCCTGTCTCTCCACAATCTGACCCCATCCTACCTTTCTGACTTCCCTTAATCAGAGCTTATGTAATATCGTGGATCCCAACTGGACCTGACTTTGAATCTCATCTCAGATACTTACCAACTGTATAATTCCTAGGAAAGTCACTCACTTCTCCCAACCTCAGTTTCCTTTTCTATAAAATGAGGATAATTAGTCCTGAAATATAAACCTCACAGAGTTGCTGCCAGGATCAAATCTGTGAAAACTTGAAATTGCTATGTGAATGTCAGTTATTTTTATTATTGTTGTTCATCATTATTAATTATGTTAACATAATATAAAATTAATTTGAGTATTAATATGACCATCTTAAGATAAACTGCTACATTATTGTTAATTATTATGAATGTAATTATTCTTCTTAATATACTCTGTCCTCCAGCCAAGACTGATCCAGGCCTTTGGTTACTGAGTTACTCTCCATTCAGAATGTCCTTCCTCTTTCATCTCATCACATCAAAGTCTTATAAGAAGAAAACCAAGGGCAGCTAGGTAGTGCAATAGATAGAGCACTGGGCTTGGAGTCAGGAGGACCTGAGTTCAAATTTGACCTCAGACACTTAATACTTGCATATTTGAATTTGAGTGAGTCACTTATTCCCCTTGCCAAGAAGAAGAAGAAGAAGAAGAAGAAGAAGAAGAAGAAGAAGAAGAAGACCACCCACAGGTGCAATTATCCAGAATAGGTTAGTGGAATGATTAGTCAGAACTCAGAACTGTCAGAGCTGAGAGGAACTCTGGAAATCCTTCGGTTCAGCCACTTATTTAAAAAGAAGCATTTAATGGGGCATCTGTGTGATGCAATAGATAGAGCACTGATCTTAGAGGCAGGAAAATCCGAGTTCAAATCCAGCCTCAGACCCTTGATAGACCCAGCCTCAGACCCTAGCTGTGTGATTCTGGGCAAGTCACTTAACCCTAATTGCCTTGCTTTTAAAAAACAAACCAGCCCCCTCAAAAACCACCCCAAACCACAAATAAACAAAAAAGAAGCATTTAAAATTGGTAAGCATTATTTTAAGAGCAGTTGATTAGCATAAACTTACTGGTGGAAATCCATAAAGAGAGAGAACATTATGGGGGGAAAAAACAGGAAAGAAATTTTTGCATTTTTATGATGCACCCTGATGAGGGGGGCAGAAATTTCCCATAAGCCAACCAACATTACATTTTTCTAATCTCTTCCCATCTTTGCCAGTTTGATGGATATAAGTATATGGTCATAGATGTGGAACTGGAAGAGACCTCAGAAGCTCCCTAACCCCATCCCTCAACCCTCTTGTTTTATATAAGGAAAACTGGAACATAGGTAGATTCAGGTGAGTTGCTGAAGGCCACAAAGCAGGTTGTGGTCAGATTGTGGGAAGACAGTTGTTCATATCAGCCTCCAGAGCTTGGATACTACAATGTCAGGGAAAGAGTCTGGAATCTGGGGCAGGAACCTAGCTCTTTTGGTGGCCATCTATCTTGCGCTGGATATGTGACTCAGTTTCCTTTTCTGTAATCTTAAGGTAGTAAGAATCAAAGGCAGGATTTTGATAGATATCCACTGACCTTAGAGCCAGTCCTCCTTCCATAGTACTTTACTAACCACCATGCTAAAAGATGCCCATCCGAGGTTCTTTCCAACTTGTTTACTGAGCTCAATCCCAGGGAAATGCCAGAGATTTAGGAGAATGTATCTGAGGAAAAAAATGTCCATCAGTCTTTCATTTGGAAGAAGCACTGAATTGGGAATTAGAAATAACTGGGTTCAGATCCTGGTCTGTTCCCCACTATCTGTTTTACCTTGGACAAGTCCCTTCCTATCTGTCAGCTTCAAATTTCTCTCCTTTAAAAAGAGAGGAGTGGATTCAATGATTTCTAAGGTCTATGATCCAATGACCACCTCCCCCACTTCCTCCCAGAGCATTTCTGCAGGCCCTCCAATGAGGATCTGACACAAGCAAGGATTTGGCACCACCAAACCCCACATGTATCTCACATGCTGAACAGATGCCTGGAAATGCCCCGGATGCAAAGCCTACTCTTCAAGAGTATGTTATTTTTGAGACCTGATGATGACAAATTATTTTTTTGAATGCTTTTAATTTTTTCTTCTCCTGGAAAAGTGTCAGAAGCAATCTGCTTTTCTCTGTCTCCCCCAGTCCTTCCCCCTCTCCCCGCTTCTTGTTAGCCATTCTGCTTTGAACATATTTCCTTTTTATCATGGAGCGGTACTCAATGGCAAAGGGTGATTCTTAGATAGCTTGTCAGGGTAGAGTTTGCATCACTTCTGACAGCTAATTAGTGTTGTCTCCCTGCACAGGGGCTCATTTCATATGGTATAGATCATCATTCGACTGAAATTGCATGATGGTCCTTTAAAGGGATGGCTCACCCAGTCTTGTCAGCCATAGACTTGGAGTTGGTGACTTCTAGTGATGGAGAACTCCACTTTGATGGCCTATTTGGGAGATGCCCTTCCCGCTCCCCCTTCCTTTCTCCCCCCCCTCACCTCTAGTTCCTTGGATCCAAATCCTTCTCATCCTCCAAGGAGGAGCTCAAAGGCCTTTCACGTAAAGCTTCTCTGGTTCCCTCAGCTGGAAGCAATCCCCTTCTTCTCTAAGTCAAGGCAGCTTAGAGAGAGTTTGAAGTCAGACACAGAGTCAGGAGACCTGGATCTGTCTCTCAGCACTGATGACTCACTTACTATGTGATCATGGGCAAGTCACTTAAAGACTTATCTTCTGTTCCCTCACCTGTGGAATAGGTATAATATTATTCCCACTCCCTACCAAACAAACAGTGTTGTTTTATAGTCCTTAATGGACTATAGAAATGTGATTTGTTACTCTGAATAGATCAGGAGAGTGGAAAGAGCACTGAGTTTGGAGTCCTTACAACAACCTTCAGAGGTAGATACTATTGTTGTCCCCATTTTACAGATGAGGAACAGACAGCAGGGTCACACAGCTAGTATGTGTCAGAGGCAGCTCTTTCGGATTCTAGACCCAGTGTTTCTTTTTCTTTCATTTCTATATTACTTTATTTTTCCAACTACACATACCAGTGGTTTTCAACAGTCATTTTTTTTTACATTTTTCTCCCTCACTCCCTTCCCTCCCCCAAAAGAAACCAATCTAATACAGGCTCTACATGTGTAACTATAGACATGATAATATTCACACTCCCTACCACACAGTGTTATTCTATAGTCCTTAAGGGACTATAGAAACATGATTTGTTGCCCTGAATTGCTGTAGGCCAGGAAAGTAGAAAGAGCACTGGATCTGGAGTCCTTATAATAACTTTAAGAGGTGGATACTAGGGACAGCTGGGTGGTGCAGTGGATAGAGCGCTGGCCCTGGAGTCAGGAGTACCTGAGTTCAAATCCAGCCTCAGACAATTAATAATTACCTAGCTACGTGGCCTTGGGCAAGCCACTTAACCCCATTGCCTTGCAAAAAAAAAAAGAGGTGAATACTATTATTTTCCTCATTTTACAGATGGGGAAACTGAGGCAGACAGCAGGGTCACATGGCTAGTACATGTCAGAGGCAGGTCTTTCTGACTCTAGACCCATTTTTCTTTTTCTTTCATTTCTTTCTTTTTTTCCAACTATATGTAACAGTGGTTTTCAGAAATCCCTTTTTTTACATTTTTTCCCTCCCTCCCCACTTCCTCTGACAGAAATGTAATATAGATAGATCCAGTGTTCTTTCCACTGTTTCATCTATTGGGGCATATACATTGCTGTTATGATTGTCTGCCCTTTTGACTTTATCTGCTGGGATGCAGGTCTGTACCTTCAAATGAATGGGTAGAAGCTTTGGAGGGAAGGGAGAGATACAAATGAAGAAAGAAAGCACCAAGAAGTCCCCAGCAAAAACTGCCTCTATTTTGGAATCCAAACTTAGAGAAATTAATTGGACTTTTGTAAGCATCCACCTTGGGGAAGCTCTTTTGAAGTTTTTGCTCTTTTCTTAGATGATTGACCCCTGCCTACTTAAAAAAAAAAAAAGACTTCTTTTTATGGCCTTGGGGAAATAACCATCCAGTCTTTGCATGGAGCCCTCTTGGTATAGGGAGCCAGTCATTTTCAGGTAGCTTGAAAAACCTTTGACAGGACTGAGGAGAGAGCCTTGGAAAACTGAAGAAGAGATTGAAGGAGATGATCCATTTCAGACCCTTGGACCTAGTCTCTGCCCAACTCTGATTTTTTATTCCTTCTCAGTTGTCGTATTTCCCTATTAGATTGTAGTCTTCATGCGAGCAGGATCTTGTTTTTTCTAAACTTCCTATCTCCTCCCAATCGTTTAACTATTCCTAACATTTAACACAGGATTCTCTTCACCAGTGAGCGGATCGGTGGGATGGGGAACAGGGGAAAGGAATATTGATTTTTGTACAAAGCTATGATTTCATTGGTATCAAGGATCCCAGTGAGGACATGCCCTCTGCTAAAGTAGATCAACAGTGGCTTTGCAGCTTCTGGTCTTAGAGAGTTATCTGCAGGTCATGGGGGGGGTACTGAATGATTGCTCCCTCACCCCAAGTATCATATATCAAGTATATGCTAGGGGTAGGACTTGCACTCAGATCTTCCTGTCTCTGAGGTTGGTTCTCTAGCCATTACCTCAAAGGTGTCAGAAAAGCTACTTGGAAGCCCACATTGCTCTCCTATGCAGCCTAAATCAGACTTAGAATAAAGTTAGAATGTTTTTGCTATTGTATGATTGTTTTTCAATTGTGTCTGACTCTTCATAACCCCATTTGGGATTTTCTTAGCAAAAATTCTCCATTTCCTTCTCCAGCTCATTTAACAAGTGAGGAAATTGAGGCAAACAGTGGTTAAGTGACTTGCTCAGGGTCACACAGCTAGTATCTGGAGTTACATTTGAATTCAGGTCTTCCTGACTTCAAACCCAGTGTTCTATCCATTATAGTGCCACCTAGCTGTTTCTATTTGAGTTTGCCACTTCTACACCACATTCTACACATTGTGAATTGAACACATTCATTCTCTCCTCTCTTCAGGTTACTTTTATTATCATTCCATGATCTTCTTCACACTGACTTTTGAGGTATCCAACCCCTTGCCTCCCCTACCCACACTTACCCAAGCAAAGAGGTGCCCTCAAGTCTCCAGGTCTGAGATATACATTATACATCAGCTTTCACTCAAAACCATTGTTCATGACCCCCCTCCCCCAACTGTTTTTCCTTTACCAAACAACTGGAGAACACATTAGTTCAAAGTAAAAGACATTTAATTTCATAATGTATGGTGGTTGAAAAATGAAATGACTTAGAAAATAACTGCCGGAAATGTAGTAAAATTGTTTTCTCCTCTACCCTACATATACACCCCCCACACACACACACACATACAGACACATACATTTTCTCCCAAAGATTATCATACCTTAATAGACTATAATCTCCATGGGAACAGGAAATTTGTCATATCTAAACTTCATGTTAAATGTATTAATATTTGTAAAATGCTTAGCATAGTTCTTGACACATAAGTACTTGATAAAATCTTATTTCTTTCCTTTTCATGTCTCTCCCAAACTTTACTGGCAAGGCAAAATGTAGCCAGGGAACTCAGGGATCCTGGGCATGTCCAATGAGCAGCTCTGCTGGACATCTCCACTGGTATTGCTCACCACTGCCATCTGCTGCTCACTTGAACTCATTTTCAGTCTCTTGGGTTCTGGCAGCAATTTTAGCTCATAGCCAAAAGGGCTATTTCAGCTCTTTGTGATGGAGACCCCATTCAGCTGTGCCCAGCCAGATAGCCAGAGGAGCAAATAGTCATTTTTCTGTCTCTTGAACTGACTCTGTTTCTGTCTTACTTGCCACTCCTAACCCTGGTCTACTTTCTCACTTGGAGTTAGACTATTTCTCTCAATTCCCTTCTGCTATCATCTTGTACATAAAGAACTCTGCAAAGCTTTAAAGCTTTATATAAATGTCAGTTATTATTATTATGCAAATATCTTCACAGCAAGACTTCAAGAGTCTAGGTGGAGCTGATGATCTTCGTTATTTTTCTCCGTCAGTAAGATGGTTCCTGCCTTCCCTATACTTACTTTCTGTCATTCATTCATTCACCAAACTTGTTTAAGCATTTACTCTGTTCCAAGCATTATCCTAGATAAAGAGAAAAAATTTTTAACATTAGATTAAAAACAAATTCTTATTCATTGAACTCACTTTTTGGTAAGAGAATAAGACACAGGTAATTTTAATGTCCAGTATTATGTAAAAGTAGTAGAGAGGTTCAAAATACTGCATATGGACTAAAGAAGAAAGGAAGGAAGTTAGGGCTTTACTGCATCAGGGAAGGACAGTGGTGTCAGACAGAGAACCTTGCCACTTACCACTGGCAAAATTCTCCAATGGGCTGAACCGGATGAAAATGTAATTAGGAAATATTTAATAAAATAATTTAAAAAACCATAAAGCATAGATAATACTACATTTTAAAACTAAGTCAATATGTATATTTCTATATGGATTATTGGCCCTTTTCTATTTGAGTTTAGCATCATTTCTCTAGGAGGTGGCTAAACCCTGGAGTCAGGAGTACCTGGGTTCAAATCTGGTCTCAGACACTTAATAATTACCTAGCTGTGTGGCCTTGGGAAAGCCACTTAACCCCATTTGCCTTGCAAAAACCTAAAAAAAAAGAAAGAAGAGGGGATATGCCATCCAGATTTAGGGATCAGTGGGGAACAAAGGCAGAAGATGACACTATATGCTCCAGGAGACAGAGGATAGACCAGTTTGATTGAAGCATACATCTCCTGAAGGGTAGTAATATAAAGACACCATCTGTGGTTGTGGGTATCTGTGGAGTGTTCAACTGAACTGAGCCCTCCCTTCCCTACCCATTTTGTCTCTGGAGATTTCATATAATACCCTGTTACAATGATTTGCTCATTTTTAACCTGAAGGAAAAAGGTCGCTCTCATCTACCTGACCCCCTTTAATATTTTATTTGGTTTATATTTAGCAAAAAGTTAGTAGCTTATAGCCCCCAGTTAGGAACATTTCCCTACATTCAGCAGAAGTTTGTCTCTGTCTTATTTTAAATTTAAGTTTAGAATGAGCTAACTTCTGGCCTCCAGGGGTTAAAGCAAAGGGAAGGGAGGGAAGAAGATAGGCATTTCTTTATATAGAGCTTACTGTGTGCAAGGTAGGTACTATGCTAAATGCTTTTTTTGAAAATATTATCTTATTTGATTCTCACAAAAATTCTTTGAGATCAGTGATATTATTATTCCCATTTTCCAGTTGAGGAAGCTGAGGCAGGTAATGACTAAGAGACTTGCCAAGAATCAGTCAACTAGAGAGTATCTGAAGCCAGATTTGATCTCAGGTCTTCCTAACTCCACTCTATCCACTGTACCACCTAACTGTCTGGAGAATTCAAATTTACTAAAAATGTTTAGGTAAAGGAATGAAAAGAATGTGCTAAAATATCTATTCCTCCAAAGATATAGAAGAGGTTGGGGGAAGAGCAGGCCCTTCTTTAGAATTGTCCTCAGATTTTGAGGAGGTTATATCTGGTTACTTCAGCTTCCTCTCTGAAGAGGTACTATCCTTTGTCTTAGTTGAAGTCCTAGATAGGATTGAGGAGGTTGATTCCCCTTGCTACTACTCCACTCTTAAAGGTTCGCCCCTCTCCTTCCTCTCTGTCTCTTTTACAGACTGTGTATTTGTCACTTTTAGAATTTCTATGTCATAATTGTTCCTTGAGAGGGAATTTGTTTCCCTCAGGACTACAAATACCAAGATACTAGTCAGTATTCATACTCCTCTTTAGAAAGGAAAAGGCTTCAAAGAGGGATGGCAGCTGTTAGAGGAGGCCTTGAATGCCAGGCAGATGAAGTGGCATTGGACTACCTCTCCTTCTGACCCACTGTCCATCCAAGTCTAAAGGAGGAATATAGATTTGTATGTTAGGACCCTTATGTTCCATTCTCATTTAGTCTGTTACTTGTTTCTTCCTTGGATATGCTTGACATGGTAGAGTTTGCCTTGAAATGTGTCCATTGACAGATATGTCAGACCCTTGTATGACTAATTAAAACCCCTGTATGTTTCTGGCTGCCTTCCACACGTTTGAGCTCAACCTAATCTGAGAGTGTGGACCTCTGGGATGTTTAGTGACTTAACACTATTATATATTGCCTTCTAAAATGTTCAGTCACCAGCTCCTCAAATATCATACTGTTCTAGAAATTGAACCTCCCTTACCCTGGCTGAGCTGGTGTTTGAACATGCAGAAGAATAACGCACTGGCAAGGGATCTTTCTTGATATGGTTCCCATTGGTTTTGAGGCTTCCTGATTGTTGGGAGATGGGCTAAAATATCATCACACATATGTAGAAATCGATTTACATTTACATTCAGATTTACATGAGCCTATTCATTCATATTTGGCCTCAATAGAACACTGCCTCCCCAGGCTCATTTAACTTTAGATAACATTCAAGACCCTCCATCATCTAGTGATCACCCTACCTTTCCAACTTTATCTCCTGCAGTATTCCCATTTTTTTTTAGGTTTTTGCAAGGCAAATGGGGTTAAGTGGCTTGCCCAAAGCCACACAGCTAGGTAATTATTAAGTGACTGAGACCAGATTTGAACACAGGTACTCCTGACTCCGGCCAGTGCTTTATCCACTGCACCACCTAGCCACCCCAGTATTCACATTTTTTAATGAAGCAATACTGGACTGTAGTCAGCCAAGAAGTGTTTATTATAAGGCAGGCATACAAAGAAAGTAAGAAGACAGTTCTTGCCCTCAAGGAACTTATAATCTAATGGGAGACAACATGCAAATGATACATATAGAGAAAATTGGAGTTAATCAACAGAGAAAAAGTACCAGCATTAAGAGGAAAAGACTTCTTACAGAAGAAGGGTTTTGAAGCCAGCCTTTGCTCACACTACCCCTAGGTTGGGAATGTACCACTCTTTAGCTGGGGACTCCTTTCCTACAAGAAGTCTTCCTGAGTGAAGCCCTTCAGAAGCAGTCTCTCTGCTTTGAGTTCATGTGGCTCTTTGTTCTCTTCCTCTTTAATTACATTTATTAGGTAATGTTGAGTTGTGTAATTCATAGGATCAGAGTTTTAGTGACCTCAGTGACCATCACATCCTCATTTTATTTAAATGGGGAAATGTTTGCTCCATTAGTTTTGATCCTAGAGTTAGGTGGGCTTTAAACTTAGATCTTGCTGACTCCAAGCACAGTTTCCTATCCTCTTCCCCATCCAGTTTTCTATGAGGGACAGGGATGATGTCTTATCTAAATTGTATTCATCTTTCAGTATCCAGGGACCTTAGATATTTAATAAAGTTTGTTGACTTGAAATTCGGAAATCATTTGTCAGCAAGCACTTATTAATGGAGAGTGTGCCAAGCCTGAAGTCAGAAAGATTCATCTTCCTGAATTCAGATTTGGCCTCAGAAACTTAATACATGTGTGATCCTGGGCAAGTCACTTAACTCTGTTTGCCTCAGCTTCCTCATCTGTCAAATGAGCTAGAGAAGGATGGCAAACCCCTTCAGTGTTTTGGCTAAAAAAAATTACAAATGGGATCATGAAGAGTTGAATGGGACTAAAAAAACCAACTGGACAACAAAGTATTCAACTGGCATGGTGCTAAGCCAAGAATGGGCAACCTCCAACCTGCCAACTGTATTGGTCTGGCATTGCCAAGGCAACCACAGTAGGGACTTGAAATTTAATAAATCTGGGAGCTTTTTAAGGGTGAATTAATTAAATGTTTGACCAAATAAAGCCCATGAATGATGTTATACATATACATATGACAGTTGGCAGAAAAACAGTTCCCCGTTCCTATGCTAAGCCTTGGGAATTCAAAGAAGCAAAAACATTTCCTACCCTCAGTGAGCTTACATTCTAATGGGGGAGACAATACGTAAATAGATTCATGCAAGATATAACTAATGAAGATAGAGAGTAATGACTGACCCAAGAAACAGAATTTTGAAGGAAGCTAGAAAAAAGCAAGAGAGCATTTGTGGCAGAACAGTTGCTGGCACTAATTAGTTCAAATACTTCTGACAAGTTATTCTTATTGTCTAGAACCTCCTTTTCTCTCTGTAGAACTAGGGGGTCAGACAGAATGTTATAATGTCATACATTATGTATTATAGTGTTATATGGGTTATGGCTGCTTAGCCTGAGGTCTATGGACTTGATTTTTAAAATATTTTATTATGATTGGTTACCTTTATGAATTTACAAATATTATTCAGAGAAGAGGTCCTATAATCTTCACTAGACTGTCAGAGGAGTCCATGACACAAAACAGTTTAAGTTCCCCGAATTTAGCAGATAGGATCCTCACTGGGGGTTAGGAAGACCTGGAATCACATTCCATCTCTGACACATTAGCTGTGTAGCCTGGGCAAGTCAAGTAACCTATCTATACCTTGGTTCTTTAGCTCCAAAATGGAGGATGTAAATGTCCTGGGAAGTTTCCTTTCAGGTAGAAATCTTTGACTAATGGCTTCTAACAGGCTTTTCTGAGTCCAAATGCTATGATTCAGATTGCTATAGCATTCTGGCTTCTCACTTTAGCCCATTTCCCCTCCACCCACCTTTCCTCAAAAAAGAGGAACAAATCAGGAATGAATGAGGAGGTTTTGGTACTTCTCCATCTCCATTCTGACATTGTCTTTTATCCATCCCCTTAATGACCTAGGTAGACTTGCCTTTCTAGGCTTCACACATTAGCAGACCACCTTTGATCCAAAGATTCCACCCCCCTTTAGTGCTGTGACTCACACTACATTCTTGTCTCCTCTCTAATGTAGCCATGGAGGCATATTTGCTATTACCGTTGGTGGCTTCATGCCAACACTATGTTTAACTTAAGTTCTTTTCCAGAAAACAAAGCCCTTAGTTATGTCTGAATGTGAGTAGATGTGTAGGTATCTTCATGTGTATGTATGTGATTATGCATGTGTATGTGTGCGTGTATGTGTATGTATTGGGGGAATTGTGGGAATTGAGTGAACCACACTGATTCCATCTTGTGATTCAATTCTGGATCTAGGTCAGTTCTCGTTCTATTCAATTATGGGTCTAATCCAATTTCTCTCTTGTGAGAAAACTTTATTCAATTATGGGGATTATGAGAAAACTTTATTGCATTGTTTGAACCTAACCCTGCGAGGCTGGGAAACTGGACCACTTCTACTTGTCACTTGGAGATCCTTAACCAAGAACCTAGGGTATGGTGACCAGAAACAAATCAGATCCAAAGATTGATGCAAGGAATTTTCTCACATTTATACATCTCATACAGCACATATGTCTTCTCTGAAAACTAGTCCCATCTGGGTCAATCAGTTTTATTTCCTTGTTTCCTTTACTAAATGCAGACAGTGGGGGAGGGGACTCTTCTCTTTCTGATTTCAGGGAATTATCCCTATTCACTCCCACCTCCCAATCATCTTTCTTCCAAATGGAAATCAGATTACCTACTTTTATATCTTGGCTTATAGTCCATTCATTGTTTTTTTTAATTACTTGGTCTTTTTTGATTGGTTTTAATAAATAAAAGTCTGTCTCACTCTATATAAGACCTTTGACCTAACTGGGGACTCCATTGAACCATTTATTATACCTGTTTTGCTAATAAATTGCATGGCTCTGATTGTGTTCTTAGTTATTACTAATTATTCACTTTAGTATATGGGTACATTTAAATATGTGAATATGCTTGTATTATTTAATGTGAATAGTATATATGTATATATATATATATATATACATGTATAGGTAGGTGCATTTCTAATTATAGGCATGTGTATATACATTGTTTATGTGTTTATTTGTGCTTAGGTATTATGTATATAGGTGTATATTGTGTATATGTATGTAGGTGTGTGTGTGTAGATAGACAGATGTGTGTATATATGTATGTAATATGTAACTCTAAATGTAGAAATGTTTTCTTGTGTGTGCCTGGGAATGGGAGGGGATCATTTCTTGTGGGTTTTTCTTTCCCTTGGTTCCAGCCACAGAGTGGACAAGGCCAGTGACAGGGCTGAACCACCTAGACTGGAGGAAGTTCCAAATGTCCATACTAGCCCTGCCCATCATGTATCATGGAACCCTGGACAAATCGGACAGTAGTGGTAATTCATCATTCTTCATGTAGGATTCTCCTGGATAATGGGGAAATCATTGAAAGACAGAGGATAATGATTTTCCTCTAGAACTCTGGGATGGTGTCAACCTAACCCCAGCTCATCCTGCACCATGTGTAGAGTCCCTGGAATTCATCCTGCTGCTAAGCTGTCCTGATGAGCAATCTCTTCAAAACAGATAATGTGTTTTACATCCAGTTCTTCATTCTCTTATATACCTTTGCTCAGACAATTTCTCATGCCTAGGATGCTCATTCAAAACTCCCTTTAGGATGCCTTCTCTGATTACCCTTCACCTTTCTAGAATCTTCCCCTCTTCCACAAGTTGCAGAGAAGATCCTTAGTCATATGGAAAGGCAATGTTATTTTTAATTGTACTTCATGTATCCTCAGGTTACTTATGATTAGTTGGTTAATATACAATTTTTAAGCTCCTAGTATGTACCAGGCAGTGTGCTAGGGATGCAAAGAAAAGCAAAAGACAATCCCTGCTCTCAAGCTTACAGTCTAATGGGAGTGAAAACATGTACAAAGAAGGTAGAGACCAGGTATATGGGGTTTACTTCATAGAGGGAGACCATAGCTGGAAGAGGGATCTGAAAGGATCTCTTGTAGGAGGAAGAATTTCTAAGGGGCCTGAAGGAAGCCAGAGAAGCCAATAGATGGAGTTGAGGTGGAAGAGCATTCCTAACAGAGAAAATGCCCTTAGCAGGGAGATAGAGGATTTTGTTTGTGGGATGATCCAGGAGGCCAATGTCACTGGAGCAGAATGAGGTGTAAGAAGATTGGAAAGATAAAGGAGGGGGCAGGATGAAGGGCTTTTATGGCCAAACAAAGCATTTTGAATTTGCCTCCAGAGGGCATAGGGAAACCTCTGGAGTTTATTGAGTACATGCTTTAGGATAGTGACCTTGGTGGCAGGAGGATGGACAGGCATTTCTTAAACATAGAGTAGAAGTTGACCTTTTTAATTTTGCTGTCCTATGATGGGAAAACTGTTGCACTTGGAATCAGGGGACCCAGACTAGAATCCTAGCTCTGCTACTGACCAAGTCATTTAACCTCTATGCCTCAGTTTCCTGAACTGTAAAATAAGGAAGTTAGACTTTGAAGGGTCTTTCTCTATTTAAATCCTTTGAACTTCAAAAGTCCCTTCCATCTTTAAATATATGATTCTAAATGATGATATAATGAATATCATTGTAGCTTCATTTAGACTCAACAAACTTTTCATTTGTTTATTTTGGGGCTTCTCTGTCCTAAACTAAGAGCAGAAATACAGATGACAAATACAGTACTTTTACTCTTTATACTATGTGTAAATACTGTGGATACAAAGTACTTTTGTATTCATGGAGTTTGCCCTCTAATAAGAGGGAAAGCTCTTACCTAGATAAGTGTAACCCACACACTGTACATGATAAATGTATCAGAGCGATGTTGGACAGTGTATTCTGTGAGGCCTAAGGAGGGAAGCTTGATACTAGTGAAGGGTGGGTTAGAATCAAGGATCCTTTATAGAGGAAGAAGCATTCAGGTTGGATTTTAAGGAAGAAATAAGAATTGACAGGAAGTAGTGTGAGCAAAGGTTTGGAAGTAGGAGATGGTGCTTATGGGACGGAAATTAGTATTCCACATGGACTGGTGTATAGAGTTGTAATTGTTTTGTCTATTCATTGTGTTCAACTCTTTGTGACCCCATTTGAAGGTTTGTCTTAGCAAATAAAAATGATTTCCTTCTCCAACTCATTTTATAGATAAAGAAACTCAGATGAATAGGGTTAGGTGACTTGGCTAGGGTCACAAAACTAGTAAATGTCTAAGGCCGGACTTGAACTCACTTCTTCCTGACTCCAGGGTAAGGCTTTCTATTCACCATGGCACCCTGAAGCTGACCAGTGTATAGAGTAGAGGGGCATAATATGCCACAAGGTCAGGGAGATGGAAGTAGTCTAGGTTTGTAGAGAGCTTTGATTGCAAGGCTACTGTTCAGACTTTACCCGGGAGAGAGGTGGAGAATGCCTAAAGGTCTTTTAAGCAGGGAAGTGTCATCATCAGATCTATGAATAAGGAAGATGATTTTGACAGTGTTATAAAGAATAAATTGGACAGTGGAGAGTGTGAAAGTGGGCAGACCTGTGAGGATGTTATTGTACCAGTTCAGGTATAAGTAATGAGATCTCTCAGTAGGGTGACTTCAGGGGAACAGAATGAAGGGGCGAGAAATTAGCAGAGTGTTGTGGAGGTGGAATTGATAAGACTTGGCAATTGATTGGGTCGAGAAGTGAGGGAGAGAGAAAAGTAAAAAATAACTCAAGATTTTGAATATAGGTGATTGGTAAAATATAGTGCCACTGAGAGAGAAAAATCAGGCCAGAAACAAGCGATATTGGGGAGAGGATTATTCATGAGATAGTTAAAAAAAGTTTGGGGCTCGTGGGACATGCAGATGGGGACAGTGCAGGCAATTGGGGATGCAGGCCTGGAGCCCAGAAGACAGTAGACATTTGTTGTTGTTGAGTTGTTGTCTGACTTTTAATGACTCCATATGAGTTTTTCTTGGGAAAGATATTGGAGTGGCTTGCCATTTCCTTCTCCAGTTCATTCTAAAAGATGAGTAAACTGAGGCAAATAGCATTAAGTGACTTGTCCAGGTTCACACAGCTAGTAAGTGTTTAAGGTTGGATTTGAACTTAGGTTTTCCTGACTCCAAACCTGACACTTTCTCCACTGTGCTACCTGCCTACCCCTACATCAGACATTACTAGATGGAAATACAATTGAACTTTAGTATGGGGTGGGGGAGGGGAGTAGGATACTGTTATCAAGAAGAAATGTTCTTTGAGTACTTTCTTGTCCTAATTTCTTTTTTAAAAGTTGTTCATTTCGTCTTGAAAATTCTCTGAAGATTATAGTAAATCCCCTAAAAATTTGGTGCTTTAGGAGTACAAGAAACTGACTGAGTAAGGTTCCCCTTCTGATTCACTGGAAGGTACTGTATTTCATATGGTTTAGCCAAGACTTAAAAAATAAATAAAGACTTAATAAATGTAATATGTAAATATTTCTGATATCTATTTTGGGTGGGGGAAGTGAAGGAGAGAATAGAAAAGGGGGAGAAGATGGGGAAAGAAAAGGAGAGAAGAGAAGGGGGAGAAGAGGAGAAAGGAAACGGGAGGGGATGAAAGGAGACAGAAGAGAGGAGGAGAAGGGAGAGGAATAGAGGGGAGGAAAAAAGAAAGGGATAGAAAAGGAATCAGCTGTATGATCCTTAGAATATTGGTTAGAAAGGATATTAAAATCTAGAATGCTAAAACATATACAATATAAATGATTGAAGCTGAAAGGGCCATTTAAGAGCATCTAGTACCATCAGATTACTTTCCAGGTGAAGATCTATGTCACATTTATCAAAGATGTGTCCTCTGCCTTAGTCTGAGTGGCTGCTACCATGGTACCCAAGCCTCAAGCAGTGCGGGTCCCCCACCACTGGCACCACTCAAGGGTTTGACTGAACAATAGGATTTGTTTGTTGTGAATAGCAGTCTGCTATGGGCATGATGTCAAAAAGTGGCCTTTATGGAGGAGTCAAAGCATTTTTACCTCTCTGCCCTAACATAAAAGCTGCTGCATTGTAAAATAAAGGCTTTGATGAGGTACATCAACACATAAAAACCCTGACCTTGGGTGACAGATGATTGTGCTGCTTGCCCTCCCAATCCAGAGATGCTGCTACTAAGCTGTCGTCCTGGAGCACAAGTTTGTGAGATGCTTTCTTTGTTCAGTAGTAAAGCCCTGCAGACCCTCTCATCCAGGGTCCGGCTTAACCAACATACATCTGCAAGAATAAAGCTTCTTTAAAACTTAAAGTGATGAAGAAATGTGACATTTTGCTATTTTTGTTCAACATTTTTATTATTGGTATCTTTATCCCTTCCAGCATTCATACTCTATGATCACATTTTATAATGAAGATAGGTTAGTGTCCTTTGTATCCAAAAAATTTGGATATATCTTCTCTCTATATTTAATATTTATAGTCACCGTTCTGTTATCTGGAAATTCTATAAAGATATGACCCCTATGCCTGGAGAAGTCAAGTCAAGGAAGACTTCCAGGGAGAAGGGAGACTTGAGCTGGACCTTGAAGGGTGTGGAAGTTTTGGTTAGGCCAAAAGAGAAGTCATTTCAGACCCCATAGTGTTCAAAATCAATATTCCCACATTGCCAG
This sequence comes from Macrotis lagotis, assembly GCF_037893015.1. Taxonomy (NCBI): domain Eukaryota; kingdom Metazoa; phylum Chordata; class Mammalia; order Peramelemorphia; family Peramelidae; genus Macrotis; species Macrotis lagotis. Next base: position 57,763,507 of record NC_133658.1, read on the forward strand.
AGATGGAACTGGTGTATTGAAATCTTGACCTTCCTTTCTTTTAGAGTCTCTGTCCAAAGGTCATAGTTCTGGCCCTCTTGGAACCAGGACCTGGCCCTGATGTTCAACATAGGTTTTTCTCCCAGCTCTCCCCCAGAACAGCTGGAAGTATCCTTTGCTGGTCTCATTTAGAAAAGACATATAACAGCATTCTTATCTCAGCCAATTCACCCTGGGCAACCAGCCAGAGATGCCAAGACATAATGAAAGGGGTGACTTGAGGAGGCAGCCAGTCACAAGAATAGGGCACAAGATGGGCTTGACTTTAAGTGAGCTGCTCCTTGCCTAGTGAAGAGAGAGGCCCGGTATCAGGGGTTTGTCATTTACAACCATGACACAAGAAAGCTGGAAAATCACCTAATACAACCTCTCATTTTACAGATCATAGATTTTAGAGCTGGCAGGAACTCTGCAGGTCATTTCATTTACCTCCCCCCATTTTACAGATGAGAAAACAGAATCCTAGAGTGGTTATAGTAGACTCTAACCCAAATTCTCACTCTGTCTCCCATACTCTTTCCTCTCGATTCTACTGTCTCTTTGTGACCTGGCTGGAGGAAATCATTTGGTTCACACAGCCAGGGAGTGACAAGGATGGGATTTGAACCCAGGTTTTTCAAATTTTATTCTAGTATCCTTTCCATTAGTTTAAAAGGTCACTTTGGAGTTTAGAAAGTATTTTCTTCCAGTAACTCTGTGAAGGTGGTACAAATAGAAAAGGGGGCTTAGGTTTGGAGTCAGAGAACCTGGACACTTACTGTGATGCCTTGTTGCTTGAACTTCACCATGGTTTATCAGCCTTCTCCCACTGGAGATTTTGAAAAAGAGCCCACACCAACTATTCTTCATTCACTGGGTACCCTCTTCTTCTGTCTCTCCTACATTTTAGTTTCCTTTTATGTCCTGTCTTCCTCATTAGGATGTAAGGTCCTTGTGTTTTTTGCCTGTATTCGCAAATACTTTGACTTGACAACCTCCCTGAGCCTAAGTTTCCTCCCCAGTAAAATGAGAGGATTGGATTAGATAGCTTCTGGGGTCCCTTCTAGCTCTAAATCTGTGATTTGTGGCTAAATGAGCTATGTGACCTTGGATGGGTCACTTTAGCTCTCTAGGCATCAGTATCTTAATTTGTAAAATCAAGCAGTCGAACTAATGATCTCTGAGGGCCCTTCTAGTCCCTCAGTCCTGTGATTTGAGGGATGTAGTATAAACTTTATTACTCTCATTTTATGTGTAGAGGAATTAAGACCCAGAGAAGTTCAGTGACCTATCTTTAGTCATACAGCTCGAAGGCATGGGCTATTGAGGCACCCCCCCCCCATTCTGAGCTCTGTCCCCAGCCTTGCCAGACAACCTTGAGAAAGTTAGTTAAAACTCTTGAGTTTTCCTCATTAGTGAAGCGGAGGAGGTCTGGCCCAATATTTGACAAGCAGAAGACCTTGGAAACCAAATGATGAATTCAAGACTGCAGCTGCTGCTTAAGATGAGGAAAGAGAATCGTTCATGCTGTCAATCGAAGGCCACTCCAAGGTTCTTGTCCCTCCCTTCTACGAAGAAACAAAGCCTTTCTTCCACCAGCTCAGGGCACAGGTCTGTAGAAAGAAAAAAAAATCACGAAGGTTCTAGTTTTCCCCAGTAACATTCAGACTTCAGGTCTCCCAGAGGACAAGCTAATGAGTTGAATCTTAGTAATAGAGACAGTGTGAAAAGCACTTGGCTACCTTTAGGAGCTCTGCAGTAATTCTGCCTTAGCCCTGGATCTTAGCAGACCTATTACTGAGAAAAAGGGATGCCAAGAGTTTTCACCTTTTTTTATTTTTTTTATTATTTTTTTTTGAAAGAGACTTCTCAAAATGAGGAAGGAGAGAATTATCACTGTTATTTCTTCTGAAAGAGGGAGGTGCACACAGGTGTGAATAGAAAGGAAGAAAGCTAATTTTTAAATAAGCAGGCCAGGATTCAACTATCCTAATGTGTGTGTGCCCCCCCCAAAGTAATCACTGTAGATGTTTATTTATTTATTTGTTTATTCATTTCTTTATTCCTTTATTTTAATTTATTAATTTACTATTCATCCATCCATCAATTCATTCATGCATTATTTAAGTGATGTGGAGTCTTAGGATGCTGAATGGAAATATCTTACAGTTAGACCAAGGGTCTTAACCAGGAGTTCTGAACTTGATTTTCAGAAACACTTTAGGGGGCAGCTAGGTGGTGGTAGTGGATAGAGCACCAGCCCTGGAGTCAGGAGTACCTGAGTTCAAATTCAGCCTCAGATACTTAATAATTGCCCAGCTGTGTGTGACCTTGGGCAAGTCACTTAACCCCATTGCCTTAAATAAAACTTAAAAAAGTAATTATTAAAAAAATTTCAGTAACTGTTTTACTTTTTTTTTAAGTTTTTGTAAGGCAATGGGGTTAAGTGGCTTGCCCAAGAGGTAATTATTAAGTGTCTGAGGCCGGGTTTGAACTCAGGTACTCCTGAATCCAGGGCTGGTTCTCTATCCACTATGCCACCTAGCCACCCCTAGTAACTTATATTTCTACCAAATTGGTTTTCTTTGTAATCCTGTGTATTTTATTTTGTGTATGTAAAATCATCATTCTGAATGTCCATAAGCATCACTAGACTGTTGCCAGATTGATTCAGGGCACATTTATAAGGTGAGAAGATTTATTTATTTAGCCTTCATTTATAAATGAGAGGACCAAACCTAGAATTGTGGCAAAATCTGGTCAAGGTCACCTAGCTATTCATTTAACTAAGCCAGGATTCAAACCCAGGACCTCTGTCTGCAAAGTCAGTGTTCTTTCCAGGACACTTTGATGCCTGAAAAATATCCAAAAGTCATCTGAAACCACATCTGCTGTTTAAGGTAGATGATCAAGTTGGGTGGTAGCATTTTTAATGAGCTGTGACAGTAAATAACGAGGCTTTGCATGGCTCATAAACTGTCTCTGAAGCCCCCTCTCAAAGAGGAAGGAATCCAGGACTGTGCTGAGCCATGGAAGCCTGACTGGGGATGATGGTAGACTCCCAGGGTCTGTGCTTGAAAAGGGGCAGGCTTCCTTTGGATGTGGAAGCTCTGGTGGGTTTAAAAAATCGATCCCATTATTTTATCCTCACAAATCCTATGAGGGACTCTAAGCTCCCTGAGGAACAGTACAGTGATTAGACCTGAAGTCAGAAAGACTCATCTTCCTGAGTTCAAAACCAGCCTCAGATTCTTGCTAACTATATAATTCTGTGCAAGTCACTTCACCCTGTTTGCCTCAGTTTCCTTATTTGTGTATGTTTTTTAAATTTTTAAAATTTCTGCGAGGCAATAGGCCCAAGGTCACTTAGCTACCTAGTATCTAGTGCCTGAGGCCAAATTTGGACTCTAGTCCTTCTGACTCCAGGAATGGTGCTCTATCCACTGTGCTATCTAGTTGACCCTCAGTTTCCTCATCTGTAAAATGAGCTGAAGAAGGAAATAGCAAATCACCCCTCTATCTTTACCAAGAAAACAGAAAATGGAGTCATGAAAATGAAACACAACTGAACAAAAAGCTCTCTGAAAGTGGAGATTGAATCTTAGCTATCTTTATGGTGATTGGGACCTCACCTTGCTCAGTACCAATGTATAGCCCACAGTCACACAGAAAAGGTAGTTCTCTCTAAACTTTTTATAGTGTTGATAATCTTTTTCATTTATTTTGTAAAATTTTCCTTCCTTCATCTCCCCACTAGATACTTTTTATATGGAGAGTTCTTAATCTTTTCTGAATCTTGGACCTTTTTTATCTATCTGGAGAAGTCTCTTCTCAAAATAATGCTCCTAAATAGATAAAATAAAACATTTGTTGAATCATTTCATGGCTCAAGATGGCTTTCCATGATCCTTTATGGGGATATCTTGGCAAAGACGCTGGAGCAGTTTGCCATTTCCTTCTCTAGCTTCTTTTGCAGTTGAGGAAACTGAGACAAATAGGGTTAAGATCATATAATAAGTAGCCAGAGTTCAGTTCAGAAAGGTGAGTTTTCCTAAATCCAGGCCTAGCATTCTAACCTCTGTACTAACTAGCCACCCAGAATAAAACATGTAATATTTCAATGTAAACTAAGTAGATTAAATATAGACATTAAAATGTGTTTTTAAAAAACAAGGTCATAAAGGTCATAAAATAAAATTTTTATGTCATTAGAAAGTCATAAAAATTAAAATTTAAAGATAAATTTAAAAATAAAATTTTAATTGAAAATAGCAAAGTCACAAATATCTAAATAATTGTGGTACATGAATGTAATGGAATGTTACAAAGTTAAAATAAATAATAAATGTGATGAATACTAAAAAGCATGGAAAAATTTATATGAACTGATATAAAAAGAGCCCAGAAATATGACAATATAAAGCAATGTAAATGGAAAGAACAATTACAAGACAGAGAATGTTTCAAATTTGCAAACATCAGACCTAATGCCAAAAAAAAAATGTGCTCAACATTTTCAAAGATGGAAGGTGTATAAGTGTGACACTTAGATTTTTGCAGTGTATCGCTCAGATTTGCAATTTTTTTCTCTTTTCTTTATCTTTAAAAAAGTATATTATTTGTTATGTGGGGTCTCTCTTTGGGAAGGGAAGGTAGAGAGAAACAGGAAATTTTTGATGGTTAAAACACAAAGATATGAGTACAAATTTATTTTTAAAAATCAGATAAAGTCGGCTCCAGGTTAAAAAATCCTTTATTAGGTCAAACAATTAGAATTGTTTTTGTTAGGTTTTGCTAAAAGAACTAAATATGGTTAGTCTACAGAAGAGAAAACTTGGGGCAGAGCAATTCATATGAGTTGTTAGGCTATGGAGATATTAGGGGAGTAGAAAAATATGGTGAAATAGAAAGTTCCCTTGTAATGTAGGATCTCTCATTATCCCCTAACCATTTCTGTACTTCAACTGGGAGTCAGAGGATTTAGAAAGTAAGCATTTATAGAATGCCTACTATGTGCTAAATACTTTTTACAAATATTATCTCAGATCTTGCCTCTATTGATTACTATCTTGTTGGGGAAGCTTTAGACTTCAATTTCTTCATTGCCAAGATTCCTTCTCATTCTAGATGAATAAACCTGTGACTTGTTGTTTTGTTTGTCCTTAGATAGCAGAATGAGAAACAATCGTTGCCAAGTGGTAGAGAGGCTGATATAAGGGAAAAGTATCTTTACTATTAGTATTGCCTAAAAGTGGAACTGCAGCCTTGAAAGGTAGTGAGATCCTTATTACCTGAGGTCTTCCAACAGAGGCTAGATGCTGCCAGAGATGTTAAAGAGGGAATTCCAGTTCAGGTCTAAGTTGTAGGAGGTGACCTCTGAAGTTCTTACCTACTCTAAGACTGATTCTCTGAATGCTTTTGACATCCTTACTACATCCCTTGAGATAATTGGAGATGCTCAGGGATGTCATAAAACTTGGGCTAGAAATCACAGCTTTATGGAATAGATGTATTCATGAAAAGTTGGCTGTGATGGAAATTTCAATAAATCTAATATTTTTCTACTGCCTTCCATTATAAAACTGTAGATGAGTTCCCAAAGACATTTTGCCTGCAGATGTAATCATGCAGCAAAACTTTCAGGAGCATATATTTAACAGGGAAAAAATACATTTTAAAAAAAATCACAAAATTGCCGAGAAAGCTTCCTTAGGGGGAACACTTGGAGAATGGCATGTTTCGGTTAATTGAATTTCTAGTTATAAAGGTTATAAATAAAACTTTTTTGAAAAGAATTAGTAGATTATAAGGAATGTAATCTTTTTCTTTTTAATAGTCACTGTGCAAGAATGACCTAGAAATCAGACTTTTTCACTATTCCTGCTGCCTAGGGTATACATCCCCATCCTTTCATATGGATCATTCAAGGTCAGATTTAAATGCCACCTCTTTCATGATCTCCAACCTCCTCCCAACCTCATTGATAACAGGGGTGTTTGTTCTCTATTCAACTCCTATATTTATTTTGCTTCTTTTATGACATCTAAGATAATATACCTTTTAGTTATTTGTATATTTACCTTATTTTCCTTACTGAAATCTAACCTTTTTGAGAACAAATACTATTCTTATTCTATGTATCTCTCCAAGTTCCAGAGCACAGCTTCTCATAGGAGCACAGTAAATGTGGATTGAATTGAATAAATATGGTATTGTGTAATACTAAGGGTCACTGTCTTGGATATCTTTCCATTTGGTGAAATGATAGTAATTCACTATGCTAACAGAAGAGAACATATATGGGATGGTCAAACATAAGCCTGTCTTCAAAAAACCTTCAGTCTAGCAGGGATATAAAACATAAACATAGGTCATTCTAATATAAAGTATCATATTGTATATGATAGCATCAAAATGATCTGGGGGGTGGCTAGATGGCACAGTAGATAGAGCACTGGCCTTGGAGTCAGGAGGACCTGAGTTCAAATCCAGCCTCAGTCACTTAATAATTACCTAGCCATGTGGTCTTGGGCAAGTCACTTAACTCCATTGCCTTGCAAAAAACTAAAAAAAAAATGATCAGAGGAAGGGAAAATACTTTAAAAAAGTAATTCCCCTTCTCTCTTTACACAGTGTTATCTTTTTTCAGGTTCTAATCACTGTTTGCCTGAACTATTTAGGACTTTTTGGCCTCAAATTTCCCTCCTTTCTACAACTATTTAAGTGAATTTTCTAAATCACATGTTTGAGAATGTCATTTCTCAATAAACTCTATTTATTACTATTATCCAGTCACATCTCTTCAAGACCTCTTTTGGGCGGGAGGGTTTCTTGGCAAAGATGCTGGAATGGTTTGCCATTTCCTTCTCCAATTCATTTGACAGATGAGGAAATGAAGGCAAACAAAGTGAGGTGAATTGCCCAGAGTCTCATAGGTAGTAAGTATCAGAGTCCAACCAGGAAATTGAGTCTTTCTGACTCTGGGCCTGAATCTTTATCCACTGTACCAGGAGATGGATGTACCTTATGCCCTACCGCCCTAGAGATGGAGAATATTTTCACCTCAGGTAAAAACAATTTTTATTTTGTTGTTTTATTCTATGGAGGTGATGGCATGAAGGACATTCTGACCTCAGGTGTATTTGAGCTATTAGAGAGGGCAGCCTGAACCTTGTGCTTTATAGGGATTAGGGAGGAAGCTTTTCAGGCTTATGGCTCTTGGCCTTGCATGATGTTAGAGGTCAGTAGAAGACCACAGGGACTGTGTGGTTGCTAAGGGGGAAAAACACCTCTCTCTCCTCCAGAGTTAGTGCCTACCTTTAATGTATTTTGAGACTAATCCCCTTTTGCCCTGTAGTTTTTTCTGTCCTTTTTTTGTCTTGGACATGACTTTTGGTAACTAAATTCCTTCTTTCAGCTTGTTTTCTTGTCATTGGCTTGCCCTTTAAGTTGAATACAGCAGCAGCAACAACAAAAAGCAACCCAATTACCTAAGGGTTCTAGCTACTTGGCTAATTAATCAATTTTACTGTTACAGTGATAGCAGTACAACTCAATATTTGTCAAGGATGCAAGTTATAAACTAAGAATTTCATTTTCTGAGAGCTATATACACCAAAGAGATCTGGCCAAGAGAACTAAATGACCCTTTAAATATAGGGTGGTTCTTCCCATTAAATGCATTTAAAAGCCTGACCCTGTAACATATATATATATATATATATATATATATATATATATATATATATATTTTTAAAAACCAGGAGCTTATAAACTAAAAGCTACTAGTCAATTGAGCCCCTCCAATAGCTTTAACCTTCCAGTTCTCTGTGACTTAGTTTGAGTTTATCCCCTTGTTCATTTTTTTAAAATCCGTAAATGTGTCCAAAATTTCCATACTATAAGCCTGCCTTTAGCTAATAGTCAAACAATTGGAGGAAGGGAAAGATAGGTGAATGGGGCAAAGTGTGTGTGCGTGTGTGTGTGTGTGTGTGTGTGTGTGTGTGTGTGTGTGTGTGTAGGAAATACAATTGAGGAAATACAACCAGGACATTACATTAGCTGAGTCCCATAGCTATATCTTCCATATATTTTTCCAGTCTATATTTTCTCATCTCTTGAGAGCTTGGTCATTGATATTAGATAGCATTTTGTGGTAGCTACTATTTCCATTCTAATTGTTACTGTATATATACTTTTTCCTGGTTCAGTTTATTTGACTCTGCATCAATTCTTCTAAGCCTTCCTTTTCTTCTTTGATTTCTTCATATTCATCATCTTCACAGTTTTATCAAATCATTATTATATCACATCACATCGCATCACATCACATCACATCACATCACATCATGTCATATCATATTATATCATATCCATGTACCACAATCCATTTAGACATTCTCCAATTGATGGGCATCTACATCATTTTTTGTTGTTTACTGTTATGAAAAGTGCTGTTCTAAATATTTTGATGTATATAAGACCTTTATGAAATATTTCTCAAGACCCTAATTCATACAAAGCTAGTGCTGGATGCTGTCTCAGCTTTGATCAAGATGACAAAATAAGAAATGCACATCTGTGTGTATGTATATATGCATGTATACACATATATATGAATATGCTTTGTGCTATTATATATTTATATGATATATAAATTATATTTCTATTTCTATATGTAAACATATCTTCAAGTATGTATATTTATACAAATGTATTTTGATATATTTATAAATATATTTCAGATATTTTAAGTATATCTATATATAAACATATGCACATGTAATATATAACAATATAGCCCATGATAATAATAGGGACAGTGAACATATGGTATAAGCATTCAGGATGTAGAGAGAGACTAGAGGTAGCTGTGGTATAAGGCAAAGGATACTTTCTTTGAAGTCAGAGACTGGGTTCAAATTCTGCCTCCTCAATACTAGCTGTGTGACATTTGGCAAGTCAAATGACTTTTTTGTGTCTTAGTTTCTTCTTTTGTTAAGTAGGTTGACTAGACAAGATGACCTCTGAGGTAGTTCTTCTCTTACTCAGTGTCTGTGATCCTTTGATAATTTTATTTCTGGAAACCAGGATAGAGGATTGTTGATAGAGGATAGGATTTCAGCCTGCTGAACCTAATGAATTATGGGTAGGGTCCTAAAGAGTAATTTAGGTTCTAGAGTTATATGGAACCCTAGAAATCATCTAATATAGTGTAGCCTGTTCTATATCATGGACTATTACTGTCTACAGACCCTGTTTCAGCATGGACGTTTTAAAAAATTCATAATTGAAACAAATGCTAAATTTTAATTAGTAATTAGTGAAAATAAAGGTACCATTCCCTCCATTCAATTAAGAACTCCTGATCAAATCCAACTCTTATTTATAGATTTGGGGTAGTGGTTCTGAGAGAAGAGCATTTCAAGAAAAGGGAGGTGAGGAAAGAGGAAGAGAAGGAGAGAAGGGGCAAGGGGCAAAGGAGGAAGAACATGGACCTGGTAACAGACAGAAAATGTGAGTGGCATATTTGAGTGACCTTGACTAGTTTTGTGGGGTTGGGCCACCTTCAGTAAAAGAACAGAACCCCCCAGAGGTCTGCAGAGGCCCCAAAAGATAACCTTAGGGAGGATTAGCTAAATGGGCAGCCTCTCATCTTTGGGGCTCCCTTTCAGCCCCAGGCCGGCTCTGCTCCAGATGACACAAGACCTTCCTACCATGGTTACGGGAGTAAACAGAGGAAATGTCTTCAGCCCAGCTAATTGTGTGGAAAATTGGAAAAGAATTGCATGTAAGGTTGTTGGGAAATGAAGTCTGCCAAGCGAGAGTTATCACAGGGAACAACACAGCCTGAGCCTACCATGAAGAAGCCACCTCTGGGCTCAGGGCGATCAGCTTCATGGCAGCTCCTTTTCCCCTTCCATGCTCCCCCTTTCCCCACTACCTAGCTGCCAGGAAGCAGGAAGCAAGGGCAACAGGGGTGGGAGGGAGGTTAATAACCCAGGCGAGTGGCCAGTCCATTTTTAATATCCAGATACTTCCTTCCAAAAATCCATAAAAATTAGGAAATGAAATCAATTAGTTCTTTTTCTCCTCCTCCCCCCCTCCCCCTTTTAATCCTCCTCTTTCTGTTTTCCTCACTCAGCACTCCAGGGTAGTCTAGGGAAAAGAAAATTCAACTGGCCCTTGGAAAGACTGGGTTCAAATTCCCTTGGGGTTACTGAGGTACTCACATCACCTCATGCAAGTCACTGAAATCTCTCTGGGCCTCAGTTTCCTTATCTGTAAAATAAGAGAGTTGGTTAACTCTGAAATTCTTTCCATCTCTCTGTTATGATCCAGCAGAGATTTCAAAAGGTATTTCAGCTCATGGGGTCATATTTAAAAAAAATGCCATTTTTCCCCACATAAGTTCTTGGAACCCCTAAAGCCCCCCAGATGAAGAATCCCTGATTGAATATAACTCTGTTCTTTTACCAATTTGAAGAAGTAGCTCTGAGAAAAGGGCATTTCATGAAAAGGGAGGCAAGTTAGTTTTTGGAGGCCTTTTTTCCCATCAAAGAACTTGTTTTCCCCCTTTCTTATTGTATCTTCAGGGCTTAGAACAGTGGTAGACACCCAGTGGGCTCTTTCAAATTCTAGTTGAATGGCTAGCTAACCTTGAAGGAAGCTTAAAGGTCATCTGGTCAACTTGGTAATTTTACAGATGGGTAAACTGATGAGGTACAGAGACATTTAAAGTGACTTACTCAGGGTCACACAGCTAATGTCATATTTGAACTCTGATGTTCCAGGCTCCAAACTCAACACTCTATCTTGCATGGCACCTAAAAAACCATCCTTTACTGGGAGCCATCATGAGTGTGACTGAAATGGTAATGAAGATGTGTAGGAGTAGAGGGGGACAAATGTTGGCAGTCCTTCTATGTCAGGGTATGCTCAGAGTAGCAGGGGGAAAGAGGGAAAATAGCAGAAACATCTAAAATGGTGCAGTGACTCATTTTGTGTGTGGGGGGGGTTGGTGGATATGGGCATGTAGGATCATGAAATACATAGAAATTGAGGGGGATGAAAGATGCCCTAGGTCATTAAGTCTCATTCCTTCATATTACAGAAAAGAGAACTGAAAAGGGAAGTGATTTACCAAAGATCATACAGAAACTAAGAAGCAGAGACAGAATTGGAACACAGTTCCTTCTAGTGTGAATCCCATGCCACTCTTCTGCTTCCATGTGGAGAGTTGCCCCATGGCCCAAGGTCACTTGGAGGAGTCTGAGAGGGTCCCAATAGAGTCTCTGGGTCACAGCAGCAGCCCAAGGGTTGAAACACCGTCATCGGGAGTATGGCTAGGGCTGGTCAACATCACTTCCCGGTTTTTCCATGGAGAGGGACACATGCTAAAAATAGACTGGTAACAGAATTTCACAGTGTTCTAGAAAACAAGGGTTTAACTAGGAGGTGGGGCAAGAGGAGGGACATCTCTTGGGATCTTAGGATTCTTGTATACAAATTCCTCAGTTTACAATTGGGTGTGGTCCAGAAGTCATTCCTCATGAAGAGAAAAAAATATCATAAATAGTGGTTAGGTTTCCAGGCCAGTCCATAAATGCTGATTTAGCCAGTAAATAAGAGAGGAGGAGTACTGAGCTCTGATTTATTCCCCTTTACCCTCCTGAGACCTGAAGTCATCCCCCTCCCTCACCAACCTCTCCCCTCCTCTTAGTCCTAAATACAATAGCAAACCTGGAGGATCTTATTGTGAAGAGGAAAGGGAAGAGGGGAAGAGAGGAAAGGAATGGTGATTGGAAGTGATGAAAGCTGGGCCAAAGTGCTGGTCCATGGGAATTGATGACAGCTATGCCAAAGAAGGTGCAGGAAGAGGGGGAGAGAGAGAGAGAGAGAGAGAGATGACAGAGATAATTTTGTGTAGTTTGTTTTTACTAATTTCTGTCCAAATGGAATTTTAAAGATAAAAACTTAATTCACAAGCTGAAAACAATCGTGAGTAAGCAGATATCTAAGCATATAAAGTGAGGTGGAACTATACCTTTAAGAAAATACTTGTATCCCAGTCTTATAACCCAGCCTCACAAGGTCATTGCCAAGAAAAGGTTTTGTAATTGTAAATTCTTTTTTATCAAAGTGACCTACTTTTATCCCCCTTTTTACAGATGAATAAACTAAGGCTTAGAGAGGTTTAAATGACTTGTCTATGGTCCCTAAGCTTCTGAATGTCAGTGATTAGGATTGAGATTTTTATTTCCCAGTTTCACATCTAGCATTCTTTCCACTGAAACTCAGATCCAGAATTCTGAGATTCTTTTAAGCCCTTGTATAAGAACAGTAATAGCAGCATCTACTTCCCAAGGTTGTTGTGGTAATAAAATGAGATAATATTTGTAAACTACCTTGCAAATCTTAAACTGTGGCATGAAGGCTAGCTCTTCTTATAATTGTTCTCTTCCCCACTGTCTTCCTTACTTATGTCTGAGGTTTACTTCTTTTCAAAGAGAAACCCTTCACAGGGCTGTTGGGAGAATCCTGCAAGATAACATTAGTTTAAAAACCTCAAAGCATTTAGCAGAGTGTGCGCACACAGTAGGTGCACTATAAATGCTTATTCTCTTCCATTCAAGAGGAGAGTTGGAATTTGATCTTGGCAGCTTTGTTTCACATTTGCTTCCTGGGGTCCTCTCCCTGCCCCACCTTCATCCAGAAAGTCAGGTTCACTGGGCCACATTTCTCTCTTTGTAAAACTAAAACCAAAAATGAAAATTCTCCCTAGACAAGTCAGGAATTCAGCCCTGGTTTTCCTTTCCATACTGGTTCTGTACCTATTGCACAGAACTATCAAAGTGGCTTTTTCATCTGGTGGGAGTCAGAAGAGATAATAAAATTAGCTTTTGAACTATTATGTGGCTTTCTGAATGTACAACTCCCTAGAGAAAATCTGCTTTAGTTCAGTTGTGTCTGAGAACTTCTCACAAGCTTTTTTGGCCATCCAGAGGTGTTGACATTATCTTGCAATAGTAATAATTACAACACCCACTGTCAAAAAGCCAGTGACATGGAGGAAGAAACAGTGCTTTAAAGTCACAGGACTTGGGTTCAGATTCTTCTCTTGGCCTGTGTTACCTATGTGACCTTGAGGAGGCCACTAGCCCCCTCTGGGTTTCATGTTTCCTTACATGTTCAAGGAAGGATTACAACATAATGTCAGCTTTTGTAGGTAGAAAACATGATTTGCTGTTGTTTTATTTTTATTTTACCTTTGAATCTCAGCACCTAGGATAGTGCTTTTTGCATATGATAAGAGTTTTAACAGATCCCTGGTAGATTGGAGGGGATTGGACAGGATGGTCTCTAAAGTTTCTTTTCAGCACTAAATCCTCTGATCTCAATTTTGGTCTAAAGTGACGTAGTGAAATTCATTTATAACATATGAGCCATGACAGCTTGTCATCTCTGCCAAACTGAGGGATGAGTGTGTGTGTGTGTGTGTGTGTGTGTGTGTGTGTATGTATACACATTTTCTTGCCTTTGTATTTTATGGGAAGGTCAGCTAGGTGTCACAGTAAGTAGAGCTCTGGTCCTAAAGTCAGGACTTGAGTTCAAATTCTGCCTCAGAGACATAGTAACTGTGTGACCTTGGACAGGCACTTAACCCTGATTACCCCAAATCCAGGGCCATCACCAGTCATCCTGGACCCAGATGGCTCCTGAGAAAAAAGTAAAACTGCAGACTCAGCACAGCACCCCCCCACTCAAATCCAATCCTCATGCATATTATGTCATCACCTCCCAAATGTCATGTTGTTTTTCAAGAATGTAGGACAAATCTCATCATCATCATCATCATCATCATCATCATTTTATGGGAATAAAATGAAATCTTTTTTAATTATGGAGAAATTATCAAATGAAACACACATTTCTAGTTGAAGGGCAGCCACAAAAATAGACATTTTTATGTGCATGGGAGTGCCAAAAGCCTTGTTCCCCACCCCAAGTCTATTTCTTCCCCTTTTTTTCCTTCCTCCTAGCCCTCTCCAAACTTACCAAACCAGAGCACAGGAGGAAAAGGGACTCCCACTTCCACTGAAAGAATTAACACAGTACAGTACCCATCAAGAGCACCTACCAGACATTTTCTGTGTACAGAGCACTAGGAACCATAGAAGGATGCCAGAGAGGTAGATGCCACTTTTCCAAGTGATGAGGAACATAAGGAGGAAGGGTTGACATTATGGACAGAGACAAGGATGCTGTTGTATTGGGGGATGGGACTGAGCAGAGAGCATCTCTGTACCCCTTCTGCTGTTGCACCTGGGATAATTTCACCCCTGACCCTCAGGCAGAATAAAAAAGACAAGAGAAAAATGGCAGCTGTAGAGTGACTTCCCCATGCCTGTCTTGGCTATCTGAGAAAACCAATGGCCTGTGAGTCCTGCTGTCTTGACATTAATAATGGCCCCTTTCAGAGGTAAGGAAAGGACCACACAATAGATTTTACTGTTATAGTTATTTCTGTGACCTGATTGTGTGTGTGTGGGTACTCCCTTCCCCGAGGCAAATAGAAGCCTCTTCTGAAAGATTGGTAGTTGTTTGACTTAAATGACAGTGGTCTGTAAGATCTCTAACTCTAAGAGCCCATTCTTGATTGATCTTTTATACATATCATCCTATAATTTCTCTAGGGAGGATCCATCCAATGTGCTTTCCTCTGGCCCTTAGACTATTTTACAGGAACCAGTGGAGAACATGGGCTAGCCATTTGTCATCCTTCACTCTCACTTCATGACCTGCTCATCTCCTGCATGTCCTTGATAATGTATTTTCATTAATTCTTACTTGCAGAAGACTGCATTTACTATCTGTGCATTATTCTTTTGCCCTTTGGTCATTTGCAATGGTGCTTAATAGAGGTTTGTTGGATAGATGAATGAATGGATGGATGGATGGATGGAGGGAGGGAGGGAGGGAGGGAGGGAGGGAGGGATGAGTTGCTAGCAACACACCTGGCCAGATGTGCAGAGAGACACCTACTTCCTGACCTCTAGCCAGTTATCAGGACAAGGACTGATAACCCTGGTGATCAGGTGCTCTCTCCCCCCAGCATCATTCAGGATGGTCTGTCTGATTGATATAGCTATCCAAACCTCTTCGCTTTTTCTTCTTACTAAGCTATTTATCTCTGTGACATCCAAGGTTTTGTTTCCCCTCCACATTGAGAACTCTCTAAGGACAAAAACCTCCTTCAATAAATTAGACACAATAAATAGCACAGACAATCCTAGAGGTGGATTTGAATATTTGCATATTCCTTTCAAATATTCCCTGAATATGAAAATAATTAAAGCAGCACAGTGGGGGCCCCACGTTTTTTAAATCAAAGAAATGTGAGCTATTGTGTTTAGTGGTTTGTTGTAGCAGAGGCTTTGTTTGGCTTTTTAATTTGCTGTTTATGAGTTGCCTGGAAGGAAACACAGGGAAAGGAGGGGGAAAAAAATTGCATAATCATTAGAAGCCCCAACACAGTCCCATACTGGAGCTGTTTTCTCCCTGAGGAATCCTTAGGAATTCTTGCTACACATTCTGTAGGATGTTACTTCAAATCCACATAAATCACAAAATGAGGGGCTATAGGATTTGGAATTAGAAGGAATCCTTGTCAGTCCCCTCATTTCACAAAAGAGGAAACTGAGCCCCAGAGATGGGAAGGGATTTGCTGGAAGTCATATAGGCATTGAAATCTAACTCATCTGAAAGGGGGACTTCCTTCTAATATCCAGTTCAAGTGTTCATCTATCTATTGCCTTTAGAGCTCCAGTAACAGGAGTGCTCTATTTCTCAAGGCTACCCATTGCATATTTCTAGACGTTAGTGACTTTTTCCTTGTTGAAAGGTGAAATCTTTCTTTAACTTGCATCTACTGCTCCTAGTTACAACCTAGCAGAATTCAGTTGAATCCATTAGCCAACAAGCCTTTATGAAACTCCCATCTGCAGAGAATCTCAGAGGTACAAAGTGAAAAATTAAGATACAATGCCGGCCCTTGAGGAACTTGCAACCCAGAAATGTGGCCAAGCAGAACAAATTACCTCATTAACTTTCTTGTTCCTCTCCAGTCAATCAATCAATCAAATATTGATTACATGCCTACAGTGTACCAATTATTGTATTGGGCACTGGGGTATTCCCAGGGAACTTTGATGCCAAAGATACTAAGTATATGAGTGTATATATATATATAATATTAGCATTAATATGAAATTAATAAACATATGCAAAATTATTCAATACATAGTAATCAGTGGGGGAGGGCACTAAGAGTTAGAGGGATCAGGGAAGGCTTCACACAGAAGATGATACCTGAGTTGCATTTGAGAGAACTTTACAAGGTGAATGTAAGGAAAGAATTCATTTGAGGAATGGATGAGAGATGGAGAATCATGTGAGGGGAAGAGAGAAAGCCAGTTTGGGGAAGAGGGGAAGGATTGCAGAGAAGGGGGAGGGCAAAGGCAAAGTCTGGCAAGATTAGTTGAAGCCAGAGACTATTGGAAGCTTCTGGAGTTGGCTGGGGAGTCACATGATGAGAGATGAACCTAAGGAAAATTACCGTAGCAGCAGTGTGTCAGATGGACTGGCCTGGTGAGAGATCTGAAGTAGGGAGACCAAATTAGGAGGTTTTTGCAACAATAGAATAGAGAAGATGGTAAGGGCCTAATATACCCTTAAAGCTGAAAGGAAATGGGATTTGGAGAAGTGCGGATAAAAATAGGAGATAGGCTAGAATTTCCAGAAGATTAAACTTTTGTCCTGGGGAGAAGCTCATTGGATTGAAGCAACCTGAGTAACTGATCACCTGGAAAATGAACTATAGCTGGGATTTATATAGCGCTTTAAGGCTGGCAAAGCACTGTATAAATATTTTCTCATATTATCCTAACAACAACCCTGGTAGTAAAGTGGTGCAGTGGATTGGATGCTATACCTGGATTCAGGAAGACCTAAGTTCAAATCTAGGTCTACTAGCTATGTGATCCTGGACAAGTTACTTTAATAGCCATCTGCCTCAGTTTCTCTGAATGCAAAATAACAATATAATTTATAATCATGATAATAACACCTACCTCCCACAGTTATTATGAGGATCAAA
Organism: Macrotis lagotis; assembly: GCF_037893015.1. Lineage (NCBI taxonomy): Eukaryota > Metazoa > Chordata > Mammalia > Peramelemorphia > Peramelidae > Macrotis > Macrotis lagotis. The sequence goes on from NC_133658.1 coordinate 57,780,683, forward strand.
TGAAATAATATTTGGTTTTTTTGTTTTTGTTTTTTTTAGGCTTTTTTTTTTTTGCAAGGCAAAAGGGTTAAGTGCCTTGCCCAAGGACACACAGCTAGGTAATTATTAAGTGTCTGAGACCGGATTTGAATCCAGGTACTCCTGACTCCAAGGCCGGTGCTTTATCCACTATGCCACCTAGCCGCCCCACTGAAATAATATTTGTAAAGTGTTTGGCATATAGTAGGTACTTAATAAATGCTTATTCTATCCATTTTACAGATGAGGAAACTAAGGCAGACAGTGGTTAAGTGAGTTACTCAGGCACACAGAGCCAGTAAGTATCTGAGTTGAATTTGAACTAAGATCTTCTTGAGTCCAGAAACTATGCCCCAGGTCTCCCAAATCAAAGTCCAAGGTTATTCCTCCTTCTCCTCACCCCACATACATACACATTGCCTTTGGAATTTCTTCCTGTTTGGGAATCTATCAGTATTATCCAGAAAACTCTTTGCCTTGGCAGATACAGAAGGGGACCCATTTCCCATTCTTCACATAATTTCCTTGCTGTCTTCCTGATTTCCTTGGTACTTTTCTGATTCCCTTATTCCCTTGGAGGAACAGTTCTATTCTCCCAACCTCCCTCCATACTCATGCCATTTCTGGACTACCAGCTCCAAATCCTGCTATGAAATGTGGAATTCCCCACCCTCATCCCATTTTCATGGATTAGAAGGGAGACCCAAAGTTTATGAGGAATTCACTCCACACAGCTGCCAAAGTGATTTTCCTAAAGCATCAGCCTCGACCATCCCATTCCCCTACTCCAGTGGTTTCCTCTTGCCTCTAGGATAAATCCATCAACAAACATTTATTCAATACCCACCATATACCGCTAGGCTAAGTTCAGAGGGTGCGAAGTCAATAAGAAAACAATGGAGGGGGCGCAGTGGATAAAGCACCGGCCCTGGAGTCAGGAGTACCTGGGTTCTAATCTGGTCTCAGACACTTAATAATTACCTAGCTGTGTGGCCTTGGGCAAGCCACTTAACCACATCTGCCTTGCAAAAACCTAAAAAAAAAAAATCCTCTCTAGCCTGGCTCCAGTCTCCAGTCCCAGATATATCAGACATTACTCCTCCCCACTCAAACCAAACAGGCCTTCTTGGGCTTCTCATATGTAATAGTTTGGAGAGGTCATTTCCCAAACCTGAAATGCTCTTCTTCCTTAGAGTAAAATTCAATTTAAATCTTCTGGGATACTCTTTACTTGATCACTTTCAAATAATTCCTAACTTCATCCCAAAATTAGCTAGGTCTAACTTATTATATATCAAGCACTAAAGTAACCCCTGGGGAGACCTACACAAAGAAGCATTGTCTTGCTTGCCCTCTAGAAGCTTCCATTCTAAAGAGTTAAGGCAACATAATCAAGGAAGCTAGAAGGAAGCTAGGTATCTGCTCATTCTAATGGAGAGGGACCACATATAGAAAGAGGAAGGGTGCATTCCACAGTGGAGTTGTAGCTGTTGACCCAGAGATGGCCTGGAGGACTTCCGTGTTATTGTTGAGGTGTGTTTTCTTCTTCATGGACCAACTATCCATGGGGACATGGGCAAAGATCTGGAGTAGTTTGCCATTTTCTTTTCCAGTTTTATGCAGGTAAGAGTTAAGTGACTTGCCCAGGGTCATACAGATAGTATCTGAGGTGATATTTGAACTCTGGTCTTTCTGACTCCAAGCCACAAGGGGGATTAGGTCAAGGCAAAGTTAGACAAAAGCAAACCTAATGGAACCAAGTGATTTCCTGGGGCAGATCCAAGTTTCTGATGGGAAGGAGGATGGGATGAAGGCCAGAGTAGAAGAGGTATGGTATGGAACTTGTGACTAGAATATAGTTTTACTTTATATATATTTTACATATAATCCTGTGTATATTTATCTTTCCCAGATAAAATATAAGCTTGTTGAAAGCAGGGGCTTCCATTTTGTCTTTGTGCTCAAACATATGTACATAGAACAAAATTGTTTGATAAAATTATTTGAAGATTGGTAATCAGACTGGTTTCCCCCCATGTCAACAAAAGACCTTATCTGGTCACAGTATTGAGAGCTGAGAAGAGGCATCAGTAGGTGTCTGGACCAAATAACTCATATTATAAAGAAGGAAATCAGTCCAGGGAAATGAAGCACCTTGCCTAAGATTGTGCAATGAAGAAATACGAACCTGAGTCCCCTGATTCCAGATCTGACCTGCCATTTGCCCTTTTCTGCATATATATCAATTAGGACCTAATTGTGATTCTAACTTGGAGCTGTGTCTGTAGCATCTTCTGGGATACTGGAGCAAGACTGGGTTTGGCCGAGGCTTGTCCTGGACTGAGCTGGATCTGGAGGAAGCCACCAACTCTCAGGTTGTTCTCCTGCCCCATCATGGCTCATTCCTACTCTCCCTTGGTTGGATTTCATCTGTGCCAAATCCACAGAGTAATTTTGGACTCTCATCCTATTCTTACTATTTGCTAATAGGAAAAGGATTGCTTTTTGCATCAGAGATTCAAAGAGCAACTCGATTACTTTCTCCCAGGAAAACAAGGGAGACTTGACAGAACATCAAAAAACAAACAAACCTAGAATTGAGTTTCAGAACCTGAATTCAAATGCTGCCTTTGCTCCTTTCTACCTGAGTGATCTGGAATAAATTAACCCCAGTCTCTGGGTTTCAGTTTCCTCTTCTATAAAATGAGAGGGTAGGACTAGTCCAGGGATTCTTAACCTTCTTTTGGTTCATGGACCCTTTGGTCAGTTTGGTGAAACCCATGGATTCCCTTATCAGAATAATTTTTTTTAATATATAAAATAAGATATATAATATTTCAAAGGAAACTATATTCTCAATTTTTTTAAAAAAAGAAATAGATCTTAGGTTCAGAATATCTGAACTAAATGGTCTTTTAGCATTATTTCAATAGTAAAACCTATGGAAGTTTACAGTTCTTGTTAAGAAAAGATGGGAAAGAACTCCAGAGAAGGAACCACTGTGGAGTCTGAATGCAGACCAAAGCATACTGTTTTCAATTTTTTTCAATTTGTTTTTGTTTTATGTTTTTCCCTCATGGTTTTTTCCTTTTTGTTCTGAGTCTTCTTTCACAACATACTTAAGATGAAATATGTTTAACATACTTATACATGTATAACATATCAGGTTACTTGCTATCAAGGGGAGAGGGGAAGCAAGGGAGGGAGGGAGAAAAATGTAGAACTCAAAACCATACGAAAAAATGAATGTTGAAAGCTATCTTTGGAAAAAAGTTGGAAAAAGAAAGAAAGAAAGAAATTTATTTTTAAAGAAGGAAAAGATGTAAAGGGAAGGAGAGTAGAGGGGAAAGGGAAGGGAAGGAGGAATCAGAGAAGGGAGAGAGGGAAAAAACACATTTATTAAGCCATTACCTATGTATTGCTAGATGAGTTACAAATACCAAAGCAAAAATTGGTCCTTACCTCCAAGGAGTTATTCTAATCAAAAAAGGCAACAGATATAGAGGAGTGGTTACCAGGGAGGGTTGCTGAGAAGGGGGTAGAGCCATAGGGGAGTACACTGATACATCCTATCTAGGAACAGTTGTGTAATTGTTCCTGGACAGAATGTGTCAATGTATTTCCCTATGACTCTACTCACCTTTTCTGCAGTTTTCTGGCCCCAGAATGATCATGAAATGAAACACAGACCTCTTGATTACAAACTCACTGATCCTGCAAACCCCTGGACAGTGCTGGAGCAGTCTACTAATCCTATCAATAGAGAAATGAGCTAGGGTCAGAAGTCAACCACCCCTCAGGGTATTTTTATGAAGCTAGGGGAAAATTCCTCAGATAAAAATTTGTAGGGGGAGTTCAGAAAGGAGGAAGGGGAAACCTTTGAAGTAAGGCTTGTTTTTTGATACGCTATGACGTGGTGAGGGTGATATGATATGATCAAGGTGAGGTAAGAGAGGTTTGGAGCTTGGCTCCTTTTGACTAGTTTATTGAAGCTGGAAGAGGTGAGAGGTAGTGAAGGGAGCAGGTAGGACAAGTAGTTTATACTAGATATGAGACAAATTAGGTGAGTGAGAAAGCCTGGATTTAAAAGTATTGAGGAGGATTTAAGAAGGAGAGGAGACTCGGATTGCAGAATGTCAAGTTAGAAAGGTCCTTACAGATCACCTGGTTCAACATTCTTCTTATTGGGCCAAGATCTGGTGTATGGGTTCATGGCTCCAGGGAAGTGTGGCTTTTACATTGGAGCCGGGAGGGGCATCAAATGAATGCCATGGGTCCATCCAGTCTACCTGTTCTTGTTCCCATATGAGCTGAGTGTTTTTTACATTTTAAAATGTAATAAAATTTTATTCTAAAATATAAAAAAGCATTCTTAGCTTGTAGAGCCATGGGCCATAGATTGCTAAACCCTGCTCTATATACCACACTGTTAGGATTCAAATCTAATTTCCTGACTTTTCCAATTTATACTACATTCTCTCTCTCTCTGTCTCTCTGTCTCTCTGTCTCTCTCTCTCTCTGTTTGTCTCTCATTTCAGTTTCTCTAGAGATCTCTAGATCTCTCTTTTATCAAAATCTGTCTCTTATTCATATATGTGTATATGTATCTTTCTCTTTTTCTGTCAAAATAACTCTCTCCCCCTCCCCCCTTCTCTATCCTCCCTCTCTCTTTCTGCTCTGTCTCTCTGGCTTTCTTAGTCTTTCTTCTCGGTCTCTGTCTGCTGTTTCTGTCTGCTCCACCCACCTCTCCTCCTCTCCCTCCCTCTGTCTCTCACTCTATATCTGTCTCCCTCTCTTTCTGTCTTTCTCTCCATGGACTTTTCCCAATTTAAGACAAGGCCCCATAATGTCCAAAGGCCTTGCCAAATTGCACCGAAGAGGCTTTTGCTCTAACTTTTGAATAGTCAAGTGAGCCTTGGGCCCGGATGGCATGCTTGCGGTGGGCCTGGATGCCTGCTTGGAGTTGTGAGCAGGGAGAGAGGGAGGCGTCGCCTAGACATCTGTGAAGGCAGATGGAACACCGAAGGATTGCCACAAGATTTCAAAGATGTCAGAAGCGTCACCATCTTCAGGCAGGAAGGCAAGGATCTAGGCTGTGGCAGTGATCATGACATCTTTCAGCTGTCCTTTGCTGGCAAGAGCCTGGTTAGACTTTGCCAGGATCTGTTGAGAACGATGAACCTAGCCGGCTGCTCTCGGAACCACAACAAGGCCTCACACTGAAACAGGTTTTAGGAGGTGTCGTCCTGGCTGCAGGCCAGGTAGAAGGAAAATGTTGGGAGCATTGTCAAACTTGTATTCTTGACCTCCAGAAAGCATTTGATCCCATTAGCAAATGGGAGCTGCAGTAATCACTAAGCCAGCTATCCGAGGTCCATCATGTGGTTCATGTGGGCAGAGCCTCTCCCATTTGGGGGGATCATAGTGTCTTAGAACTGCAATAAAAACAACAGCAACAACAATAAATAGTAGCAACAATCCATAGAGAGATAGCATGGTTCTCATACTTCCTGGTCTCGGGGCCCTTCCACATTCTTAAAAATGATCGAGGTCCTCAGAAAGAGCTTCTGAAGCCCATCTATCAATATTTACTATATTGGAAAATGAAACATCTTAGAATTATTAGTCAAATTGTTTTGACCTTAAGAATTCCCTGAAAGGGTCCTGGAGACCCCCAGGGATCCCTGAACCATACTTTGAAAACTGCTGCCTGAGTAGATAGGAAGATTCTGGTTCTGATCCTGCCTCTGTCACTGATTGCCTCAGTTTGCCCCCTCTATAAAAAGGAGGGTGATAATAAAACCAAACCCCTCAGGGTTGTTGTGAACCTCAAATGATATAATATCTATCTTTCATTATGTATTGTTATATATAATCACCTCATGAGGCTCTTCTCAAAGAGGTGCAGTGACTTGCCTGTGACCTCAAGCTATTAAGGTATGAGATGCAGTATTCCAATCCCAAAATGAGATACCTGGAATTCAGAATTCCTGAAGTCAAATCAGCCTCAAATGCTCTCTAGCTGTGTGACCTTAACCTGTTCAATTGACTTCTGATTGCCTCAGTTTCCTCAACTGTATAATGAGGATCATAATAGTTTCTCAAAGTGGTTGTGAGAATCAAATGTGGTAATATTTATAAAAGTTCTTGGCAATTTACCTCTCTTGGAAAGGAAGTTGGAAATATTCCACCTTCAATTCAACAGACCTATATTTTATGACCCTAAGTTATGGGCCAGGAGAGAAAGTGACTTTCCCAAAGTCACAGAGATAAGAATTAGTAGAGGTCAGACTCAGAACAACAGTCTTTTCCCCAAAAAGATCTTTCTCCTATGCTTCACTTGTTACTCTGCAGAATTAATGAAACTTATCAGTAGCATCTTATTCCATTTATTCCACAGCTGCATATGACAGCATTAGAACATACTTCTGATTCTCTGGAAATTTTTCTTGCCTGTAGAAAAACACCCAAGTCAGTGGTCTTAGAGAACATCACCGGGTAGGCTAATGACCAGCCTCTGGGAACCTATAGGCAAGGTGAATCCCCTGCACTTCACTAATGGACACCTCTTTGTGCTGCAGTTAGCAAAGGAAAAGGGGCCCAATTATGAACTTTTTGCTGAAAAAAATTGTCAAGATTATTATCAGCAGTACAGAGTGAAAAACTGTCAGTCAAGTCTTCTCCTTAGGCAGCAGCATACTGTCCAGTGATGGGCTGATTGACAAGGGAATACCAGACGGAAGGAAGGAGGGCCCACATGTTCTTTCCAAGGCTGGCAGACAAAGCATAGCATTAGTCAACCAGTCAACAAATATTTATGGAGCCTTTTGGAGGAGGTGGGAGAAGCAGTGAGCTATAGTCGGGAGGTGTTGGACTTGGGAGTTAGAAGACCTAAGTTTGGAGTTGATTTCTCTTGCTAGGTATCTCCATGACCTTAGGGTCCTTATTTTGCAAAGCAGGGGGATTAGATTAGAAGAGAAAGACCTTTAGGGTCCCTTCCAGTTAAGAATCTGTGACCCTACATGTGGGTGTGCAAGAAATACAAGATTAAGTAGGAATAAGCCTTACTCTACTATTACATTGGTTATTGGCACAGCTAGTCTTAAGGCTAGAAGGTGAATGTCCCTGGCCAGGTAATTTCACCTAAGCATAAATCTGTTTCTTCTGTTCTTGAATTCAATGCTCTTTAGTTGGTGTTGCAGAGAAGTCAGAAGTCAGATGTCCCTGGTAGAGAATTTTCTCATCTGGGATTAATTTATATCAGTGAAGTTATCCCTATTACTGCTACATAATATTCACCTCCATTTACCCCCTTTTTTTTTGCAAAGTAATGGGGTTAAGTGACTAGCCCGAGGTCACTCAGCTAGGTAATTATTAAGGGTCTGAGGCTGGATTTGAACTTAGGTCCTCCTGACCCCAGGGTAGGTGCTCTATCCACTTCATCACCTAGCTGCCCCATCCCTGCAACTTTGAAATCACAATACCCATTTAGCCACCAAAGCTCTTCTTCTCTGAGGTTGCTGTCCAATTGTTTCAATCGTATGCAATTCTTTGGGATCTCATTTGGGGTTTTCTTGGCAAAGATTCTAGAATGGTTTGCCATTTCCTTCTCCAGCTCATTTGACAGATAAGGAAACTGAGGCAAACAAGGTGAAGTGAGTTGCCCAGGGGTCACACAGCTAGTAAGTGTCTGAGGTCAGATTTGAACTCAAATCTTCTTGACTCCAAGCCTGGTACTCTATATACTGTGCCACCTGACTGCCTCCCCCAGATTACCTTCCAGCCATTCTAAGTATGCACCTTGTTACCTATTTCTTGACCTCTCCCTCCTCCCCATTAGTATGTAAGCTACCTGAGGGTAAGGACTATTTTTCCTTTCTTTTTAATTTTGTTTTCTCAGGACATAGCACAGTGCCAGGCCATAGTAAGTCCTTAATGAATGTTTATTGACCATAAAACTTCTTGAAAAAAGGAAGTTTGTTGTCTTTTGCATCCCTAATTCTTAAGAGTAAATTGAATGTTTTACAATTTTTTTATTATTCATTCATTCACACACAAGGTGCTTAGGTCTAATTGAAAAGATAAAATATTCTTTTAAATAACAGTGAAGTAGTATGTCTTCCGTACCAAGTGAGAGGTACTGTGAGTGAGAGGATGCCCTAGATGTCAATGATGGGAGAGGAAGGCATCCCTGGACTAAGGCAGTCAGGGAAGACTGCCTGGAGGATCACAGCTTGAGCTGGGCTTTGAAGGATGAGTAGAAGTCAGAGAAGGGAAGGAAGCCTCTGAACCAAACGAAAGGTTTATAAAACTGCAGTAATATCCAATCTTCTAACCAGTTATGAGATGTCACATCTGACTTCCTGAGCAGTTTCATCATTGTGACCTCCAAGGTCTACTAAACACCGGATGGCAAGACAGGGGTAATGTCTAATCTCCCATCTGGTTATGAGATGTCACATCTGGCTTCCTGACCAGTTTCATCATTGTCACTCGGGAGCCCAACTAAACATCTGATAGTAGGGTAGGGTCAGTCTGGGAGACCCTGGACCATGGGTAGCAGCACGTATGTTAAGCTTGGTTGAAAGTAAGGTTCCTAATACGCTATTTACAGAGTGATGAAGATCTTTGTTAGAATGTTCCAGAACTTATCTAGTTGAAGTCTCTGATCTTACAGATAAAGAAACTGAGGCTCACAGTGGGAAAGTGACTTGGCCAATAGTCACACAGGTATGAAGCAACAGAGTCAACATTTAAACCTAGATGCCCTCACTCTACATTCATTGTTGTTTTCCCCCAAACATCTGCTTCCTTACTTTTCTTAGAACTCTAAATGATAGGGTTTTCAGGACACACACACACACACACACACACACACCTCTTACCACTGTAAAGAGACACAGTTCTGAGAAGGCACAAGGACAAATACAGTGTCCCTGACTCCAAAAGATGAGACATTTATTTTGAGAAAGGCTACAGGCTGACTTGGAGGGAGACAGGCAGAGCTTCCAGTGAAGAGATCATAGGACTGTCCTCTCACAGTTCAATGGGGAGTTATGTTTCCAGCTAGCCCTACACACCCAGTCTCTGTTCTTGAACATGAAGGGCATCTTCAGAAGTAATACAATTCCTTGTCATGTTACAGGATGAGGGAGAGGATGGAGAAGTCAAATGAATTAGATGGCCCAAGAAAGGAAAAATGCCAGCAGGGACCATTACTACCTGGTGGTCATGGCCTCAATTGTCTATGTTCTGTGAGGTTTGGTACCCTGGTAGGTTTGGTTCTATTATCACCTCCCTTTTTATAGAGGAAGAAACTGAGGCAATCACAATTAATATATAACAGAGGCAGAGTCAGAACCAGAATCCTCCAAGCTCTAAGGCCAGCTCTTTCTATTGACTCAGCAATTCTCAAAGTATGGTTCAATGATTCCTGGGGGTTCCCAGGACCCTTTCAGGGGGTTCTGTCTTCACTTATGTTGATCTCAACTACCCAAATAGTTTCACCTTTCAGTTCTGCAATCAAATCCCTTTCTCTAGTCCCATATGGCCTTTCTATTAATCAGGGACTCATAACATGATCTAATATATGTAAAACACTTTTCAGATAGTCACCATCATCATAATAGTGAGCATCCAGGAACAAATCCCTTCAAATATTGTCTCATGTGATCCTCACAGCAATCCTAGGAGGTAGGAACTATTCATATCATCTCCATTTTTATAGGTATGAAAACTGAGGCAGATAGATTAAATGACTTCCCCAGGGTCTCAAAGCTAGTAAGTGTCTGAGACAGATTTTGAACTCAGGTCTTCTTGACTCGAGGTCCAGAGCTCTATCCACTGCACCACCTGACTGCTTATTTTAAAAAAAGAAAAAAGAAGAAGCATTATAGAAGTTTTGTTATTGCTGTCATGGTCCTCTTTGGCAGTCTGGGAGAGCCAATGCATCACTTCTCAGAATCATGTAAACAGAAAATACAGAAACTTGTGAAAGAAACATAAAAGCAACGATGTAATTTTTTTTCCATTCAAATGAATGGACCCCCCAATATCTATACATGATATATATATGTATATATGTATATATATATATATATATTTATATGATGAGGGAGAAGATGGATAACTGCTCCTTAGCTTCAGTTTCCTGTTATCAACAGCCTGTTGTAGATGCCTTCCTGCATGTCTGACCAAGCACCTTCATCTTGACATGTCTAAGTGTAAACCAACTCCTCAACTATTTAAGGAGCTCTTTCTCCTGATTTCCCTTGGGGGTGTGGGGACTCCTAAACACCTGAGTTGAGTTCAGAGCCCCGCTTTGGGATGTGTTACAAGCTACAGCATAGGCAATAATGGGTGACTTGCTACCAATTTAGCTCTTCAGTATTCCTATAGGTAAAAAAAGAGGTTATTTTAAATTCTATTGAAGGCCCTACCCAACTCTGACCTATGTCCTAAGGACCCTCCCAACTCTGACTTTCTGTGTTCTAAGGACTCTCCCAGCTCTGACACTCTCCATTCTAAGGGTCCTCCCAGCTCTGACACTGTGTTCTAAGGGTTCTCCCAGCTCTGACACTCTCTGTTCTAAGGGTCCTCCCAGCTCTGACACTGTGTTCTAAGGGTCCTCCCAGCTCTGACACTGTGTTCTAAGGACCCTCCCAGCTCTGACACTCTCTGTTCTACAGCCCCTTAACAGATAAAACTTTCTTTGATAAACCCTCATGAAACAAAGAGACTTGCCAGAGTCCCCTTCACCCTGGGGAGGAGAGTGGAAGGTTTTTTATGGCCCTATGACAGTGGCATCTTTATTGGTTTTCCAGAAGAGATCTGGAAAGGGGAAGAAAGCTGGGTATCATATCCTTTATGATATTTAAAAATTCTCACTGAACCAACTAGGGGTGCGGAGAGGTCCCACACTCTTAGCACCACAGAATTCAGAGACAGACTGGCATCATCTTACTCTAACCCCTCTTAATCCAGTTGAGGAAACCAGAGGTTGCCAAGGTCCTATTGTGCCATAGGCAATTTCTGCCAGCAGATGGCGGCCTTGGGCTGGAAAGGATACCACCACCATCACCACTACCACCACCACCACCACTCCTATCCTCCATCCTCCAGGGAAAAGGGGGAAAAGCTTTGTTTGAAAAGAATAAACAACCCCCCCCCCAAATATTGTTATGATTATTGGCCAGTGAGAAGACCTTCCCAATATCTGCCTGGTAGGTTCTCAGGGCTCCCAGGAAACTGCCCATCATAGGATTCAGAGGTGGGAATGAACTGAGAAATCTAATTCAATTCTCTCATGTCAGTTAATCAACATTTCTGTTGTTTAAAACACATTGTGCTCATCTTTTGTTTGAGAGATGGCATTGGAGGCACAGAGAGGCCAAGTAATTTACCCAAAGACACACAGCGAGTAAGTGACAGGGTCTGAATTCTAATTCAGAGCCTCTGATTTCAAATCCATTGCTTCTTCCATTACACTAGTTTTCTTCTTCGTAGCATTTCTCTCAGGTGAGACTTACCAGATCTCTCTGCAGGGAAAAGGGTATTAATGTTCCTAGATCATTTCCCAGAGACCTGAGTTTTTTTAAATATCCCTTCCCTTATCCCTTCCTGCCATCAATATCAACATGATTATGACATAAGAATGTAAGCTCCTTCAGGGTAAAAACTTGCCTCCTTTTGTGCTCCAGCACTCAGAATATTGCCCAACATAGGGGGCTCTTAACAAGTACTCGCTGATTGGTTATTATTAGTTATAAACAATAAAACCTTATAACATATACAGTTAGAGCAAATATAACCATTTTACAGATGAGGAACTTAAGACTCAGAGAGATTATCTTTTTCGGGACCTTGTGAGTGAAAGGGTTTATAAGGTTGAAAAGGAAAAAAATATTGAAAGCTGCCTGGGTTGTCTTGACTTTATGCATATTAATAACAATATTAATAATAATAAATTAGCACTGATATAGTGTTTTCAGGTTTTCAAAAGGCCTTACAAATATAACTTATTTATTAATCCACCAATCCTGGTGGCTGGGGGGTCTATTCTTATTTTACAGATGAGGCAATTTGAGGCAGACAAAGACTTGCTCAGGGTCACATAGTCATTAAGTATCCAATGCCAAATTAGAACTTGGGATTTTCTGACTCTATCCACTGCACGATCCAACTGTCTCATTCAATAAATTTCTGTCCTCAATAAATATTGAATTGATTTATTTTCTCTAGACCACATACTCTCTAAGCAAAATATTTTCCACACAAGCCCCATTGCAACAAACTCAGATCAAAAAGGCACTTTAGAGATCCAGTTCTCTTGTCCAAGAGTCCAAGTCTAGTGAGAAAACACAATGATTTTTCCATAGCCATACATTCAATGATCCCTATATTCCAAATCCAGTGTCCTCTCCTATATACCATGCTGCCTCTAATTTCTGGTACTGGCTTGGGCAGTCTTGTGAAAATGGGCAAGTCTCCCCCACCCCCCCGTCTTTGGTTTCTTCATCTGTAAAATGGGGTTCATAAACCTTTCTTCCAAGAGTTGCTGGGAGGAAAATCTGTGAAGTGCTGTAGAAGTGTGGTTAAATATGATAAGATCTAAGAGTGATTACTTACAATGGAAAATTTAACCAATGTGGTCAGTGACTAACTCATGCTTGTACTTAAGAGGACCCAAAGATGAGTATGAGTTTCCATGGTGAGGGGAGATCTGACCAGAGTTGGAAAGTAGAAAAAATATTGCTTGACCTTGAACAAATCACTTTTTCCTCTCTGATCTTCAGGTCCCAGAGGAATCAGATTAGCTAACCTCTGAGGTTCCCTCCTGCTCTAAATCTATAAATTCAAGAAATGAGATGAATGGGTGGAGAAGTGGTAGTAAGGCATGAGGGTTGAGGAGGCATCATTGGGGAAGAGAAGGCAGGCATTGGGATCTCAGGATGGCCCTAGATCCAGCCTCTGCCACTTAGCATGTTTGTCACCTAGGGGCAGTAATTTATCCTTTCCGTGCCTTAGTTTCCTCATCTGAAAAATGGGGACAATTTAAA